>NW_026622786.1:1643230-1946260 GCF_023065955.2 Ursus arctos
CCACTGCTGGGCTTCCCTCCATGCCTCCAACCTGCCCCCGAGGGGGGTGAAAGAGGAGCCCGAGGGGCTGCTGTGACCTGAAGCAGCAGGACAGGGAGAGGCAAGGCAGACGGGCAGGTAGAGAGGGTCAGAACCCCACGTCCAGGTCTTAGCGCATGTGTGCGCGTGTGTGCCCATTTTCAGTCACCCATCTGATGAGGGGGATAGGGCAGGGGAGACGGGAGCAGAAAGCCTTCAGCTTCACCCCCTCCCTGGTGTGGGGTCAGCAGCTAGTGGGCAGATGTCTGGGGCCCCTGTGCTTTCTAGCAGCGCAAGGACGGGTAAGTCAGACAATCCCTGTATTCATGGAAGGAAAGTTAGAGAGCCTCTCGGAGCAGGGGGCAAATAAGGAAAAGGGAAGCCCATGTCCCTGTGCCCTGAGGCCTGAGGCAGCCCCAGCCTCAACCTGGGGTCTTCCCACAAACCACGGAAGGGAGGCCATATTGGGACCTGGAAAGACCCATGGGCTGAGAGTCTAAAGACCAGGTTCTGGTGCCAGCTCTGTCACTGACTAGCCACGTAGCCTCAGGCAAGCCGCTGGGCCCTGGTCTCTTCATCAGCAAAACTAGAGAGCTGAACTTAAAAACAAAACCAACATTGGAGAGGCTCCCAGTTCTGAGGACCCAGGACCAAGGAGAGAGCCCTGGTCCCCAAGGTGAGCACCCCCAAGGCGAGCGAAGGCATCTCAGCTCTCACAGGACATGGATGGAGAGGAGGCCATAGACAAGTGTGAGCTTGGGACCAAGATCGCAGTGCAGGTGTATGGGCTGGGGTGGGTCAGGAGGGGAGAGGAAAAGAGCCAAAAACTTCCACAGGAGGAGGGGCCCTTTGGAGCTTTCGTTTCCTTCTAGCTCCTTCCGATTAGCAGCAAAGGTTAGCAAACCAGTCTTCCCAGAAACGGCCCCCAGTCAGCAAATCCACCCTAGTAAGCAAGGGGCTTGGCAGGAGAGCCGAAGTCCCCAGGACTGAATGAGGGAGCTTCTACGAGATATCCCCCCAACAGCTCCATCCAGGCTGGTAGATAGGAGAGGGGGTCCCCTCCGATCCGGGGGTGGATGCCACTGGTCCTTCTCACTTGGGCATCTCTGGCTATCTCACGGCCCCAGGTTACCTGACTGCCCCCCCCCCCACGCCACACACACACCCAGTGAGTGCCAGCCACCTCCACGCCCTCTGACCATAGCCAGAGAGAGGCAGCACATTGGGGGCTGGGGACTGCGACACACCCAGGGACCAAGGGACAGACACAGACCAGGAAATAAAGAGCGGTGCAGAGGCCAATGGTGTCCTGATGGAGCTATAAATGGAGAAATACCAGGAAATACCGCCAAAACATCGCAGTGTGAAACCCGAGGCAGAGGTGGGGCACAGAAGATGGAAAGGTACGCAGACACAGAGAGAGATGCAGAGGGAGGAGGACGGGCAGCCTAGGGGAGACGCGGAGTACTGATCGGGGCTGGAGAGGCAGAGAGGGGGAGGCATGGAGTCCATGGAGGTTCTGAAAGGATCGCACAGCTCCCTGCCATGGCGACCCGCTACTGAGTAAAGAGGAAGTGTCCGTTAGCCAGACTCCCAGCCAGCCAGAGGGATGGTGGCTCTAGCCATCTCTCTCCGAGGACATGGCCAGTGTGGAGCCGAGAGGCGTGAGGCCCCAGTACTGGGTATGGATGGCGAGGTGGGGGGCACGCAGGTGTGAGGTGGCATGCCTGTTTTTGCTGTGCCCTCATCTTTCCAAGTCTGGTCACAATAATGACGAGCAGTGGGCCAGAAAGAAGTCCAGGTCCCCAGGGTGCCATAGCTCTTATCCTGAGAGCCCAGGGCCACGTGAAGACTTCACAAAGGGCCCCCTCCTTCCTTGTATCACCCCTGAACCTTTGCCTTTTCCTCTCTTCCATTCCTAACAGGAATCCCAAACACCCCCAGCCCAAGGTACTAGAAGCCGGAGCATCCCAGCCTGTCCCGTACAGTGAAGCGTGGGTGTTGGTATCCCCACCCCTCCCAGGGGCTCCCTCCCCTGCCCTGCCTCTGTGCCCCTGACTCAAACAGGGAGCAGGGACTTTCCCATGTTAAGAGTTGTCCTAACGAAGACAGCCCTGGGGTCTCCTCTCGTCCTGCATGGCTAGTCCCTTCTGAGATCTAACCTCTACTCCTACTGCGCCTGCAATGCTGTCCTGGGACTCCGGGCTCAGAACAGATGGGGATGTCTGTTTGGGGAAGGGTCAGTAACAGGGCAGGGCCTCAGCTCCAGAGCCGGAGTGTCCCTGGGTTCCATGTGTCCTGGAACAGCAGAGCCCTGTGGAAGAGAGATACAACCTGGAGGCCGGGAAGCCGCTGACTGTGACTTGGGGCTCCCACTCCTCAGAGCTTCTTCCTGGTGATTCATCCCCTCCCCCCATTCACTGGTTGTTTTCACTCAATTCTTTTGTTTCCCCTCCTTTCTCCTGTCCCAGACTGCGGGGGTGGCGGGGGCACCAGGAGGGGTTTCAGGTGGCTGGCTGTCTTTCGTGGCTTTTCAGAACCCCAGACTCTCCCTCGCCCACCTGAGTTTTAGCTTCACTACTTTCTCAGCCCTGGGATCTGGATGTCTCAGCAGAAACTTCTCACCCTGGCTTGGGAGTGGTGTTCGCCAGGTAGAGTGGCTTCTCTCCTGGCCCCCCACCAACCCTCCCCCTCCCGCTCCCCTGTGGTGGCACCCACCAGTGTGGTTTCCAGCTTTGCAGAAGCTGTGGGAAGGAGAGCTGAGAAGGGAGGGAGGCTGGTGACAGGCTGGGGTACACAGGGGACCCCTGGCCAGAGCTGTGGTCTCTGTGCCGGTAGGGGGTTGGGGGGAGCTAAGCTAAGAAAAAAGTTGCATTCCTCTTTCCCATTCACTCATTCATCTCTGCAGAGGCCTACTGAGATGCACAAAAGCCAGTCCACACCCCTGAAGGGACTCTGTCGGTCAGGCGAGCTGCTCCACCTTGGCCTTGGAAGCCTGCCCCAAGACACGAGTAAAGGCAGGAGGAGGTGGGCGCTGCAGAGGAAGAGCTGGGACAGAGGGAACCATGTCCCTGTGGGTCTTTACAGTAGACACAGTTCCAGCTTTAGTTCCACGGGGGGTCCTCTCTGAATTCTGTTCCCAGCCCACCTCCACTCTTCGCACTTTTCCCCTGCAGCTAGTAACCTCGTCCCCTATCCCCTATCCCATTTCCTCGACGTATGTGGGCATCTCATCCTTACAGGGGGTATGGCTTAACGGGTGGGAACATGGGCTCCTGAGTTACAGAGACCTGGGTTCAAATGGCACATATGCCACATCAGACTGTGTCACCTTAGTCAAGCCACTTACTCCCTCCTGGACTGCTTTCTCATCTGTAAAACAGGGGCAACGCAAGTAATGCCTACTTCCCAGGGTTGTCATGATCATTAATGAGACACGTACGCGGAGCCTGGCCCAGGCTTATGTCTATCATTACTATCCCCCCTTAATCACTGTCCACTGGAGAAGAGGAGAGAGAAAGAGAAGAGAAGGAAGGCCCAGCTGGAGACTGACAAAGCACCAGGAGAAGATAAAGCCCCACAGCTCCTCTGACTGCATCCACTCTCCCGCAGGGCTGGGGGACGTTCTGGGGTTTGAGGGGAGAGATCCCCCTGGGTTAGAGCCCCTCCTTTGCTCCTACCACTTCCTCTCTGTGGCGTAGGGCACCTGGACAAGGCCCAGGGCTGGCTTCCTAAGGTGGCACTGGGCCAGGCTCTGGATGCATTCAGAGAGCACTATCAGTGAATCTCACAGCTGTGGGAAGGGTGAGATTAGAGGGGTTTGAGGGAGGGGAAGACAGACCACCTTGTCGCTACCGGATTTGCCCACATAGGAGGTGTACATAATGAGCTCCCTGGGGGACTCCAGTCTCTGAAGCAACCCAGGAGAGATTCATTTTCCTTGCCCAGTACCGTATCAGGATGAAGCTTTAGAGGTCTCCCAGGCTGAGGAAAAGACACGAGAATGAGCTGGGGGAAAAGATGGCCAACCCCATCCTCATCCCCCAGGAGGCGCAGCCTGGCCCAAAAGCCCAAGACGACTAAATTCTTGCTACTCAAAAGTGTAGGCTGAGGACCAGCAAGCGTGGGCACCAACCAGAGCTTGTCCAAATGCAGAATCTGGGCCCCAGACGTGAGTAGGGACTTGCTCGCGAAATGTTCACAAGATCCCTTGGTGATCTTAGTTGAGACGCAAAGGGCTAGAGTCACGCAGTCACTAGATGTGTTCAGGAGCTTTCATGAGCTAGTAGGCACTTCTGTCTCCTGGGAACGGGAGTGTTTCCTTTGACGGGCCCTGGGAGAGAGCAGCGGTGAGGTACAAAGATCTTCCTGAAGCAGCGGGGGCCTCAGGGGCTGGCCTAGACAGGCCTGACCTTTGCTTGGTTCGAGTTCCTGGCACCGTCAGGCCCTTAGATGGTAAGTTCCTGGCAGGCCAGGCTCCAGGGCAACAGTTTGAGTAATCCTGTGATTACTCAGCTCCCCCTCCCCAATCTGGGTTCCCATCACCTGCTGCTTCAGGCAGGGGCTCAGGGGTAGGTTGTGAAGGTGAGGGATCCGAGGTGTTTTTCAGCTCCTGCTCACCCCACTGCCACGGCTGCCAGCCCTTCCCGTTCCCCCTCCCCGCCTCCACAAGTCACGCTCACGCGCACCGGTACTTTCTCTTTGAGGTTTCAGGCAGATGGCATTGAAAAGAGTACAGGTGGCAGGGGAAGGAGGGAGCAGTGGGAGCAGAGGGCCCGATGGTGCAGGCAGGGTGAGGGGCAGGGCACTGGGGCCAGGACATCACTGTGGGTTTTTCTGTGTTTCTGCACCTGTTTCTCCATCTCAGGGTCTAAGTCTCTGTTGTCTGCCAGTCCCAAACCTCTTGGTCTCTCTAGCTCAGAACCTCTGACTCTGTGTTCCCGCCTCACCGTGCACCTCTGCCTTGGGGGCCTGTGGGTGGGGAACCCTAAAGAGTGGCTGGCCTGGTGGCTGGGGTCCGAACTCCAGCGTCCCCCCGGCACAGGTATCTGGGAAGGGTGTCCATGGCTGGCCACGTCATCCCATGAGACGAACAAGGTCTGGGTTCCAGTGCTGTGAGGCTCCTGGGGCCGGGACCAGCGGTGGGTCAGGTGTGGGGTGGGGAGAGATGTGTCTGGGTCACCTGTGTGGTTGGCGTACACACGCACGCGGATGTGGCTCTGGGAGAAGGGAAGAGGCAGGGAGGCCTGTGGTTGCCTGCTGGGCTAGAGTCCGAGTTCCCACTGTGGCTTGGCCTAATCTCCCCTCTGCTTACTTTTTTGGGTGACCCACGTTGGTTTCTCCCCTCTCTGGGCCGAGGGCCACTGTGGAGAGAGACCCACGCTGGTGGAGGGGAAGGTGTGGAGGCGAGCACAGACGCTATGGGGCCCGAGCGCTTCTGCTGGGCCTCAGGGCCCGCTGCGTTTCTTCGCCTTCAGCTCTGCTCTGTGCTAACAGCGTACGTACAGTCTGCCTCTCAAACAGCGCTTTCCACGGGTAATGTCATCACGCCTACCGTCCTACCTCCGTCATCCCATGGACAAGCAATGTCCTTTTCTATCCTGATCTCACTGACAAGGGAACCTGGGCCTAGAGAATCTAAGTGACTTGACGTACAGGTGCCCCCACATTTTCTGCCCCTTTTCCAGCCACCAGTCCCCTCTTGTTCTCTCTTCCCTTCTGTGCATTCCAATCTGCTCTTCATTTACTGGAAAGAATCTGAAAGGCTCACTTGCCATCTGTCCCCAACAATCACAGCGTCCTGGGTGGGTGCTGGGCAGGCAAGTGGGGGCTGAGGTGGGGAGAGAACAGGCTTCCTGTGGAGGAACTTCCGATAGCCGCAGGCCCTGTCCCCCATGAGGTGGCTGTTCACTCTGCCCCAGCTCAAAGCCGGCTTGAGGGGAGGACGGTCTCAAGATGAGGCAAACAAAATTTCAGGGGGTGGTGGGCAAGCCACAGTCCCCTCCCCACCTCACGTCAGGAGGCCCTACACACGACCAGGGTCCAGGCCTGGGCCAGAGGGAAGCTCAGCGGAACCCAGGTTTGCCCTACAGGCCAGCTGCTGCCTCCACTGACCCTTGGGCTGGGACGTGGTTGGGGGCCGGTCAGAGAGGAGCTGGGGCTGCGGCGTTAGATCACTTTTCTGACCTGCTCAGCCTCAGCCTCCCCACTCAAAGGGGAGGCAGTAGGGCCCCAATGGCAGAGAAGAGACCCCCGTTCCCTTGGGATGGATGAAAACCCCTGACATAGTGGGAATCCCAACTCCCCTTCAAAGATGAGCTGGGATAAGGCCAACTGCTAGTCCCTGAAACTCAGTAGAGAGCTGTGGCACTGACAGGGACAGGGCAAAGTAGAGGAGAAGTATCTGGAGCCCTGAAAGGCCACGATGAGCTCAGTGGGCAGCTGGGGGTCCTACTGGCCAATGAACACACACTAACACACAAACAGGTAGGTGTGCCCGCTGGCTCACAATTACACGTACCTTCCGTGTGTACACACACCCTCCAACATGCCCACTGATGTATGGACCCCAAAAGCCATGTACACGGAACAGTGTAATGGAAAGCAGGGGAGCTAGGGTACAGACTCCGCTCTGGGGCAAACTAGCTGCACGAACCTGGGCCAACCACCTTGTGTACCCTCCTCCATCAGGACAGGGAAGGGAAGGGAAGGGAAGGGAAGGGAAGAAGGAAGGAAGGAAAGGAAAGGAAAGGAAAGGAAAGGAAAGGAAAGGAAAGGAAAGGAAAGGAAAGGAAAAAAAGGACAAAGGTTGAATGAAATGGTCTCTAGTCCCAGGCAGAGCTAACATTCATGATTGGTGCACATACAATTGGGCCCATAAACACAGACACTCTCCCATGTGGACTCACGCAGAGCTGTCCACTCTCTGCTCCAGGGCCTGGGGCCTCGGCGCCCTGTTTGATTCTCGCCCTGAATCGCCAGCATCTGACAGACATGGCTTGTTGAGCCGTCTGCTGGGCTCCACCTCACTCCTCCTTACCTTCTCTGGGCCCCACTCTGCGGACCCTGTCCTCTTGGCCCCTGAGCCTTCCCTGCCAGGCTGAGGATGGTCGGCATCTCTACCCGGCCCAGGTGCCTCCTGCCTGGCACACCACGTCTCCCCCCCCCACCGCCATGCCTCACCCTCTGCCCATGGGAGCAAAGTCTGCTGGGGGAGGGTGGCCTAGAGGAAGCCCCCTGGGCGGGAAGCAGGTGTTGTAAAGCAGCGAGAACTCCTAGGTCCCCCGGCAGGAGGGGGGCAACTGGAGCTTTTCAACTCGAAGGGCTGAGCAGGTGGCCCCTCTGCAGCGGTATCTTCTGTCCCTGCAGGGCTGACACAGCTCCTGGCTGCCCCGTGAGACCGAAAACGGCCTCCCCAGACCCTTTGCGGAGCGGCATTCGGCACTGCACTTCTTCCATTTTGCGAGAGGGGAAGAGCAAGCTGGAGCGGGGCGGGGAAGCATCGTGTCCCTGGATCTACCAGGGTCAGGTCCCTGGGCTGACCGTGTGTTCTTTCTCTCTTCCAGCACAAATTGAAGTGATTCCTTGCAAAATCTGTGGGGACAAGTCATCTGGGATCCACTACGGGGTTATCACCTGTGAGGGGTGCAAGGTGAGCGTTTGCACACGCGTACACACACACACACACACACACACAGAGTCCCTTCCAAGGCGGGGAGAAGGGGTTCTGGGGCCCTCGTTCTGACTCCAGGGATGGTCTCCCGAGGCAGCTGGGGAGCTGCTGGAGAAGTGCCTCACACAGGAGGGCCTTGTCTTAATCTGGGGACATGACTGCGTGGCAATTGTATGGTCGCTGAGAAAGGGAGGAGAGAAAACGGACTGGTCGTAGGGTCTGGGAAAACTGCGGCCAGAGCCTGGGCTGGAAGCCCTGGGGCCCGGGCTGGGCCTGGCCAGGGTTGGCAGCCGAGGGCTCTGCCTGCCTTCCCCAGGGTTTCTTTCGCCGGAGCCAGCAGTGTCACGTGGTCTACTCCTGCACCCGCCAGCAGAACTGCCCCATCGACCGTACCAGCCGGAACCGGTGCCAGCACTGTCGCCTGCAGAAATGCCTGGCCCTGGGCATGTCCCGAGATGGTGAGGCCAACCGGGCAGACCCCCGGGCTTTCCCTGGAGCCTCCAAAGAGGCAGCCTGGCCTGCTGTGCCAGGCAGGGGTTACCCTGTAGAAACGTCCTTCCGTGGGGCCTGCGCTGGCCATGCCCCAAGGGGGTGCACCTCACCAAAGCTCCTCGTGGTCCCCACGGTAGGCTCTGCTGGAACAGCCCCTTTCCCCAACATCCCACACTCCTCACTTTCTTCTTCCCGGGACGGATTCTCCTCACTCCCTTTGCCTGCGTCCCAGTTACCATGCAGCTCGCACCTCGTCCCGCCTGCCCCATGGCTGCAGTACTAGCTCCATCTCCCTGGCCCCCCAGCCCCATGCTGGGACACAGGACAGTGGCTAGGACTGGAGCCCGAGGCAGCCGGAGAACCACCTGGAAGGTGGGAGGGTGGGGAGGGCTGCTGTTCCCCGTGCCTTTCTCCTCGATATTCGCCCACTGCCTCAGCGCAGCCCCCATCACCACAGAGGGAGCCCAGGGCGGGGTTGGGGGAGGCCTGGGGTGATGAGGAGCCAGAAAGAGCCTGTCAGCACTTTTCAGCGCCCAAAATAACAAAGTGAAAGGAAACACGCAGGGGTGCAAAGGGGCAGGCGGGGCGAGGGGCTGTGCCCCCACACCTGGGAGGGGTGTGGGGGGAGTGAAAAGGCAGGAAAGAGAGAGCAGAAGAGGATGTTCAGAAACAAGCCGCGGAGCCTGGGTTGGGCTGTGGTGAGTATCTAGGTCACCAGGGAGCCTGCAGGCCTGACCACAGGGAGACCTGTGTTCTCGGCTCTCCTCTTCCTCCGACCCTCCCAGACAGGCGAGGTGACCCCAATACAGCTCGAGGCCCCCAACTCGACCACCCCCAGCCCCAACATCAGGAGGCCAGAGTCCTCAGTCCAGACTTACTACTTGAATTCTGCTACCAGCAGAAGCTGGTTTCCAGCTGGGAGAGTTTGCTCGGGAGACGAAATGCCTGGGCTGGACTCAGTCCTGCGGCAAACACCTGCAAGAGGTGGGAGGGGTCTCGAGCAAAAGTGGGGGCCCCCAGGGGAGGTTCTTAGGCCACACTGGAGAAGTTCTGCTTGGAGCCACTTCTTCAGGGAAGAGCAAGTGAATTCTGTAATGGTCAAAATGCCTGTCGATGCTGCCCTGTCCCCTGTGCTCCTGCCTTGAAAACTGATCCCTGACCTCTTTCAGCTGTCAAGTTCGGCCGCATGTCCAAGAAGCAGAGGGACAGCCTGCATGCCGAGGTGCAGAAACAGCTGCAGCGGCAGCAACAGCAGCAGCGGGGACAGGTGGCCAAGACCCCGCCAGCGGGGGGCCAGGGAGCCGACCCCCTCGCCTGCCCCGTAGGGCTCCCGGATGGGCAGCTTCCCCTGGGCTCCTCACCCGACCTGCCTGAGGCCGCGGCCTGCCCCCCTGGCCTCCTGAGAGCCCCAGGCTCCGGGTCCTCCTACCTGAGCAGCTTGGCCAAGGCCGGGCCTGACGGGGCCTCATACCACCTGGAATACAGCCCCGAGAGGGGCAAGGCTGAGGCCAGTGAGGGTTTCTACAGCACAGGCAGCCAGCTGAGCCGTGACAGATGTGGACTTCGTTTTGAGGATGCCGGGCATCCTGGGCTCGAGGAACCAGGACGGGGCCCGGACGGCTACTGCAGCCCCAGTTTCCACAGTGCCACGGAGGCGTCCTATGCCTCCCTGACGGAGACTGGTGAGCAGCTGGGTGGCGGAGAGGGTAGGGATGATGAGGGAGGGGCTTCCAAGAGAGGGGCCCTAGTCAGCACCCCATGTACACCAATCCTGAGCCCAAGGGAGCTGCGGGGTCGAGGAGGGGAGGGAGAGCAGGGGTAGGCCAGGACGAGGAGCGCGCTTTGTACGGGTAGGGTAGCAGCTGGCTGAGGTGGGGCCTGTGCCTTCCTCCTCCGGCCTCAGAGCACCTGGTGCAGAACGTTTGTAAGTCCTACCGAGAGACGTGTCAGCTGCGGCTGGAGGACCTGCTCCGGCAGCGCCCTAACATCTTCTCCCGGGAGGAGGTGGCCGGCTACCAGAGGAAGGTGAGGCCAAGAGACCATGTGGGAGGGGGTGGGGGGCAGGGAAGAGAGGGGTACCTGCACGTGCTAGTGGGCTAGGGCGAGGCAGGCTATCACAGACAGACACAAGTGCGTACCCATTTTTAAAATGGGGTGTATGCATGCTTGTGCGTCTGTGTGTGTGTCTATACCCTAGCAGATGGGCGAGAGGTTTTCCTTTTCCCCTGTCTGTAAACGTTTTGCCGGGCCTTCATCCTCCCTCCTCCAGCACCCAGACCTTGGTGCGTACAGCCCTCGGTACACTCTCCTTTCCTGTCCCCTCTCAATGACAGCAGTAGTCGGAACCCTGATCACCGTTCGTTAAACGCCCCTTCTCTGCCCAGTACTGAATGTTTCCCATAAATGACCCTCCATCGTTACGACAGCAACCCATGAGGCTGGCATTTATTTCTGTTCTTAACAGACTGGGAAACCGAGCTCAGAGAAGTGAGCACACTTACTCTAGGTCCCACAGTAATGGAGCCGCAGCTACACTCAGATCTACCGGGCTCCTGAGTTTATGCCCTTTTCTGTCACACTCTTGACAATACCACCTGTTCTAAAAACACTCGTTTGGCACTGAAGTTTTGCCTCTCTACATTATTAAGACCTTTGGGCCGGTCTTTTTGGGGAGAGGGGTATGTGCTTCTCTTCTCATCAAAATGCAAACTCTGAGGGCAAAGCTGCCTCTCCCATGTTTTTCTTGCCCCACGACAGCTGACTCAGGCCAGCGGCTGGTGGGAGCTCCGTGAGCGCGCCACGTGACAGGGATTGACCCCGAGTGCGCATCTGTGCTGAGGATAGGCTGAACACGCCAGAGCGGAGAGTGTGGGAGCTCTGAACCTCACGCCCGCAGTTTATCAGTCTGGGCTCCCAGGGCCTTGGGAGGGCGACAGGTCATAAACGGGGCTACAGTGGGACCCTCCTCCTTCCTTCCAGTCCATGTGGGAGATGTGGGAACGCTGCGCCCACCGCCTCACCGAGGCCATTCAGTACGTGGTGGAGTTCGCTAAGAGGCTCTCAGGCTTTATGGAGCTCTGCCAGAATGACCAGATTGTGCTTCTCAAAGCAGGTGCCCAGGGAGGGGGGCAGGCCTGGAGGGAGGGGGACCGAGCACGCAGCGGGGCGGGGCTGAGCGAGGGAGACGGCTTAGGGAGAGCAGGACACTGAGGGGCACAGAGCCAGCTCCCTGGCTTTGCCTGACTCCTGCCTGCATGTCCCCCCCTCTCCCCAGGAGCAATGGAAGTAGTGCTGGTGAGGATGTGCCGGGCCTACAACGCTGACAACCACACGGTGTTTTTCGAAGGCAAATACGGTGGCATGGAGCTGTTTCGAGCCTTGGGTGAGGGGCAGGGGAAATGGGAGAGACAGGAGTTGGATGGCAAGCCCATCTAGAGTCCCAAGACCCAGGCACCCTCTCTTCAGGGCAGGTCACCCCTCTGCTCCAAACACCAAGAGGGTGGGTGTCCTCGGGTGCCGTGGCCTCCCCCACATTGCTCATTCTTTGGTTTTTCTCTCCCTCAGGCTGCAGTGAGCTCATCAGTTCTATCTTCGACTTCTCCCGCTCCCTGAGCTCCTTGCACTTTTCCGAGGACGAGATTGCTCTCTACACAGCCCTTGTGCTCATCAATGCTAGTGAGTGTCGTTGGGCTTGCCTAGGGGACACTCAGGTGGCAGGGGAGCAACGGATATTGAAGGGTCTGGACCTTCGAATGTGGTTAAATCTGGGAAATGGCTTTAAAGAGCAGAAGGAAGATTCAGAGGAGCCTCAAAGAGGGAAGCACCCTCCAAGGTGGGGTTGGAGGAATGGGGAGCCAGGTAGCCAGGAGGGTGAGAGGAATTGCACCACTTCCCGAATTCTCATTTGCTCATGAGTTCTCATGTCAGTGAGTCCGGTGAGGCCACACATTGGAATCACCTGGGGAGCTTTGAAAAGTGATTCTTCCTGGGTTCCACTCCCGGAAACTCTGAGGTCATTGATCTGGGCACAGCCAGAGCACCAGGATTTTTTACAGCCTCCCGCGAGTGATTGTTATGTGCTTGGGAATCACTGCTGTGCGCGAGCTAATTTGGAGACGGTGTGCTGCCGTGGCAGGACTCTGGATACCCACTACACGGGAACGGAGCAGGCTGGGCTGAGCCAGGGGACGCTGAGTATTTGGAGAACCTGGGAAGTGGGTCGAGCTACTAACCAGAGTTTCCCGATCAAGACTCTCCGTTGTCTGGCTCTGCCGATGAGTAGAGACATGAACACGTCCTTCGAATTAGAAATAAAGACTTAAAAAATGATTTCTGGCTATTTTATGGAGCCAGGGCAAAAGTGGTTTGTCTGTTGGAGTTAGCCACAGATGGCTGCAGAGGCCCTGCTGCTGGCCTAGAAGGCTTCACCACGGCCACCTGCTATCGGGCTCATCCTTGGCCAGGCGACAGGGCTCTGTCTCATTTTTCCCTCATAGGGGAATCCTAGCCCTGAACGGGCTATATGAAATATCAGGGTACCAGGGAGAAGGCCGCTTGGAGTCAGGAGATTAGATGTTCTTTTTTTTTTTTTTTTAAAGATTTTATTTATTTGAGAGAGAGAGAGAGAGAGAGAGAAGGTGAGAGGGAGAAGGAGCAGGGGAAGGGGCAGAGGGAGAGAGAGAAGCAGGCTCCCCGCTAAGCAGCTGTGGAGCCTGCTATCGGGCTCATCCTTGGCCAGGCGACAGGGCTCTGTCTCATTTTTCCCTCATAGGGGAATCCTAGCACTGAACGGGCTATATGAAATATCAGGGTACCAGGGAGAAGGCCGCTTGGAGTCAGGAGATTAGATGTTCTTTTTTTTTTTTTTTAAAGATTTTATTTATTTCTTTTTTTTTTTTTTAAAGATTTTATTTATTTGAGAGAGAGAGAGAGAGAGAGAAGGTGAGAGGGAGAAGGAGCAGGGGAAGGGGCAGAGGGAGAGAGAGAAGCAGGCTCCCCGCTAAGCAGGGAGCCTGCTGTGGGGCTCGATCCTGGAACTCTGGGATCAGGACCTGAGCTGAAGGCAGACCCTTAACTGACTGAGCCACCCAGGCGTCCCAGGAGATTGGATGTTTTTATCTCTTTCATCTCTCCCCAGTTTTCCTTATAGACAGCTAGCCAAGCCCCGGGCCCCAGAGCTCTTCATGATCAAACCAGGACGCACACGCACTCAGCCGAGAAGGCTGCTATCCAGCACACACGTGATACATCCTTTCGGGGGAAGTTAATGTCCATGTTCTTTCTTGTTCTCGCTGTGGTCCCATGCCCTCCTTCAGACCGGCCAGGGCTCCAAGAGAAGAGGAAAGTCGAGCAGCTGCAGCACAACCTGGAGCTGGCTTTTCATCACCATCTCTACAAGACTCACCGCCAAGGCATCCTGGCAAAGGTAGGAGCAGTCCCTGAGGTGGAGGAGCTCAGGCCCAGCGCCGGAGCTGGGCTACCAGGGCTTGTGAGGGCCAGGCTCCAAGGGTACAGAGTAGGAAGTGCTTGAGTGCCACATTGCGCCGGAGAGCTTGCAGCGGCATGGGGACCAAGGGGGTGAGCTGTCACTTCCATGTGCGTACAGACGGGAAGTTAAGAGAACTTGGAATTGGGAAGGGCCGACAGGAAATAATGTGGCTTAATATAGCCAGCACTCACCCAGCACCTGCTTGTGCAAGGTACTGTGGAATGGGAAGATACAGGGAGGCGGTCCGTGCCCTCACTGGGGGTTTTGAGTGTGGTACAAAGTGGCTCGTGTACCAGTAACTCTAATACAGAGGAGCACACGGTATGTGCTACGCTAGTAATGCGATGAACAAGGTGCTGTCCCAGACATGCTGTCATCCTCAGTCAATAGGACAAGTATTAAAACCTCCTTTTAGCGATGAGACTTAAGCAACTAGTCCAATGGTATGATTACATGATTGGTAAGTAATAAATGCAAGATTTAATCCCAGTGCTCTCCCACCATATCCCTGTGCCCCTGATAGGTTACGTTGATAAGAGATATTGGGGGAATGTTATGACAGCATGGAACAGGGATTAAAAATAATTTGGAGTATTACTCGGAGTGGGACATTAATGCTTCCTAGGAAGGTGGCATTTAAAGTCGGCCATGACGTATGTCAGATTTCAACAGACCTTCATGGGGGTGAGGCAGGCATTTCAGGCTATGGGAACAGTCAGCAAAAATAAGGAGGCAAAATAGTACATATATGGGGACTAGCTCATGGTACATTCCGACTAACACGTAAGATTGGGGGCTGGCATTGAGTGATGAGGGCAGGGAAGTAGCAGAAGACAAGCTTGAAACTAGGTCAGGTAGCAAATCAGAGAGGACTTCCAGTGCCATATTCAAGAGGGAAGGCTTTATTTCCAGGCAATGGAGAGCTCGGGAGGCTAGCGGAATGATGTCATCAGAGCTATTATTTAGGCAATTTAATTTGGAAGCAGCATAGGGGAAGCATTTATGTAATCGTTCAAGCAATGGGCCCTTGCTATGTGCCAGGCACAGTGAGTGCTAGGTGCCGAGGACAGAGAAATGACTTACAGCACAGTCTATACCCTAAAGAACTTCAAGTCTGGGCGGAAGGCTTGGAAGGAGAGACTGGAGCTGGGAGCACAGCTGGGAAGCACGTCTGGTCGGCCCCACCTTCAGAATACACCCCCCCCCACCTCCCACCATCGCCCCTCCCCATCAGTTCTTACGTGGCCTGTCAAGAGGCCTCTGGCCCTTGCTGGTCCATCCTGCCAAAGCCAAGCAGCCCAGGCCTCAGCCCTGCTGTAGCCGCCCATCCCGCCCATCCCGCTGAGCGGCAGCTCTAGAGTCTGTCATGGCGGACTGGTCTCCCTTATGACCCCGACTTCCTTCCTCCCCTGCGCTCCTCCCCCTGCCCCCCCGGGCACCTGCTCCAGCAGCACTGGCCTCCTTGCTATTCCTTCGGCACCTCAAGCATGGTGGCATCTCAGCGCTTTTGTACCTGCTGCTCCCACTGCCTGGAAGGTTCTTCCCCTCGTCTTCCAAATGGCTTGCTCCATCTCCTCATTCTGGGGAGGTTTCCCCTGACAGCCTGATGCAAAAAACCCTCCACCCCTCACCCTGCATTATTGTTCTTTAAGAATTTCTCAGACATATTATATATTTGTTTTCTGGCTCCCTCGTTAGAATAGGCATTTAATAAAGCTAGACATTTTATCTCATTCTACTTTATTTTATCCAGTGATATGTCACCACAGCCCATCACAGTGCCTAGCCCAGTAGGTTCTCAACCATCCATGAATGGATGGACGGACGGATGGGGAGATGAAGCTATTGTGATAGTCCGGACAAACTCAGACTAAACCAGGAGAAATGAGGAGGATGAATCCAAGAGACATCAAGAGATCTATGCTGCCTGGTCTTCTCTGACTGCCCCTTTCCTAGGAAACTAAGTGCGGGGGGAGGGGGGCAGCTAGTGATGGTCCTTTCAAGCCGAGCTCGGTTATACAGGAAGCTGCAGAAGATGAATGGTTTTCTCAGCCTTTCCCCAGCGAGGTCGCCCCGCCTCTGTCTCCTCATGGGTCTCTGGGCCTCTTTGGTTCCCCTCTGGCTGAGTACTGGTGGTGCTGGGTACCTGCTTGGAAACTGTTTATAATTCAAACAGTTCCTGAGCATTGTCATATGCCAAGCATTATGACAGGAACAGAGGATGCAGAGAGAGGGAGACAAGGAGAGACCCTACCTAAGGAGATTAAACCTAGCAAGGGTGGAAAGGCAGAAACTAGACCATTTTCCTAAAATGGTGTTTACGTGCTACCTACACAGAGGGAAGCCCAAAGGAAAGGCCCCTCGTGCAGGGAGAGGTGATTAGGGAAACAGTCCCAGAGGGGTGACACTTGAAAGTGAGGAAGCCTTAGCCAAGCAAAGAGTCAGAAAGGCCTTCCAGGTGAGGAGGACAGCATCGACGAAGGTCCAAGAGGCACGCGATAGGCTACAACAGAGTCGCAGGGTCTCACTATTGTACGAGTAGAAAGTGTGAGTTAGAGCGTTCACCAGGGTTCATTGTAGGAGTAGCAAGAATGTGATTGGGGGTTCACTCAGAAAGCACACACCTGTCCCGCAGCAGCCCTCGCGTGCCTCCAGTTTCCTAAACACATACCCCCACTGTGATGGGACCTAATCCAGCCACTGCCCCAGTGCCAAGTGCGGAGGGCGAAGCAAGGAGGGTTGCCTAGTCCAGGAAGGAGAGGACATCTTTGCTCTGGGGAGAAGGCTGGGGTACTGACCCTCCTCCCCTGTTAACCCACCTCCAGCTGCCGCCCAAGGGGAAGCTTCGGAGCCTGTGTAGCCAGCATGTGGAAAAGCTGCAAACCTTCCAGCATCTCCACCCCATCGTGGTCCAAGCTGCTTTCCCTCCACTCTACAAGGAACTCTTCAGCACTGAAACTGAGTCACCCGAAGGGCTGTCTGAGTGACCTGGAGGAGGGACTCCTTTCCCTTCGTTAGAGCCTACTGGCCGTCCTCCCTGGATCTCCTCCCACCTTCACATTTTTCTTGCCTGTGCTCCTGGAGGGTGGTCCCTGCCTGTTCTTTAGGGGTGAGCAATTGCTGAGACTGGTTTTCTGCCCACAGCCTTGCCTGACAGTGGGCCAAGAGCCAGAGGGTGGCGAGGAAGGAACACCATCTCCGGCCTCAGCTTTGTTGCGTCTCCTTTCCCATGACCCTTCACCCCCAGCTTCTGAGACGCCTGGGGTGGCACATAAGGACCTCTAGGAGGACCATGGTGTCCTCAGGGACACCCTGGATGAACGGAACTCAACTCTGGGCTCAGAAGCTAAGAACAGGACTTTAAAATACCTCATTGCATTTCCCTGTGGGCTTTGGCTGGGGAGATGCGTCAAGCTCAGAGACTGGCGGCTGGAGGCCGGAAGGACCTGTATATAACATGAATCCAGACCTTTAGATTTTCTGCTTCCCCCTTCTTCTCAGCTCAGCAAGGAAGTGGTTGGGCATCCTGCCCTTTTCCCAGGGTCTAAAAAAAGGTGGATATGTGGAGGATAAGGATGGGAGGGGGTAAGGGGCTGGGATAATTTTTTTATGGGATTTGGGTATAGGGATAGGGTACGATGGAGGCCAAGAGCATCATAGATAGAGTTAGAACTCAAACCTCTTGTGTGCACTTTAGAAATAGACTTCGGGGGTCAGCACACATCTGATGAGAGACACACATCCACACACAGGTGAAACACACTCACAAACTCCAGCCGCAATTATGCACCTCTGTGGACACATTCCATCTGACACAATCTCTGTCTTCCTTGAGGTCACAGCTCAGAGGTATTTAGTGGCCTCAGGGAAAGAGTCCTAACCCTGAAGGACCCCAGAACATTTTCGTGGTGCGCCAGTCCACCAACCTTAGACCTGGGGTGGCCCAAACTCAATCCCCGCCCCAGCTGTCTTCTAGTACAAGAAACCCCAAAAGAAGAGATGGCTGGACACCGGTCAGTCAGATGCCCCAGACAGAGCCCTGGAAGAGTCCTCCCGCCATCGTGCGGAAAGGAAACAAGACGGTTCCATCCCAACTCTAGCAGGGAGGAGACCAGGGAACAGGACAGACCCGTTGCTCTGGCTGTGATCATGCCCCAGCACTTGTCTTGGCTTCACAATCGCTGTGAGCCCCGCTCTGAGGGATAAACAGCCGGTGATGTGGGGGTGCTGTGTGCCTCTCAGGGGCGGGGTTTAGTTGGCCAAACATAAACCCCAGCTTGTGCTATTCTTCATAAAATGATTTTAAAGGCCAGAGGTATGTGTGGCAGGGGCGGCGGGGGGCAGTTCTTAAATCAGATCATGGGCAAGCTGCTCTCCTGTCTCATTCCCGTGTGGAGACCCCGGTTTCTAGCCCAGCAAGAAGCCATGAACATCATAAGGATTGCAGCCCCCACTCTGAGCAGCCCCCCAGGGAGGCTTGGGAGCGGCTCCTCAGGAACCCGCAACAAGGGGTCTCAAACTAAGCTCCACAGCAGACGTTCTGGACTGAGAACTTTCCCCACAAAGTGATACCCACGGGGGCCATTGGGATGGAGAGGCTGCACAGAATCGCCCTGCATCTGGGAGACTCAAAGACAGCCCTGAGGAAGGTGCTTGGCCCCAGACCTCCCCAGAGGGGAGTTAGGATGTCCACAAGAGACCCTCTCGAGCTGCTGGCTGCCTCTACCTCCTGACCCCTCCGGGACCCCAAGTCTCCCCCTGCGCTCCCTCCCCTTCGCCACCCTGTAGTGGCGCTTGCTGCAGCCCTCCCTGGTTGCTTTATTTATTTATTTTGCACCAACAGGGTTGCTGCAGACTCATTCTCGCCTGGTTTAAAAAGAGAGAGAGGAAAAAAAAAAAAAGGAGAAATGCTTTCTGGCTCTTTTCTCTACCTCGGTCTTGGCAGCAGCGGCCACAGCAGCAACAGCAGCCACAGTGGGCAGGCAGGCGGGAGGGCGGCGGGCGGCCGGCAGCGAGGACTGAGACACTCCGGAAAGTACAGCCCCCTGCCCCCGGGGTGCAGCTTGAATGGGACGCCCCCCAGCCCTGCACAGATGCGGGGTCCAACTTGATGCCACCCTCCAGCTACTCCGGTAAGTGACCCCACCTCCCGTCCCAAGGCTGCAGCTGCCCTTCTCTATAACAGTCTCAGAGACGAGGCCAGACTAGCGTGCCTGTCAGGCTAAAGGGTTTGTGCCCCTCTTGTCCCTCCCCACCAGCTGCCCCCGTCCCCCTTCCCCCGTCCCCGCCGCCCTGAGCCAGCCGTTGATCTTGGCCCCACCGGACTTCAGACTTCGATGGGAAAACTCAAATGTCCCAGAGACCCCTGTGGGGAAGGACTCTAAGGAGACCTCCCTCCCTCTCCCCAGGGCTTCCTCTACCTCTGGGAAGGGCTTTTCCACATTTCAGTGTGGAAATCCCAGAAATCTTTCCCCCAAGAGCCCTCTCCCCACGCAGGTCCCCATGCCTCAGTCAGGTCTGCTTTAGAGGGATATCCAGGTTCAGATGTGTCTCTGGACTGCCACACAGACCCAAGAAGAAAGCTTTCTGTTCCTTGAAGAGATGATGCCCCAGACCCCACCCCATTT
The DNA here is from genome assembly GCF_023065955.2 of Ursus arctos. Lineage (NCBI taxonomy): Eukaryota > Metazoa > Chordata > Mammalia > Carnivora > Ursidae > Ursus > Ursus arctos. The sequence goes on from NW_026622786.1 coordinate 1,662,528, forward strand.
AAAGAAAGAAGTGGTTCTGACACCCATTTCTTCCTACAAAAGTGGCTGGAAGCCAGTCCTGTAGCCATGGAGACTGGCAAGGGAAGTTTGTGATTAAATTAGCCACCTTATAAATAAAGAAAAGGGGTTGTCCCCAGATCCCCCAGCCCCTGGCCCAGCAGGCTTTGGGGACTAAGAGGAAACTCACAGCAGTGGGAGGAAGGGAAGCTGGGTTACATGCTTCACTGCACTTTTGCTGAATGCAGAGCAAAACGGAGGAGCAAGAACTGCAGCAGTCGTGATAAAGAGCTAGCTGTCAGGTGGACTTCCCAGAACAGGCACGGGGAGAATGAGGGAGACTGGGACACGTCTGTCCCTGGAGAACTCTCAGCATGCCAGCGATACCTGCTAGGTTGGCTGGGGACAAGGAGCCTGGTCAGCAGCCCGGGTCTGCCCCGGGCCACTCTCTCTCACCCCCACGCCTTGGGATGGTGTCCTGCATCCCTCTGCCTCTGCGAGCTTCAGTTTCCCACCACCACCGCAGGAGAGCCGCCAGAACAGCCCTTCTAAAGGAGGGCTGCAGAGCCTCGTTCCAATCAGGTTCCAGGGATGTGGTCCCCCGGACTGGGAAGAACTCATACCATCTCTTAAACTGCCTCTCCTAAATTCCATGTGGGAGAAAATGGGGCGTGTGGGAGAAAGCTGACCCTTCAGGGCCCAGACAGCCTGAAGCCCCAAAGGCCATCAGGACCTGCAGCTGGAAGAAACCCAGGCATCCTGCCTCCCAGGGAGGATCATTTGTCTCTTGTCCCATCTCTTTAGCACTCCCTTGCCCATTCCAATACCTCCTCTCCCTTATTCAATACCCTGTTGACACTGAACAGAGTGAGTTGAGGGTGAGTTCACCAAGCACCAGGCCCCTTCTCCTCTAGCACCTCAGTCAGTGCCAGGTGGCCACTCGACTCACCGTCATCCTGATTCTGCCCAGGCCCTCGGTTCCCAGAAACCCACTTGCAGTCTACAAGCAATGCACACGGCCTCCCCCAGAGATCGCTGTGCCAGCCTAGGGCTCCCCTGCTTCCCACCCACAGTACCGGGCCAGGCGCTGTCTCTCACTTGTCTATGCCTCCCTGGCTCACAGTCTGTCTCTTGTGTATGGCTCAGACGGCTGAGCCCAAAGGGGACAAGAGAACTCCCTCAGATTCACACATTGGACTAAATCAAAACACCACCGAGGAGGAATAGAAGAGACTAGAGACTAAAGAGACTAAAGACCAAGCAACAAAGCTCAAACCTTGGGCATTCCTTGGGTCGCTCACACCCCCCGTGTCATCTACAGAGGTCGCCCTTAGGGTTCTTGTGGGGATTCAAGTGCCCCCTGCAGCCTGTGCGGCGGGGGGGGGGGGGGTGCTGAGGAGCAGCTTGGCTGTTGCCGCACAGGCATCTCGGGAGATTGGATCTTGCTAATTCAGGGCCCCAGGCCCTGCATCAAGCTGGAGAAAGGCAGAGGGGCAGTAAGTGCAGCCTGGGGGAGCAGAGCTGAGCATGTTTCCCAGCCTTGGAGGACCCCGTCAAGGTGAGGACCGTGCTCCAATCAGAATCCAAGGATGTGATTCCCCCTGAGCCGGCAGAGAGGGGGAGGGCAGAGCTTGCGGAGAACAAGCATCAGGGAGCAGGAACCAGAGGTATTCCTGGATCTCACAGATACGGGAAAAACCCATTACAGGAAGACTCAAAGTTACCTCCTTGTTTCCTGTCCCATCCACAGAAAACTTTCCCCACTGAAGTCAGGCTTAACTAGGGTTCCGTGAGCCAGTAAGCACTTGGCCTATTACCAGGGCTGGGGGGCAGGAGGAATGTTGAGATTCCCCAAGGAGGTGGCCCACCAGAGTTGGTCCCGGGCCTACACCCCACTCGCTGGCAATGCCGGGACAGAGAGCTCAATCTCTCTCTCCTCTAAGGAGGCCTGGGGAAGTCCAGGGTCACCATCATCTGAAGTCATTTTCCAAAAAGGACCATGTCATCATCTGTTCCAGGACTGCACAGGGGATGGCTACGGCCACAGCCCCAAAGCGAGCCTGGCCCCCATGGCCCCCTCTCCTGTTCCTGTTCCTCCTGCCCGGAGGGAGCTGTGGAGGGTGCCCTGCTGTCTGTGACTGCACCTCCCGGCCCCGGGCAGTGCTCTGTGCCCATCGGCGACTGGAGGCTGTGCCTGGGGGACTCCCACTGGACACTGAGCTCCTGGACCTGAGTGGGAATCGCCTGTGGGCGCTTCAGCGGGGCATGCTCTCCCGCCTGGGCCTGCTCCAGGAGCTGGACCTCAGCTACAACCAGCTGTCCACCCTGGAGCCTGGAGCCTTCCACGGCCTCCAAAGCCTACTCACCCTGAGGCTGCAGGGCAATCGGCTGCGAATCATGGGGCCCGGGGTCTTCTCAGGTGTGTCTGCCCTCAGGCTGCTGGACCTCCGCCTCAACCAGATTGTCCTGTTCCTTGACGGAGCCTTTGGGGAGCTTGGCAGCCTCCAGCAGCTGGAGGTGGGGGACAACCACCTGGTGTTTGTGGCTCCAAGGGCCTTTGCAGGGCTGGCCAAGCTGAGCACCCTCACGCTGGAGCGTTGCAACCTCAGCACAGTGCCTGGCCTGGCCCTGGCCCGCCTCCCGGCACTGGTGGCCCTAAGGCTTCGAGAATTAGACATTGGGAGGCTGCCAGCTGGGGCACTCCGGGGGCTGGGGCAGCTAAAGGAGCTGGAGATCCACCACTGGCCATCTCTGGAGGCTCTGGAGCCTGGAAGCCTGGTCGGGCTCAATCTCAGCAGCCTGGCCATCACCCGCTGCAATCTGAGCTCGGTGCCCTTCCAAGCCCTCCACCACCTGAGCTTCCTCAGGGTCCTGGATCTATCTCAGAACCCCATCTCAGCCATCCCAGCCCGAAGGCTCAGCACTCTGGTGCGGCTGCAGGAGCTACGACTGTCAGGCGCGTGCCTCACCTCCATCGCTGCCCACGCCTTCCACGGCTTGACTGCTTTCCATCTCCTGGATGTGGCCGATAACGCCCTGCAGACACTAGAGGAAACAGCCTTCCCTTCCCCAGACAAACTTGTCACCCTGAGGCTGTCTGGCAACCCCCTGACCTGTGATTGCCGCCTCCGCTGGCTGCTCCGGCTCCGCCGCCACCTGGACTTCGGCACGTCACCCCCCGCCTGTGCTGGCCCCCGGCACGTCCAGGGCAAGAGCCTGAGGGAGTTTTCAGACATCCTACCTCCGGGGCACTTCACCTGCCGACCGGCCCTGATCCGAAAGTCCGGGCCGCGGTGGGTCATTGCAGAGGAGGGGGGGCATGCTGTTTTCTCCTGCTCCGGAGACGGAGACCCAGCCCCAACCGTCTCCTGGATGAGGCCTCAGGGGGCTTGGCTGGGAAAGGCTGGGAGAGTGAGGGTCCTAGAGGACGGGACGCTGGAGATCCGCTCAGTGCAGCTACAGGACAGAGGGGCCTATGTCTGCATGGTCAGCAATGTTGCTGGGAATGACTCCCTGACGACCTGGCTAGAAGTAATCCAGGTTGAACCACCAAATGGCACTCTTTCTGACCCCAATATCACCACGCCGGGGATCCCAGGGCCCTTCTTCCTGGATAGCAGGGGCGTCGCTATGGTGCTGGCGGTTGGCTTCCTCCCCTTCCTCACCTCAGTGACCCTCTGCTTTGGCCTCATTGCCCTCTGGAGCAAGGGCAAAGGCCGGGTCAAACATCACACGACCTTTGACTTTGTGGCCCCTCGGCCCTCTGGGGATAAGAACTCGGGGGGTAACCGGGTCACTGCCAAGCTCTTCTGACCTTTCCTTCCACGTTGGAATTCCAGCTAAGCCAGCTTCAGATACCAAAATGGAAGAAGACCAAGGCTGCTTGGACCAGAACCTAGTCCCACACCTGCCTGCATCGTGCCGGTAGCTAATGGTGCTCCCGACGGTCGGCCTCGCTCTGCTTTTGCAGTTTGAGGGTCTCAGGGAGCAGAAGACGTAGATCCATAGTCAGCCCAGCCCTCCCCCCACCCCCCCAACAAAGCAGGACACGTCCCCAAGGCTCCAGTCTACTTGTTCGCACACACTTACACCCTTTAACAATCACTACCAACTGCCAACCGCAGCTGTAAGATTATTGCAGAGGTGAGGCTGGGAAGTGCCGCTTGCTTCTCAGATTTTCTGCTCCTCAACCAGGCCGTCTCCCTCTTTTTTCTGCTCTGTCCCCTCCCCAGGCACAAGAAACTAGGGCCAAGGACCCCAGGCTGAGAAGATATGAGTGTGCAAGGGGGGCGGGGTGGGGACAGACTACACATTGGCGCTATGTCTGCATGAGCCTCCGATACCTGCCCCAGCTGTCACATCATTAAACTTGCTGCCAAACGGCCATGACTGTAGCAGTCTAAGCGAAGTGTGATATCGGGCGTTTTCTTTATTTCACTCTTTCTCCCCCTTCATCGTTAGCAAATCTCTCCCTTCCTACCCTTTCCGCCTGCTCACTGAGCATGTACCCAATGGGTTTGCCTGACATACAGGCATGACACAGGAGGAGGCCCAGAGATGTTCTGGAGAGACACCCAGCCTGTTTCAGTTTCAGCCCTTTCCCTGTCCTCTGCATCTCTGCGGCTGGAGAAGGAGAGATCCTCCACCATCCAAGAGATCCCGCTGCGGAAATCCCAGCCTAGGACACCCAGCTCCTTCCCTTATTTCTCATTCTTGTTGGGATCCCCTAATCATGGTCTCCCAATCACAGATTCCCAGCGCCCTGGAGGAAAAGTATAAAGGTAACTCTTAGAAAATGCCTAACAAAAGCAAGAACCTGCAGTTGTCCCAGGAGAGAGTCCCAGAACCCAGCAGGACCAGGCTTGGAGTAAACAGGCAGGAAGGGGCACCGCACACTATAGTGACAAGCGGAGGGAAGAGGCCGCAGCAGGATCTGGCTGCCTCGTTAATTTCCACTACCTTTCTGCAGGTGCGCCTTGTCCCGGTTTAGCGCAGCCCCGGTGGGAAGCTGTCTCTGGATAGAGGTCACTGCTGAACAGAGACCCCAGGTACAGAGGCAGGGTGGGAGGAGATGCCGACTGCCTGAGTGTGCTTCAAATAGAAGGCAAGGCAGAGCCAGAGAAAAGGACAGATTCGCGAGGCAGCAGCCTCAGCATCATCAGAAGGGGAGGGGTGAAGGGAAAGGAAGGGCAGGGAGGGGGACTGAGAAGTGAGGAGTCATGTGGCCCTGGGGAGCCTCTCTCTCCGCAGCATCTGCTCAGTGTCCTTAGCTCCCCTCTGCCCTCAAGAGCCCCCAACCACCCCTCAATATGCAAGCATCATGAGCTTCCTAGCGATTCCTGCTGCTCGTGTCCTTGCTTCGAGGAGACCCCGCTCATTAGAAGATTCCCAGCTCAAACTGTCCCTGACAGAGGAGAGGAGCAGTTGCCCTCCAGGAGACAGCCAGACTTGACCAGTAGGCAAGCTCTTCAGTGGGGCCCAGTGAGGATATGGGAGTGGACCAGAGGTGAGAGCCCAGCAGGTTGGAGAGTGAGGCTGGAAAATCCAACAATCTTGAGAAAACAGTATCTCTGAGCTTCCAACCACACCCCCACCACCCTCACACAATTCTCTTACATCCTGGCAACCTCCCCTCTCCAGTTTATAAGGCACCAGAAAGGTTTCCCTGGCATCCCTTTCCTCTCCGAAATCTTCCCCCCGCAGCTTACTAGGTTGGGACTTGGGGGTCCAGTACTGGAGGCTCTTACTCTAGTTGCCCACTCTGCAATGCAGAAGAGGGCAGAAGCAGCACTGCCGTGCAGATGAACCTCTGGGCAGCCCCCAGAGGCAGTGGGGAACAGACGACGTGCCCTAGAGCAGAAGATGCAGATGCCCGAGTCCCAAAGTCTCCAGAGCAGCGCTGCCCGATAGCAATAGAATGTGTCACCCGTGTAATTGCGAATGTTCTAGTACGACGTTTAAAAAGCAAAAAACCCAGATACCATTACATTTTGATATATTTTATTTAACCCAGGGTACCCAAACTATTATCATTTCAGCATGTTATCAGTATGAAAATTAGTGATGAAATATTTTACATTTTTTCATATTACGTATTTGAAACCCAGTGTATATTTTACACTTACAGCACATCTCAATTCAATCACTAAATTTTCCCTAGAAAGATCTGAGCTGTTCTTAGGTTTCATAAAATTCACTGTTGAAAAAGTAGATTCACACATCCACATTGTTCCAAATATATTGAAAGTTTTCCAATAACTAAATCCAGTATCAGTTTTAACATTTAAATTAACTTAATTAAACTGAAATAAACTTAAAAGTCCACTCCGTGGTAGCGCTAGCCATCTCGCAAGTGCTCAAAAGCCACACGTGGCCAGTGCCCCTCTACTGACAGCACAGCTGCAGACACTCCGCCCCTGGGCACAGACAAGGGCCTTCCTGGCAGAGGTGGGCAAAGTAGCCTCTAGAAGCACATTCGGCCTGGGGAAAATGCCCGTGGAGCTACCGCCCACTACCACCCCTGATTTTCCTTACACAGGTTTTCCTAAAGCGCTTTGATGCGGCAAGGTCACTGTGATGAGCACTTCCAGCTTGTCCAATCATCAGCAAGCCAGCTCTTCATCTTACCTGCCTGGGAAGGCTGCCCGCAGCCCAGGTGTGGCTGGTGCGTGTGCGTGTGCGTGTGTCAAGGAGCATGTAAACGCAACTGGGGACACGTGCTCACGTGCAGGGAAGTTACGGTCCCCACGGTGGGGGCAGCCCAATAAAGGCTCTCCCCAGGGCTAAACAGATTGAGGAACGTGCTGGAGGACACACAGCCAGGTAGTGAGGGAGCTGTTGTTGAACTCGGGGCTGTCGAACTGAAAGTGCAAATGCCTTCCACCAAGTGTGCTGCTTCAGTCATCGCCTGCTCTTCTGACCCCTCCGCGGGGCCTCTCCGCTGATCCGTCTGACTGGGTCCTCTTCCACCCACCACCCAGAACAAGTCTCTTAGGGAGACGAGGCCAGCTGCTGGTTCTCCCCGGCCTTCAGGAACTCTAGGAACTCTAAGACACCACTAAGGAAGCTGAGGGTTGTTTGGTTACCCTTTCTTCTCAGTTCCCTCTCCAAACGTCCTCGCTGCCTCTGCCCCAGAGCCGGGCAGAAAGGGGCAGAAATTCCATGGATCAGATGGTCCGAACTGAAATACTGGATGCCAGCAACAGAGCCTCTCACAGTTTGGAGGCTTCAGATTTCCTGGGTCCTTTTCTGGGTTCTAACCTCAACAACCTTTTAGGTTATAGAGAGGCTGCTTGGGAATTTCTAGTGTGGCGGAACAACTTATGAGCTATTTCAGGTCAAGAAGAATTTGCCTACCTTCTGCCTACCCCTCTTGACAGAAACTTCCTGAGGTTACCCCATCCTCCCTTCCCTCCACCCTCCTCTCTTCCATTTCAGACACAGTCTCAGCTAATCTGAGAGAGGCTTGGACCCCAAGATACTCAGGCAGCATTTGGGCACTCCCCATTTCAGTCCCTTATATACTCCAATGTCTCCATTCCCTTTGCTACGCTCGATCTCTGATTCAAGGACAAAAGCCCTGCAGGGCTTTTTGGATCCACAGCTTTTTGGAGTCACAGAGCCCTCTGAGAATGCCTGGTGCGAGCTATGAACAAAAATGGTCATAGATTGTCCTCAGTCACCCTGAAGGCTTCACAGTCTCCCTGGAATGCAGCTGAAGCAGCTCTGCCATGAGAAGCAGCAGCTGGGGGTTTGGGGTGGGGGAAGCCTGAGGCCGAACCTGCCTGTACTCTCCGGGTCCATCCTAGGCAAGGAGAAAATGCTGGGAAGGACTATGGCACAGAGTGGATGTTAGCACAGGTCGGAGCAGCTTCTCCCCTCCCCTGTTCCCCTCCTCCCACCAGCTTCCATCTCTTAGGGGGAGGCAGGAGACTTCGGGGTGGGGAGGGACTTTTGCACAAAGAAGTGAGCGTGGTGGTGATTCAGGATGGAGAGCATTTGATCTCAGGGACTCCTGAGTCCTCTTCCTCCAAACTGCTCTGTAAGGAGAATTAAGTAGGAAGACATAGAGCTGAGTGGTGGAGGCCAGAGAAGCAGAGGACACCTGCCACAATCCATCCATCTGATCTAAAGACTAAAGAGCAGCACAGCATAATTGCTGATACTAAGGCCCACCCTCTGGGTTGCTGATTGCAGATGCAGAGCCTTGAGTCACGGGGGAGGAAGGGGTAACTCCTACAACAGACAGAGGGAGAAATGAGTGCTGTTTTCTAAAAACGCAGATGGCTGAATATTGTTTGATTGGATTGTCTGCCTGCTGTCCAAGAAGGGAACTCTGTGAGCAGCAAAGGCTCTGGGACCAGGCTACTGACTTTGAGAACCCCTGACTGCCCAGCCCTGTAGCTAAAGTCCACTTTCCTACTTGGCTTATTGAATGGAAACACCTGCTCACTGAATGCTCTAGAAAACCCAGACCTTAAGTTAACTGCTATCATCTACTCCTGCACCCTGTTTAGAACACCCTTCAAGAAAAGAAGACAGACTCTTCAGAACTGGACATGAGGACCCAGAAATCACAATTCATCCAATCCCAGCCTCATACGCCAATCATTTAATCCTAACTTGGGCTCTTGGAGGGGTGCATGAGATGATAAATCCCAAATGGGATTTGAGAGTTTGGACTCATCTTACCTAAAACTATCCCTTCTACAGCCCAACCTCCCTGCTCGGCCAATTAGAAGTTAATTAGAAGTCAACACTCCATCTTCAAAAAATTTCTGGGAAAAGTGCTTACACCCAGTTTTCCACTGCTCTGATTAAGAAATTCCTCCTGTGGGGGCGCCTGGGTGGCGCAGTCGTTAAGCGTCTGCCTTCGGCTCAGGGCGTGATCCCGGCGTTCCGGGATCCAGTCCCACATCAGGCTCCTCCGCTAGGAGCCTGCTTCTTCCTCTCCCATTTCCCTGCTGTGTTCCCTCTCTCGCTGGCTGTCTCTCTGTCAAATAAATAAATAAAATCTTAAAAAAAAAAAAAAAAAAAAAACTCCTCCTGTGGCTACTTTGTAATCCTTCCTTTTGGACCTCCCCTTCATATCCTTTTTGTCTACCAGCTCCTGTTGGAACTAGAAGATAATGGGTCCATAAAGCAGGCTTGTACTCTTTATAGCAACAATGGACATTCTTCCTTAGGTCTGAACTACTCATCTACCTTTTTAAAAGTAAAAGTGACTACTGCAATCAAGGTACTCAAATACCAAGGAATAATCTTAACAAGAAATATGTAAAGTCTATAGGACAAAAACTTTAAAATGCTTCTGATGGAACACCAATATAGGAAGACTCAGTACCACAAATAAAATTCTCCCTTAGGTAATCTAACAATATGTGGTTCCAATCAAAATAAAATTAACAGCACAATCAAAAAGTACCTTGGGATATATTCTCACAATGTACTACACGGCAATGAGAACGAATGGACTAACACTACACACAACAATACGGCTGAACCTCACAGACATAACGTCGAACAAAACAACCCAGACACAAAAAAGTACATAGTGTGCGGTTCTTTTTCTATAAAAAACGAAAAGAGGCAAAGCTAGTTTGTGCTATTAGAAATCAGAAGAGCGGTTTGCCCTTGTGGGGAGTAGTGACTGAGGAGGAACACAAGGATGGCTTTGGGCAGGGTGGTAATGCTCTGTTTCTTGATCTGGTGTTGGCTACACAAATGTGCTACATTTTTGAAAATTCATCAAGATGTATTCTTTTCATCTGTGCACTTTTCTATATGTATATCACACATCAACTTTTAAAATTTTGATGAGAAAACACATAATGTACATCAATTTTAAAAACCAGTTATGGTACTAGAATTGAAAAGAGATCAATAGAACACGAAAAATTCAGAAACAGACTTAAATACATATGGCAATTCGGGTCTTATAAACATAGCATTCAAAAAAAATGGAGGAAATATGGGTTTATGCAATAAGTAGAAATGAATAAAACAAAATTAAGTTGGCTCTCTCTTTTACACCAAACTAAATTCCAGAATATTTACATACATAAAAAACACTATTAAAGTATTTTTTATTTTATTTTTTTAAAGATTTTATTTATTTATTTGACAGAGATAGAGACAGCCAGCAAGAGAGGGAACACAAGCAGGGGGAGTGGGAGAGGAGGAGGCAGGCTCATAGCGGAGGAGCCTGATGCGGGGCTCGATCCCAGGACTCCGGGACCAGGCCCTGAGCCAAAGGCAGACGCTCAACGACTGAGCCACCCAGGTGCCCCTAAAGTATTTTTTTAAAAACACAGAATTTCTTAAAAATCTTAGTAGGAGGCTTTGCTAAATATTATAGGGAACCCAGAAGTTATTTAAAAATGGTGACAAATTCAGGGGCGCCTGGGTGGCACAGCGGTTGGGCGTCTGCCTTCGGCTCAGGGCGTGATCCTAGCATTATGGGATCGAGCCCCACATCAGGCTCCTCCGCTATGAGCCTGCTTCTTCCTCTCCCACTCCCCCTGCCTGTGTTCCCTCTCTCGCTGGCTGTCTCTATCTCTGTTGAATAAATAAATAAAATCTTTAAAAAAAAAAAAAAATGGTGACAAATTCAAATACATAAAAATAAAAATATCTGCATAGCAAAAATACCACCATAAGCAAAGTAAAAAGACATAGGACAGGGGCGCCTGGGTGGCACAGCGGTTAAGCGTCTGCCTTTGGCTCAGGGCGTGATCCCGGCATTATGGGATCGAGCCGCACATCAGGCTCCTCCGCTGGGAGCCTGCTTCTTCCTCTCCCACTCCCCCTGCTTGTGTTCCCTCTCTCGCTGGCTGTCTCTATCTCTGTCAAATAAATAAAATCTTAAAAAAAAAAAAAGACATAGGACAAACTGAGAAAAGGGAAAACTATTTTTAATTTATATATGAACAAAGAGCAAATATTAAGACCTAATAACCAATATAAATATGAACAAACTATAAGAACAATTTACAAAAAAAAAATACAACTGCCACTTAAACATATTAAAAGATGCTCGACCTGACTTAAAGGAAATGGAAATTAGGGGCTCCTGGGTGCCTCAGTCGGTTGAGTGTCCTACTCTTGATTTCAGCTCAGGTCATGATCTCAGGGTCCAGAGATTGAGCCCCACAGGGGCTCTGTGCTCAGCGAGGAGTCTGCTTGAGATTTTCTCTCTCTCTCCCTCTGTCCCTCCCCCCTTGCGCGCACTCGCGCGCGTGCTGTCTCTCTCTCTAAATCTTTAAAGAAAAAAAGAAATGAAATTAAAATAAAAAGATACCATTTACACTATGAGATTGTCAAAAATCAGAAAGCATAAGTATGTTATCAAACAGGTCCTTTTCATACATTGCTGATGGGAGGGAGAATTTAAATCTTCTGTGGAAGGCAATTTGGCAATACATACTATTTTTACCAAATCTTTTTTAACATTGCTGATGGAATGAAAATGAGAAGTCTTTGGGAATTCGCAAAATCGTATCTAACCAAATGAAAAACAATGCACACACTTATTTGACCTAGTATTCCCAGCCCTAAGGATGTATTATACAGATACACAAGAGCCAGATGAAGTATACTTGGGTATCAATATAATGTGAAAGGACTGGTAAAATGTATCTTAATACCTCCCTCAGGCTTGCTGTGGACGTACTATGAAACAGGTACATGTGCTGCTGTGGTTAGCTACCCAGGCTAAATAAAAAGACACTGCAAAAACAGTACGGATAATAAGTTATCCACTGAGTAAAAAAAAAAAAAAAATATATATATATATATATATATATAAACACATACAGTATGTGCATGTTTACTATAGAATATCTTGTGAAAAATGTACAAGAATCTGGTAAAACTGGTTGCCTCTTGAGGGAAGAGAGACCTTATTCACTGTAATAACCTTTTATGCCCATGAATTTTGTAGAATACGTATGTATTACTTATTCAAAATGTACATTTTAAAAATTAATACAAAACGAAAACCTGAGGCCCAAAGGCATCGCCCCCGTTGACCAAAGATAAAATCTGGCGTTCCTTCAACATCCACGGAGTGCTTATCGTGGGCCAGACAGAGTAATAGAAGATAGCGCAGAAGACCTCGTTACGAGGAGCGTCCAACCCCGCGTCCCCGGTGTGCGGGGTCGGGCTCGCGAGGCTCCCCGCCGCTCAGCTGCGGTAGCAGAGCCCAACCGTCCTCAACGGCGGCTGGAACGCCCTCTTCCAAAGGAAACCGCCTCCTGGGAAAGCCCACCCCCTTTACCGCCCTCCACAGAAACGGCCCCCTGGCTGGGGCCTTTGCGCCGGTCGCCCGACCCATTCCCCTCGATCCCTAGGGAAGGGCGAGCCCCTGACGCCCGCACTACCCGTAACTCCCTTACCACGGGGCGCTCAAACTCGGGTGCCTCTCCATCTCTCCTGCGGCCGCGTCCGTCTTCATCGTCTGTTCACTCGTCCGAGCATCTCCTTCCCCTCAATCTCTCCATGTCTACCAAGCCTGTTTTATGCTTTCCAAAAAGAAATGTTTTCCATTCCTCCTGAGTCCCTGCCACAGTATTGGGACCAAACAAGGCAAAAGATCACAAAGGAAACAAGTGGCGGAGCATCGCCCATCATGAGGCTGCTTTCCTCCACGGTGGCACTGGCTTTGTACAAAGGCACTAATTTTTCGCGAACGGTGACACGCATGAGTGATTCCACGCCCTCGCCCCTTGCGTCCCAGACTCAGGAGAGCTCATCTTCGTCCAGCTAGGGGAGGTGGAAGCTTTCTCGGTAATTGGACTGGAGGTGCTGGGAGGACTCAGTGAAGGCTCTAATTGGCTGTTTAATTCTCAGCAGGTGCAGTCTCAATTAACTGCGTCTGATTTCCCTGGCTCCTATTGGCTGACGTGATGGCCGGCTTTGAATTCCATCCGGGTAATTGGGTAGCAGCACGCCGCAGCCGCGTCGCTCAGGGGCAGCCCGCGGAAGGATTGGTTGTGGCGGGGCAGTTGATTGGTCGAACTACGAGCCGGGCGTTGATTGGTGCAGGCGGTCTGCGGGGGCGGGGAAGAGGCGGCTGAAGCGAGGCAGGCGGGGCTCGAGTTGCTGTGCGAGAGGGAGGAGGCGACGACCGCGGCTGGATAGAGGTGCGAGGTGGAGCGCTCGAGGGCTGACTCGAGGAGCGGTAAAGGCGGGGACCGGGCGCGGATGCTTGGGAGTGCGAGAGGTCGGGTTGGGCCAGGGGTACCCCAGGCAACAAGCAGGCGGGAATGTGGGGCTGAGAGAAGGGAGGCGTCCCGAGGGTATGGGCAGCCGAGCCCCGGGCTACCAACCGAATTCGGAGGACAGGCTCTGGTCCCACAACGGACCCGGTGCCGGAGTGTTTGCCCCAAGCTACTTTGGACTCCTCGAGTGATCTTTTTTGAGACCTGAGAACCGCCGTCAGTTTATCAGTTTGCTTTTTATTTTCTCCAGCTTTTTCTTTAATTATTCTAATAGGGTGACAATTTACAGTCGTCAGAATAAATTGGGGTTTTTGTTTTCCCAGTTTCCCTCCTTACTAATGCAGATATCTCCCCCACGGGTTTTGGCTGAAGACTTCCGAATCAAAGCTACATTTTTACTCTACTCTCAGCTTGAAATGCGTTGGCTTTCTTCACTCATTAGTTAAAACTAAATGTAGCAAGGATGAAAATTGAACGAGCTGCTTCAATTCAACAGGCCTGTCACCATGTTGTAGCTGCTTTGTAGGCTCTGGTTATTAGGAGATAAGGGAATGAGAGATCCTTGCCCCATGGAGCTTACGATGATTTGACTCCTAACCATGTTTTTGAAATAACATAAAAGTAAGCCTTAGTTATGCATATCAAATAGTCAGCAACTGTTTCATATAAATGTCACGAAATTTCAAAATTGGTTTTTACTGAAAACCATTATCTGCATTTCTCACCTTGAAATGATCCACGTGTCTCCTCTTTACTCAGCTTCCCCTAGAACTATGGTCTTAAATTCCAACCTCCTTTTCACATTCAATTTGAAGTAATAGAATCAAACATAAGCTGGCATTCAGTACTATACAGTTATATCCCTGTTGCCATCATGTTATTCCCCACTTATTTAAAAAAAAAAACTATGAAATGATATGTATATTATAGCAAAATCTTACTTGATTAATCAAGTAGATGTTCATTCTTTGAGAAATAAGATAACTCAATGCAAACTTCATTTGTAATATGTGAAAAGGAGTTTAGTGAAATTTAGCTTTCAATTCAAATAGAAGTCACCTAAAAAATTTATCCTCGTCATGGTCATTCATCTCACACCACATTCCTTCCACCACCAAATCATTAATATTGTGTCTCAAACACCATCTACCACGTGCTCAAATGAGAAACCTGATAGCTCTTTGGCTCATCCTCTAACCGTCCCATGAATAAGTTGTTAGATCTTGTGTGTATTCTACCTATTAAAACTCTCCTTCTCTGTATCTCCATCACTGGCACCTGAACTGACCTCTGAATTGGTCTCCCTGCCCCCACACTTGCTGCCTTCCATTCATTCTCACTACAGACACAGCTATTAGTCAAGAATGCATGTATTATGAAGGGATGTTCGGAGTACTATGGAAGCCCACAGTGATGAAACCCAACTGAGCAAGAAAGGTTGGGATTGGGGAGGGGGGGCATTGGCAGCAGAGCCAGAGGAATATCAGATATTTTTTTGCCTTGATCTTGATAGTTTCTGAACTGGGGTAAAAATGCTATTAGTTTTTTGAGTCTCCTTAAAGAGGTGCCTTTGTGACTGGTCTTCAAACCACATTGCCTACCGCATTGTATGGAAATGACTAATTAGCTGTGTAACCTTAGGGAAATCCCTTTATTTCCCTGGGCTTCGGTTTCCCCAGTTGTAACATTATTAGTGGAATCAGATCATTTCTTTTGTCCTTCCAATTCTAAAATTCTATGGTTTCTTAGGCATGAATTGTGGCCAGAAAGGTGGTGTTAAAAGGCAGACAGCATTAGAGTGCAGATTAAGTTACCTCTTTTATTCACAGGCCTAGATTTGTTTCCCAAAACCTTTAACACCTACAGACTCTTGCCTGTCAAGATAAGACCTTCCCTGCTGATAGAAAGCCCCATGAAGGCAGCTACCAAGTCTGTCAGGACTGCTGTATCCCCCAGGGCCAACCACACGTTGGATACTCAATATTTATTGGTTTGGATGCAGAAAAATGATTTGTATTTTAGCAAGGTGGTTTTCAACTCTGTGCCATCTAAAAAGTCTTTTAAGTTCTAGCACCCCCCGCCCAGCTGTTGATTTTTTTTTTTTTAAGATTTTGTTTATTTGACAGAGAAAGTGAGCGCACAAGCAGGGGGAACAGCAGAGGGAGAGGGAGAAGTAGAAGCCCCAATGCAGGGCTCAATCCCAGGACCTTGGGATCGTGAACTGAGCCAAAGGCAGACGCTTAACAACTGAGCCACCCAGGCGCCCCTGTTTTGGTGTTTTATCTTTCCTTCTAGACTGTATTTCAGGGCAAGAATTCTTATTCCTACTTGTGTCCCCAGCATCCTCAGCCCATAACAAAGAGTTAGCACTATTTAAATGAGGCACTATAATAGTGCAGACAAGCTTTGCACTTTAGAGACCAAATGAGAAAAATATATGAAGTAACTACTAGTTAAAAGAAGTGAACTCTGTTCTAGATACCCAGAATAGACCATCTCTTAATATAAGAAAATAGCAGTTTGAGGTTCAAAAATTCAAGAATTTAAGCAAAAATCTTTATGAAACAGAGCTTGTTTCCTTTCCTTTGGTATATGCAAACATACCACCCAAAATTGCACAGAGAGGAGTGAAAGGTTTTATTTACAGCCTAGGAAAAAAGAGAGAAGCTGATTTTTTTTTTTTAATCCAGTTAGGAAAGGAACCTCAACTCAAACTCACATTAAACTCAATCCTTTTCTTCCCACTAAAAAAGAAAAAAGAAAAAGAAAAAACCCCACATTTCTCCATGTCTATACTAAATCTCCAAAGTGATCTGTGTGTATTGGATCCTCTTACTGAATAATGAATTGCCTGAAATAAGACATTTGAAAAGAGTCCCTCACCCAGGAATTACAAGATTTTTCTCTTTGGCGCACGAGTGGGCAAGAGAGTGGATGAAATTTATTTAAAATTCTTATCTAAAAACATAGGTTTTAAAAACATAGGCAAACTTCTGGTGGTTCTCTAAGGAACTTTATTCATTTCTACTGGTCTGTAAAGCTCTTGAGGCCAGATGCCAAATTTGGTCCTCTGTCTGAATATAGTAAGAAATCCACCTGCAGTCTTTTTTTTTTAAGATTTTATTTATTTATTTATTTGACAGAGAGGCAGCAGGAGAGGGAATACAAGCAGGGGGAGTGGGAGAGGGAGAAGCAGGCTTCTTGTGGAGCAGGGAGCCTGATGCGGGGCTCGATCCCAGTACGCTGGGATCATGACCTGAGCCGAAGGCAGACGTTTAACGACTGAGCCACCCAGGCGCCCCCACCTGCAGTCTTAACATGATTTCTGACTGCTTCTTGGAATGAGATTTTTTTTTTGTAAGATTTTATTTATTAGAGAACATGAGTGGGGCAGGAAGGGCAGAAGGAGAGGGAGACTCAGGGCTCAATCCCAGGACCCCTCTGAGATAATGACCTGAGCTGAAGGCAAACGCTTAACCGACTGAGCCACCCGGGCACCCCTGCAATGAGATTTCTGTGCTAGGTCTCCTCTTTTCCTTCATGACTCTTCCTGAAAGGCTTTTAGGGAAAGCACTGTTTTTTTTCTTTCCTCCTCAGAAAAAGCACATTTAGAATCAAAGTTTTATTCCTGAGTAGGTCCTATAGCAATGAGTATGTTTTGAGCCTTCCTAGAACCAGTTTTTTTAAAGGTAAAAAAACCTTTTTTTCTTGGATATCAAATCATCTGGGTTGAATTTTTATACCTGGAGGCAAATCATAGCATAATTTGTATTTCCTCACTCATTTTAAAGCAAGTTTTGTCAAAAGCCACACTGTTTTGTTCTACTAGATTGTACTATCTGGAGTAGACACTGTCTTTAGTTTTTTTACCAGCCACAGTGTTTTCCACTAGTGTTTATTAATTTTAAATTTGCTAAATAATGACACCAAGTACTGTTCTGCTGAGTTTATGTAAAAGAAAGGGGGGAGGGGCTTCTAAAGTCACTTTGTAGGATTTTTATTTATTTTTTATTTTTTTAAAGATTTTATTTATTTATTTGACAGAGATAGAGACAGCCAGCGAGAGAGGGAACACAAGCAGGGGGAGTAGGAGAGGAAGAAGCAGGCTTATAGCGGAGGAGCCTGATGTGGGGCTCGATCCCAGATCGCCGGGATCACGCCCTGAGCCAAAGGCAGATGCTTAACCGCTGTGCCACCCAGGCGCCCCACTTTGTAGGATTTTTAATACCCAAATAATAACCCAGACTCTGCGTAAGAGGCTAGGTAACCTCTCTCAGCAGGTGTATTCCTCTGTAAAATTGGGGTTAACATTTCCTACCTTACAGGATTGCTTGAAGATCAACTAAAATAATGGAGGTAAAGTGCCTGGTGGCATAGTAGCTACGCAGTACATTTATCTTTTCATCTTTTTCATCCTTAGTGCCACAATAGCATCTAGCTCCCAGAAGTGCTGAATAGATGTGGTTGACCTAGCCTGCTTGGGGCCAGTCTGGAGGGGACACGGGCATAACAGACACGCAGTTGCATACAGTATGAACAAGTGCTATCGTGGAAGTCTCGTTCACAGGGCCACAGGAGCTAAGGAGAAACTCACCCTAAGACAGCCAGGGGAAATCCCACAGGCCTCAGAAGAAGTGTAGCAGTAGAGCTGAGACATGAGGAAGGAGTAGGGTTTTGCCAGGGAGACCAGATGGGCTAAGGAGTATGACCAGGAAGACAGAAGTGACACGGGTAGAGCAGGGACACGGTTCCCGGGACGTGGGATTAGAATATAAGGCTGTGAAAGTGGTAGGCAGAGATCAGATTATAAAGAACCTTTTATGCCATTGAGTTTTCACATAGGCAAGTTGCTGAAGAAGTTTATCCATTCAACAAATGTTTATTGACTGGCTACTGTGTGCACTGAGGAACAAGACAAAAATTCCTGCCCTGTGGAGTTTACATTCCATTGGGGATACAATCAAAATGAAGACCTCACTGGTCAATACAGTGGCTTTGGCTTATAAATATAGCGAGATTGATAAACCACTGGGAGGTTTTGAGTGGCTGAGTAATGTTATTTAACTTCAGCTGTTGAGAATAAACTGAATGGACAGTGGCAAATGCCGGGATATTGATTGCAGTAATCTAGAGGAGATAATGATGGTTTAGAGCACATGGTGGTCTTAGCAGTGGAGAGGTAAAAAGTGGTCAAATTCTGGATAATTTGAAGGTAGAATGAATAGGATTTGCTGACAGACTAAAGGTGCTATTTGAGGGAGAGGACGAGTAAGATTTTTAACCTGAGAAACTAAAAGAATGGACTTGCCATTTACTGAGTCAGCTAAGACTGCCGACGCGGGGTGGGGGGGTGAGATCAGGAGCTCAGCGTTGTACCTGTTAAGGTCGAGGTGCCTATTAGACTATCCAATAGAGACATCTCCTAGGCAGCTGGTGCACAAACCTGAAGTTCAGGAGAATGTCCTAACTGGATCTATGAATTGGGGAGTTATCAGCGTACAGACGGGATTTAAAGCCAAGCTGTGAATGAAACTTGGTGAGATCACTGAGGAAGTGGGGTAGAACCCACGAGAGGGCAAAGGACAGAGCCCTGGGGGGCAGTGCAGTGTTTAGAGGTTAAAAGCAGGAGGAGGAAACTGACTGGATCAGCCAGAAAGGGAGAAGGAAAACCAGAAGAGTGCTGTTGTGGAAGCCAGGTAAACAAAGGGTCTCAGAACAGGGGGAGTCCCCAGTTGTGCCAGATGGGGGGATGAAGGCAGGTAGAGTGGAGACGGAGAATTGACCATTGGACTCACCCAGGTGAAGTCACTGCTGACCTTGGCAAGAACAGTGGGAGTGGGTTCAAGAAGAGAAATTGAGGGGCGCCTGGGTGACATAGTCGTTAAGTGTCTGCCTTCGGCTCAGGGCATGATCCCAGAGTCATGGGATCGAGCCCCACATCAGGCTACTCTGCTGGGAGCCTGCTTCTTCTTCTCCCACTCACCCTGCTTGTGTTCCCTCTCTCGTTGGCTGTCTCTCTGTCAAATAAATAAATAAAAAATCTTAAAGAAAAATTGAGCACAGAAGTATTGGCACTTGTGGATTTTCCTGTAAAAGGAAGGGAAGAAATGAGAAGTATTTGGAGGAATAAGTGGAATCAAGAAAGGGTTTTCTTTAAGAAACAAGAAACAGTGGCATGATGGAAAGAGAAAGATCCAGTGGAGAGAAAATATTAACAATGCATGAGAAGGAAGGAGAGCAACACTTTCATGAGAGCCTTCAGTGCCAGGAGCAGAGACAGTTCATCCATGGCCGCAGGAGAGAAGGTAGGGATTTGGGCATAGAGGTAGGTGGGTAAGTGTGGTGGAGCTTAGTTACTATTTTCTCTGAATGCTGTACTTTCCCAGTGGCGTAGGAAGTAAGGCATCAGTTGAGAGTGAAGATGGAGGAGGTGCTAGAGGCTTGAGAAGAGATGGTATGAATTGGAGGGTGAGAGAGGTTATGGAGTAAGGAAATATAGTGATGTTCAGGTTAGCTTGGCAGAGGGGGGCCTAGCGGCTCAGTAGTTCAGGTGTCTGCCTTTGACTCAGGTCATGATCCCAGGGTCCTGGGATTGAGTCCACATCAGGCTCCCTGCTCAGAGGTGAGTCTGTTTTTCCCCTCTCCCTCTGCCCCTCTGCCTGCTTGTGCTCGCTTATTCTCTAATAAATAAAATCTTAAAAAAAAAAGATAGCTCGGCAGCAAAATGAAGATACAAAGAGCAACAAGGCCAGTGGTCCGAATGAGATTTGGTGAGCTTCTGAATCAGTCAGGTGCAGAGCTGTTAGAGTCATTAGCATATAGGTAGTAGTTGAAGCTGCAGGTGTGAATGAAATTGCCAAAGACAGCAGAGTGACGGTAGCAGTGGATAGAGGCCACAGGAAGACAAGCCCAAAACTACAGAGGCACTAACAGGGAAAGAGGAGGAAAAACCAAGAAAAAGAAGGTGCGGAGGTGGGATTAGATAGGGCTCGTACAAGCCATCTAGGTTGACTACCTGGGAAGTTGTAGTTTTGGTGAAGGAGCAGGGCAGACCTTCTTTCAGTGTTAGCTGAGGAATAAATAGAAATCAGAAGTAAGAATAATGGGCCTGAAGGTGCGCCTGGGGGGCTCCATTGGTTAAGCATCTGCCTTGGCTCAGGTCATGATCCCGGAATCCCGGGGTGGAGCCCCTTGTCAGGCTCCCCACTCAGCAGGGAGTCTGCTTCTCCCTCTGCCCTTCCCCCTGCTTGTGCGCTCACGCTCTCTCTCTCAAGAAATAAAATCTTTTAAAAAAATAAAACTGGGCCTGGAAGGCCATTCCTCGCAGAGACAACAGCTTCTGGAACAGCATCGAGGCATGGAAGGGCACAGATAAGCAATTTTAAGTAGTCTGATGTGAAATCTAAAGGTAAATTTTTGTAATGTTTGATTCATTTAATAATTTCTTTATTCTTTCATCTTATAAAATTGTGATCAGTGTATGGTCTTCCTTGGGAAGGGGGAGGGAATGAAGTTTGCCTATAATTATATATGTCCCTTAGCAACTTTGAAAAAAATATCCTGAGACCTTTTACATGAAATAGATTTTGGAGGGGAAAAAAAAAAAGATTTCGAGACTGCTCAGGCTCTTAACATAGAAAGGCTGGTAATAGTATTCTTTTTAATAATGTTGTAATATGTTCCCATGCCTCTTGGCCAGTCATAAAGGTACAAGATGAAAGCTGCTTCTTTTCCCTCATTTACTTATTTCAGGATGTAAATCTGAATACAACAGAAAATGTCCACTGAACGAACTTCTTGGACAAGTTTGTCCACTATTCAGAAAATAGCACTGGGCCTCGGGATCCCAGCCAGTGCAACGGTTGCCTATATCCTCTACCGCAGATACAGGGAAAGCAGAGGTATGTGAACCCCACAGCTGTGCGTATAGAAATGTTCAGAATGTGCTCTGGCCTTGTTAAATTGAAATGAAAATTTTCCTTGCTGGAGTGGGTATGTCTATTGGGATGTAATTAGCTTTCTGTGAGGGATCTTTGAAACTGTTTTGTTTTTTCTTTTCTATGTTCTTAATGTGCAGCTAGTCTATGAAATGATAAACTCATTTCTTTTGATTTGTTCCCTTCAACAGCAGGACTGCAATGGGTTCTTTTTTGTCTTTTTATTTTTTTTTTTTAGCATCTATACTCTTCTTTATCTTTTTTATATGCTTCTTGTATTTACTTGTTAGAAGGCTAACCATGGAATCCAGTTTCCCCACAGGCTGGACCTATAGAATAGGATCTAGAGAAGGGACTTAGGTACAAATGGAAGTTCTGAACCCAGTGGACTCCTTGGGCAGCTCTTAGTCTTCATTCTTCTCCAGGAATCATCTCCTGGGAGATAGAGTTTGTCCAAAATCCAGTACTCCTTCCTTGCAGATCCAAATGCTTTACGCATTTTAGCATCTGAAATAGTATCCCAGAGATAATGCGCCTGTTCTGGTCCTCTGGGCCCCTCTCATTCCTACTCAGATGCTGCTACATGTCATAACGGTTGAGATTCTTGGTCTATCTCGTGGATCATTCTCTTTGACAGCTAGCGTCAGGGGAGGGCTGGGGTACCTTGGACGCTATCTAAGTCTAATCTGATGAGCCATGATCTGTGCAGAAGAGCGTTTGACGTTTGTTGGGGAGGACGACATTGAGATAGAGATGCGAGTTCCCCAGGAGGCCGTGAAGCTCATCATTGGCCGGCAAGGAGCCAATATTAAACAGGTAAGTGTGTAAGCAGGCAGTTGGCTTTCCCAGGGATTGATTCTGCTTAATCTTGCTTCCCTTCTCTGCCCCCATCCTGCACTATGTATGTCTTTAAAAGAAAAAATACAGGAACTTTTAGCTAACTCTGCTCTTTTCCTTCTCGAGAGGAGTACTAGAGCATAATGACTCCGTTTGAGGTGGGGACTTTGATTGCATGGCTCTCAACTTGGTGTAGCTTGAACCATTCTTTCCTGCTATGGAATTAATGAGCTCTCACTGATGTTTAGTAGATGTTGAATTGCTATCTAATTCTTCTAGTGTTCATTTGGAATGTCAAGAAAACAAAATATTTGATTCTCTAATCCAAATAAAATTAGGGAGAAAGAGGGTTCTAAACACAAAGAGAAACTGTTTTGAATTAACTGCTATTTGAGGTTAGGTTTGTCACTATTCTCTTTCCATAAGTGCAGGTAATCGAGGACAGCTTATAGCATCCCGCTTTAGCTGAGTACTGTCCAGTTCCATCTCCCTCCAGGGGTAGGTTGAGAGTGTACCTCGCTGACCCCACAGGAGCTGTTTCAGAGCGTACCGCCACGTGTCCTTTTCTCTGCAGCTGCGGAAACAGACAGGTGCTCGGATTGACGTGGACACGGAGGATGTAGGTGATGAACGGGTGCTGCTTATCAGTGGGTTTCCTGTTCAGGTGTGCAAGGCCAAAGCAGCCATCCATCAGATCCTGACAGAGAATACCCCCGTGTCTGAGCAGCTCTCCGTCCCTCAGAGATCTGTGGGCAGGATCATAGGTACCACTGGACAGCTTCCTCTGCTGTTCCCTTTTTTCTTCACCTTTGCCTTCTTTCTCACCTTCCCAAGGATTTTTCCTGGCCTACTTCCCTTCACCTTGCTTGGGGGGATGGGGGGAGGACAGGGACATTGAGACCAGAGCTTTACTTTTTTATAGAACCAGTGGTAAAGCAAAACCCGTTACCTCAAGAAGCTGTGTGATCTGAACCTTACTACTAGGTTTCAGAAGGGTTTGGGTAAATGTATTTACCTCATAATAGATATTTAAAGGGAAGCTGAGCCTGCTCATGTTATCCCAGATCTTTCAAGATAGTGTTCTTCTAGAGAGCACCTTCCCCGAGAGCATTCCTTATGCTGCTATTAGAGGTAGAGAGATGCCCGTCATTGGTCCAGTGTTTCATGCACTGTGTAGGATATCTTCTTCTGAAGTGCAGGTATAAAGTATGCTGAATGGTCAAAAAATGGAAATGACATGAAGTTACACTAACCAAGAGTTTAAGCAGAAAGAGCAGATAGTCCCTAGTCCCCTTCCTACAGTAAGGATTGCAGTAGCTCCTGCTTTCTAGTCAATATCTTACATTTTCTTCACTTTGGAAGTGAGAACTGACTCTTCTCTCTGAGTATATACAAAATAGTGATTTCCCTAGTAATTAAGTTTGGCCAGGAGGGAAAGACAGGTTTTGATGTGTTTTTCAATGCAGGGAGAGGTGGGGAGACTATTCGTTCTATCTGTAAGGCCTCTGGAGCCAAAATTACCTGTGACAAAGAATCAGAGGGGACATTACTACTATCAAGACTTATAAAAATCTCAGGAACACAGAGGGAAGTGGCAGCAGCCAAGGCAAGTAGCTAATAGACTTGAATTGTGTCTAAGAATGAGAACCCTTTACTCCATCCTGGGTGAAAATATCTGGCCACAGAGATCTCATCTCTTATCACAGCATTTGATACTGGAGAAAGTTTCAGAAGATGAAGAACTTCGGAAGAGAATTGCTCATTCTGCAGAAACCAGAGTCCCACGCAAGCAGCCGATCAGTATAAGAAGAGAGGCAGTGACAGAGACTGGTGGAGCTGGAGAGCCAGCTTTGTGGAAGAACGCTGGTACTGGCGCAGAGCCGGAGCCGGCTACGTCGCTGGGAGCTCCTCCCCGAAAAGGAGGCAGTGACACGGCTGTGGTAGGGCCAGAAGGTGCTGGGGAGAAACCTAATGGTGACCGCTGTCAGAAATCTGGAGCCCAGACCAGTCCAGAGATGTCCATGTTTGAAAGTATGTAACAAAGTGGGAACCCATTTGCCGTATGGAAGTAGAAACCCTGGCTTAGATAACCCAAAGTAGGAAGCAGTAAAAACAATTTGTTTTCTTGATTGCACTTGTGTCTTCACAGATGTCCCTTTGTGTGGTAATATTTTACTTGGGTTAGTACTAAACAAATAATTTTCTGAACACAGACCAGCTAATGATGGAGAATGTTATAGAAATATGCTAGTTCATGGGTCCCCTGGCTGGCTCATGTGTCTCTTGATCTCAGGGTTGTAGGTTTGAACCCCACGTTGGGTGTAGAGATTACTTAAAAATAAAATCTTAAAATATGCTAGGTCACGGGAAAATAGTCTAAATATATCAAATAATTAAATTTACATGATATTCTTTCACAGATTTATTAAATAAGTAAAATACTGAGCCTGGTTTTTTGGGGTTTTGTGGGTTTTTTTTGCTTTTTTTGTTTGTTTTTTTGGCCTGTCTCATTACTGTTTTTACAAATCATCACCATTAAGAAGAATGAAAAGACTGTGAGCATTCTCTTCTGTGTGTAGGTTCTGGGATGGGGGGCAGAGACCAGGGCCCCTAAGAGGTTCGCAGACTTGGCCAGGGTCACATGATGAGTCAGTGGTAGAATGAGATCTGGAACAGGCCCACATCTTTCCACTGGTCCATGCTGCAGCTAGCATATGGAGAATTTACCTTTGTTATAATTGGTGTCTGATTTGAATACATGGCAAATGACTAGGAATGTAAACTCTCCTATTACTCAGTTACATAGAAAGGTGCACAGCTCAACTTAGGACCTGTCTTCAGGATGTTCTTGTCTATTCATCCAGTTGTCCCTCCAGCCATTTTTAAAATGGTAATAGCCTCTTGGTGTGTGTACCTCACACCTCTGAGACAGTCTACCCATTTCAACCAGAGATGGTTCTGATATGGTCACCAGCTTAGATGGCGAGGATTCTGTAGCTTAACTTGTTTATCCCTGTGTTTAGTCCCCAGTCCTGACTTCAGTTTCCATGCCGATGAATTCCTGGAAGTCTATGTCTCTGCCTCTGAGCATCCCAACCACTTCTGGATCCAGATCATTGGCTCCCGCAGCCTGCAGCTGGATAAGCTTGTCAGTGAGATGACCCAGCACTATGACAATAGTCTAGTGAGTTGTCATAGGGACAGGGCTGGGTTTGATGAAAAAGGGGCCTATCTTTTTTCATTTTGGTATGTTCTCTTCTTTTCCTGGGAAGCAGCTACTTGTTTGTTCTTCCTTCTGGTACTTCCTGCTTATCTGTTTCTTAGCCTGCCCGTCCTAACTCTCCCCATCCTGATCTCACCCCCACGTGCAGCCTGAAGACTTGACTGTGCACGTGGGAGACATCGTAGCAGCACCTTTACCTACAAATGGTTCCTGGTATCGAGCTCGGGTCCTTGGCACCTTGGATAATGGGAACCTAGACCTCTACTTCGTTGACTTTGGGGATAATGGAGATTGCCCACTGAAGGACCTCCGGGCACTCAGGTCAGTGTGGAGGCCAGGGTGGAGTCTCAGTTGTTAACTCAGCCTTGGCCATAGCTGGTGGTGTGCTCTTGGCACTCATCACGTAGGGGGAGTGGGAAGAGAACCTGTTTACAGAGAGCAGATGATTATCTTCTTCAGCTGGGCTAATTGGTGATCTCTAGAAACAAGGACTATAAGAGACCCTTCTGGCTCTGGGATTCTAATTTCAGTTTCTTTCACTTTAGGAGTGACTTCCTAAGCCTTCCATTTCAAGCAATAGAGTGTAGTCTGGCACGGATCGCCCCCTCAGGTAAACTGCATGGCCTATTGACCTTGCCTCCACACAGAATAACTTTTATACAGCACATGGAAGGGATTCCACATTCCCAGGCTTTTTGAGTTCTGGGGGCTCAGGTGTCTTTTCCTCCTCAGAGTAGAAAGCAGCAACCTGGCAGGCAGACATAGGTGCCTTCTGGAGTAGAAAGAGGTGGTTCCGATTTCCCTCCAGGGTGTAATCTCACCCTGTCAGCAGGGACCCCTTCTTAGGTTCTCCCTGCAATCTTTTGCCAGGTGAACAGTGGGAAGAGGAAGCTTTGGATGAGTTTGACAGACTCACTCACTGTGCTGACTGGAAGCCTCTGGTGGCCAAGATCTCCAGCTATGTCCAGACTGGGATCTCAACTTGGCCCAAGATTTACTTATATGATACTAGCAATGGGAAGGTACGACTGGGGTCCACTCATTGCTCAACATCTCTTCAGTATATTTATAGTCTCGTTCACTTTCTTTCCTAGAAACCCTTACCTGATACTACTCCTACCTCGTAAGATCCTGCTTTCTGTCCCACTAAAGGAATGTGTTTGAAATATCAATCCTAACTCTTGTGTCCTAGTTCCTCAGATATTCCCTTCCCTACAGAGAGAACATCATTCCCTTTTCATTTCTCTTCTCAGAAACTTGATATTGGGTTAGAATTAGTTCGTAAAGGATACGCAGTTGAGCTTCCGGAAGACATGGAAGACAACAGAGCTGTCCCAGACATGCCGCACGACGCGGTGAGTGAGCCACTGTGGCTGCACGTAGAGCGCTGCTTCGGGGCGGGTCTGGTGCCCAGAGAGACAGGAGGGCCGCGTGCATTCTGCGAGGGCTTTCCTAACTTGCTGCTCCACAGGTTGCTCAGAGGAAGCATCGTGTCCCTCTTGGCAGCCAAACGCAACTGCCTTAGCCAGATGCTGTGGGCAGAACGGTAGGGTGGCCTCTC
This sequence comes from Ursus arctos, assembly GCF_023065955.2. Taxonomy (NCBI): domain Eukaryota; kingdom Metazoa; phylum Chordata; class Mammalia; order Carnivora; family Ursidae; genus Ursus; species Ursus arctos. The sequence continues at coordinate 1,689,303 of NW_026622786.1, forward strand.
CTTTCCCACCGGCCAACACTACGTTCTTCCTTTCCCTCTTGGCTTCATCCCTGCAGGCCACAGAAACAGACGTGTCTCTCGGCAGCATGCTCACAGAGACCAAGAAGAGCCCTGGAGAAATAGCAAATACCCTGTCCTGCCTCAGCTTATCAGGTACAAGCTGCATTTCCTCCCTGGAGCATCTTTGGGTGTTAACTATTTGTCAAAGAGTCTCTCCAAACTAGGGGTGACATGAAAACTTGGCTCTTAACCAAAGTGATCACTAAGCACCAGGAAGCCCGTTTTCCCCTGAGTCTCAGTGGCCGTGCCTAACTTCCTCTCCATTCCTGCCAAGCAGAAGCTGCCTCTATGTCTGGGGACGATAACCTGGAAGAGGACTACTTGATCTGAAGTTGGCTTCAGCTGCCTCAGTCGCCTGCTTTGCCATGTGAGTGCAGCTCTCCTCTGTCTGTAACAGCAGGAAAGTAACAAGGGTGACAACAGGGGCCTTGCTTTCTTCTCTCTTCCCTAGCCTGTCTGAACACTGCTCTGCAGCTGATTTCCTGCAGCTTCACACTCAGGGTGAGCCCTTTCAAGCCTTTTCTGTCTCTGTGTTTGTGTCTTCGGCAGGACTTTGGCACAGGATTTGGTGCCTGGAGAGAGGAGCCTATGATAAAGAGATCTCTGTAGTCCCTCCTCTGTTACCAACACGATCTGGCTTGCTGTGGACCAAATGCATTCGCTCCTATTGGACTACTGGAAAGAGTGCGCGGTAGAGGGGGACAAGTACCTGTCCCCACTCCACCCACCCGACCCTGTCTTCTTCCAGAGTTTGTCTCCAGGCTGCTCAACGTCTGGCTCACTGGTCTGTGCTTCTATAAGGCTGTGTCCTTTTTGACGCTGGGAAGCGGCTAGGGTTTGGTCACTGGAAGTGATGATTCTGCGGACTTCTGACTCACCTCATCAGGTGACTGTTAGTTAAAGGAGGTTTTTGAGTGGTGACCTCAAAGACTGCAGTTGAGTCAGGAGGAAGAGGCAGAAATCAGCATAATTATATCAAAAGCCTCAGGAAATGGGAAGAGAACATTGCCTCCCAGCCTTAACTGCTGATGTGTTATTGAAGATAGGTTTTTTGAAACAGTTGCTCCAGCTATTTCCCTGTAAACTTTGGTTAAAATACAAGTAGACAAGGAGAGAGCGGCTCAGGAAACGTTCTAAAGTGCTAGTGTAGTATCCATATGTATACACACATCCAGAGAGTGGAAGAGAACGTATATAGCTGTTTGAATCATTTGGGGGATTCTTTGCTGAATAAAGTTCTCAAGAAAATTATCTAAAACAAATGTTGGTTGAATCAAGGTGGAAGCAAGTCTGTGGGTATCTTCTGAACCTAAACCTGGTAGAATTCGTCACATGCCTCACAAGGATGGCCCATTTTTGAAATAAGTGTCCCTCCCATGCACAGATCCTATCCTTTCCCTAAAGTTACTTCAGAATTAACCATTCACTAAGAACCAGACCAATTTCAGTTTAGGCTATATAAATAACCCATCGGGGTGTCTGGGTGGCTCAGTCGGTTAAGCGTCTGACTCTTGATTTCAGCTCAAGTCATGATCTTGAGATCAAGCCCCACCTCAGGCTCCTTGCTCAGCGGGATTCTGCTTGAGATTCTCTCCCTCTGCCCCTCCCCCACCCCACGACACCCCCACCCCCATTCACATGCATGTGTACTCTCTCTCTCTCTAAAAAAAAAAAAAAACCACCCAAACTAGATACTTGGAAGAAGCGGCCTGGGTTCTGGCAGATCTCCACTGTGAGAACTTCCTGCAAGACCTTTGGGAGCCATGTCCTCCTGTCTCCCCACATTGTGGGCAGTAGTGTGTGGCCAGTGAGAGCTGTGAAGGGACTTGGAAGCAGACATTATAAGCAGCGTGTAGTAATGTGGGTGGTGGGTTAATGACAAATGAACAGGGAGGGCGTTTTAAGGATCAGTAAGGTGAGCTGCAGAACTTAACTAGCGTATAAGGGTACTTTACGCAGGGTTTTGAATCTAGGAACTAGGCCTACCCGTATACTTCGTGGTGACTGTTTCCCCATAACCACAATTTTCAAAGTTTATTTTCTCAAAAAAAATCTCAGTACTGTTCAGCAGAAAGGCTCCAGTGAAGGAGCATCCCTGATGAGTAGCTTGTGGCGTCTTGGAAGAATCCATGAAGGACTGCCATTCCCCTGGCAAGGTTTCAGAACTTGGCTACAGTGAACCCACCCCTGAAGCAGGTTGGCCCTGGGGTTGGCACTGCTCAACAACCAGGTCATGAGGCCCACTAGTCACCAGGCTCCGTGGCCCCTTGGTAGTCACCCTTAAGTAGAGGGGTCCCTGATACAAATCATTCATGGGACCTGGTGCTCAGGAAAATGAGTGGTGCCTCATTCCTGGCTGCAGTCTGTTACTGTGAATACAAGTCTCTCCCTTTAATGTGGCTTTTAAGTCACTTGTCAGTTAACATCCCAATCAGGTGGGCTCCTTACTCTTTCAACACAAACTCGTACTTTTCCTGCTGTGTGGAATGTCCTCTTCTATGCTTATTTCTTATTTTGTCTGTTGAAATCCTCCCCTTGAGCCAAAGCTGTGGGATCCAGGTACCTTCTTGGATTTCCTCCACATCCAAAGAAAAGGAATTAGTAGTTCTCTAATTTGAACTGAAGTATATGGATGAAAATCTCCCAACAAGGCTTAAGTCTTTCAGAATTCCATAGTGCCTGGTTTTTGCTCTTGGCAAGTGCTCCGTAAATAGTTAGGTTAAGTAAATGGCTTTGGGAGTAGGGGGGAAGGCAGAGGAACCTAAAGTCCTTGGCTCTCTTCCCTCTCTGGTGTAGGTACCTCTGATTTTTTCCATCATTAAATGTTTATCCTCCAGTGAATTCAGCTCTGTAAGGCTCCTGTTCCACTCCAGCCAACCCGCTTTCCCCCCAAGAAATAGTGAACACTTGAGGATTGCATAACCAACCCCGCCCCCCCCCCCGCAAGAAAAGTGAACACTTGAGGATTGCACTACCCTTTATTCCTAGGATGGAAGGTGTCCTGAATCACATCCTGGTTCCCATTTATCAAGGCTCCCAGCCCCTCAGTAGGAATAAGCATGTTCAGGGAGGCTCACTGGAGAGGTGGCCAAGGTCCCTTTCAAGGGGATACACCATAAAGATGACATTTTCCCAGGGAGGGAGGGCAGGGTGATCTGGTCTGACCAACTCAAAGCCCATGTAGCTGAAGGCCCGTAGCAGGGCACCTGTGAAAAGAGGGAAAACATTAGAACACACTTTGAGGCTCTGTACCACTATTCCCCCAGCTTTGGCTTCTTTCACTGGGGAATAGCTGGGGGAAAGCCGAGTAGTGTAGGCATTAGGATGATGTATTGTGGACTAGCGGACTTAGACTCCAACCCTGGCTCTAACGTGTTAGAGCCTTTGTAACATTCTACAAGTTAACCTTTCTGAACTTCAGTTTTCTCATTTGTAAGATGGGGATCATAGAACCTTCCTCACGGAATCTAAGATTAAATGAGCTGATGTTTATGAAGCCCAACACAATGATGATGTAGTAAGCTCTTGACCATTATCTGTCTTCTAACCAACAGAGTATGAGGGAAGAGGTGGTTTCTGCAACATGTGCTCCAAGCATCTGGTTAAATATATTCCTGTCCTCCTGGCCCTATGCTCAACCCCTTCACACTGTAGGTGCTTAATATGTTTGAGGTCCTTCCTGTCCCACCAGCTACAAGCCTTGAACGGTTCTGTGTTAATTTCACCAGTGCTGCTTCAGTCTGGCTTCTGACATCTACCTGCAGGGCCTTCCTCATAATCCCAGTGTAATTTGAATGCACAGAGTGCTCGGTGCCTTCATCTCCTTGGGGTAGGGGGACCTGAAATGCCTATGAGCACATTCTCTTCAAAAGAGGGGGGAGAGGGTCTCCTACAAAGGAAAAGTTGCTGTCAGCTGCTTCAGCACCATGGGCCAGGAAGGACAGCCGATCCCCACCTCTGTCATTCCGGTTGTTTTGGAAGTTTACAAACACGGAGTCCACATTGGTCTTCTCCTCCACATACTCCAGTGTTGCAGTCAAACTAGGGGTCAGAGAGAAGAATCATGGTTACTGTTTAGTGAACTAAAAATCCAGACCCCTCCTTGGAGTAGAAGAAAACTTATTGCTCCATTTTTCCTGACCTAAGCCAGGAAGTGAAAGTTGGATGAACTTGCATGGACAGATTTTTCTCTGAAGGCCACGGATTGCACACAGTAGGACTGACACTCAAAGGGGCGTGGGGAGAAGGAACTGCTCTATAAAGACAAACAGCTGGAAGGCATGTCTTATTACTCAACTATTTATGGATCCTCACAGCTGTGTTTCTGAATCTGAGTCCAGCAGCCTCCCATGGGCTGTGATGCCTTGAAGCCCAGATTCTGGCTCAGCTCCCAGGCGGGTTTGCATGCCAGTTCAGTGATGTGAAAGCATCTGGCCTCTGAATCAACCCTCACTGGTTAGCATACCCACTACCTGATTATGACATAAAAGAAGGAAACCCCCTGCCTCTTCCCCTCTCACCCCCCCTTCCCTGCTTTCCCATCTGGGCTCAGTCACCTTTCCCGGTTGCCTTGATCCAAGGCCCGATATGGGATATCCAGAAAGAGTCGATGGTCACAGAGAAGGCCGTGCCAATGGGCAGAGGTCTGGGGGGTGAGGCGGAAATGGAAGTCTAACTGCACTGGGTCCTGGTGGAGCAGGGGATCAGTAGCCAGCACCGTCAGGTTCCCAGCCTGGAAGAGGAGTAAAAGAGTAATGGTCTTCTCATCTCGACCTCAGATCAGACCGCAGGCTGATTTGGCTCTGTCTGAGAAAGCTAATTGGGGGCTGACAGGGAGCCTGGGAGAACTGGAGCCAAAGTCTTACTCTATCCCTTAGTCCTAGGACCTAATTCTCTCTCAATTCCTCGATATCAATCTAGAAAGGAGTCGATGCAGTTGCATTATTACTGCCTGCTGACCTCACTTGAGAGGCGCACCAACCCTTCAGAAACTTCCATCAGAGAGCTTATTCTCTAAACAACACTGTGTCATTTGTTCACTGTCTCACTGATAACGCTCTTCCACTTTTTTCCATGATAGGGTTTTCTCTGATTCTCCTGTTTCTCATTTAAAATGCAGAGGTCACCCACAGGCGTGCTACTGCAGTAGGATACAGGGGCAAGTTGAGGAGTTCTGGTTTCCACTCCCTGCTTAGCATCTAGACAACTTTATGTCCCCGAAGTTTTACTACACTCTCCTATACCTTTTTTCCCCACCCCCTCTTCCCATTCTACTTTTCACACCAGCTCTGTGATCCTGACTTAATATCTCTGGGCCAGAACCCTTGTTCCTAAAGCAACCAGCTGTTCCACGTGAGCTCCAATGTCTACGATTTCTTTTCCAGCTAGCTGATGCCTCTTCTTCACGAGGTATCGCTGCAGCCAGCCAGAGGCTTCCCCGGCACAGCACCAGCACACAGGCCACTTACCGAGTATAATTCTTTAAGCTGGTCGTGGTCACCCTGCTCAGTGCTTCTGACCACCTGGAGGCTTGCTAGGGACTCAGGAGCACTGAAGGCAGGAACGGGGCCGGAGTGTCAAGTCCTCCCGTTCCTTGTAAGTGATGCTGGTTGGGAAAAGGGGCCCATATTAGTTTCCCTCTGTGTCTGAGAAGGGGAGAGGCTCATAACTTCCAGGTACATAAGGCAAGGCTCTGGCACTATCTTCTGTATCTTCTGTGAATCGGCCTGTTTCCATTCTCCCAGGCCAGCCAGATGGAAAATTGTTAAAGTTCCATGCCAGCCTTCCACCCTCTTTTGCTATTCTCTCTTGCCACTTGGGAATTTCCTTCAAATTCTTTTATTTTTCCTGACAGTTTGTATAAACAACTACAAGTAGAGATGAAAACAAGTACCTTTTATAACAAGGCAGCATCTTCTCCCGGAGGGTGATCCGGTATTTGTAACAGTAAAGGTAATAGGCGTATGGTGACCAGATCGGGTAGAGGTAGTTCCGTGTTTTTCCCCTCTTGATATAAGAAAGGGAGAAGGCAGAGGGGCGCGACCTGTAACAAGGCAGTTTCTCAGTTCAGTGCCTCCCTGCGGCAAAGTGAGGTTCAGAGATGGGTAGCAGAGGTTCATACAGCCTGGTGTCATTGTGACCCGGTGGGCACTATGACATGGGCAAGGGGCCAGCCCTTATGTCACTTCAGGACCCCACTCTGTTGCTCCTTTACTCCACCCGCCCCCCTTAACTACAGCTCCTATTCATCTAGTATGTACCTTATGGCTGTACCAGTGATTAGAATACTTTAGCTTCTGTACTGATTAGTTAACAGCCCTGCCTGAGTACTTGTTGAGCGCACCCAACCTGGCCCCTTATTCTGGCATATGCACGCATGTGTGTGCGCACTCTCGGGTTACACACACACACATCCCACTGCAGCAACTAAATGGTTGGTATCTAACACTGTAGGCTTCCAAGGCCCTGATCTAATGTCTGACCTAATACTTTGGTTCCCAGTTCCTATCAAGTCAACTTTTATTATCATCCCTACCTTCAATAATCCAGGGGTGCAACACGTTGTTGAATTATCTCATTGCCTTGTAGGGTAGAAATTGCAAACAGCCTCCAGGAGCCATGACAGCTAATGGAATTAGTGGAGCTGCTGGGTGAGGCTGTAGCAAAATGGAAAGCTAATACCCTGTCTAAAAGAAGCTGACAACAAGAAGTTGTAGAAATGCAGACTCAGTGGTCCCAGATCGTATGATTTTTCAACATAGAATAGAAAGATAGATTTTTTGTGGGGCGCCTGGGTGGCGCAGTCGTTAAGTGTCCGCCTTCGGCTCTGGGCGTGATCCCGGCGTTCTGGGATCGAGCCCCACATCAGGCTCCTCTGCTGAGAGCCTGCTTCTTCCTCTCCCACTCCCCCTGCTTGTGTTCCCTCTCTCGCTGGCTGTCTCTGTCAAATAAATAAATAAATGAAATCTTAAAAAAAAAAAAAAAGATTTTTGCGTTCAATTCCTCTAAAATTTTTAACTATTGGCTATTAACTCAAAAAATAAAATCTGTTGATGAAAAAAAGTCAACACTGTGAGCAAAATTTGATTCTGGGGCTACCAGTTTGACACCTCTGCATATTCATTCACTCAAACATTCAAAAAATATTGATTGAGAACCTACTGAATTCTAGGTGCTCGGGATACACCAGTAAACAAAGCAAAGAGCCCTGCTTAATGGAACTTAGCTTCCAACAGTGAGAAGACAGGGGCATCTGGGTGGCTCAGTCAGTTAAGTGCTCTGATTCTTGATTTCAGTTCAGGTCACGTAGCGTGTGTCTCCCCACTCAGTAGGAAGTCTGTATGTTTCCCTCTCCCCCTGCTTGTACTCTCTCTCTTTAATAAATAAATCTTTAACAATGAGAAGACAAACTACAAACATAATAAAATTTAGTATGTTAGATGATAACTGCTAGGGAGAAAAGAGGAGAAAGGAAGATCAGGAGTGTGAAGGGGGTAGGGCAGGCTAGAGAAATAAACAGGGTGATCCAAGCAGGCCTCACTGAAAAGTCGACATTTAATCAAAGACTTAAAGGTGGGGGAGTTAGCCAAGCCAACATCTGGGGGTAAGAGCATTCCATAGCTAAGCTACAGCCAGTGCAAAAGCCCTGAGGAGAAAGCGCCTGATGTTTTCAAGAAGCAGGGAGGCCGTGGTGTAAGCTATGAGGAAAGGAGGAGATCAAGTAAGAGAGTTAATGGGCCAGATTAGGGAGGACTTGTAGACAGCAGTATGGTCCTTTCCTTTTACTCTGAGTAAAGGGGGAAGTCACTGAGAAGTTTTGGGTAGAGGGATGACATGATCTGATGTACGTGTTTTAAAAGATCCTGAGTGTTGTGTTGTCAATAAACTGCAGAGCACTAAGGCAGATTTGCTAAGAAACTACTGCAGTGATCCAGGAGAGAGAGAGCGTCTTATTCCAGGCTGGAGCATCGGAGGTGGTGGGAAGTGGTTGGATCCTGGAAACAGTTTAAAGATAGAATCCCCAGGATTTCCTGGAGTCTGAGAGAAAGAAGGTGAGTCCAAGAACTGAAAGAACAGTTTCCATCAACTGCGAGGGGGAAGGCTGCAGGTGAGGCAGTTTGAGGCCGGGTATACAGATGAGTTTAGTTCGAAGCATGTTGACTTCCAATGGTCCAATAGATACATAAGGAGACGTTGAGCGGCAGGATATTCAAGCCTGACGCTTTGGAGAAGTCTAGGATGGGGAAAGAACTTTGGAAATCACTGAGACCGAATGAGAGATCAAAGCAGGTGTGTACACTGAAAAGAGTCAAGATCCAAAGGCTGTCCTAGGGGCACACCAAGTCAAGTTCGGAGAAAAGGAGAAATCAGCAAAGCAAACTCTGAAGAAAAGTGGTGAAGCGGGAAGAAACCCGACACAAAACTGTGTCCTGGCAGCCAAGTGAGGCAAGTGTAATCGGGAGGAGGGAGGACGTTCAGGGGTCGAATAACGGGATGCCTGGAGCACCTTCACACGCTCTCTGCCGCCGAACAGACCCTACTCATGCCATCTCTGTGGTCTTCTCTCCAGCCCCGAGACCCTCCACAGAGCAGTCTGGCCCCTGCTGCTGAGGGAGAAGACAAACGGGACAATGCACAGTGGACACCCCGCAACCCTCACCGCACCTTGTGCTTTGTCCCCGACTTGTCTTCTGCTCCCCCAGCACTGCCATACTTCCCTTTTTCTGTGGCGTATCCCCCTTGTGATTTAGAATTCTTTAAATACTAGGTCAAATACCCCAGTTGTAAAGGTTAAGGGTAGGCCTCCTCCTGGGGCTGCCATAGTCTTCCAGGGGATCCCATCCCTCCGCCACTTTTAGGAAGATCTGAAGTAAGGAAAAGTGAGAGCAGCATCCCTCTCCCGTCAGCCTCCAGTTACCACAGAACGCCAGAGCTGCGAGAGAGAAACCAAAGCCCCCAGTTTAAAGAGAAAGCGAAGCCAGGAGGGAGATGGTGTCTTTTCCAGTTCATGCCACGATCTGTCAATAACCATGGGCCTGCCTGCCCGGAGAAGACACAGGGAGCAGGGAGCAGGGGAAAACGCTGAATCACGGCTCATCGCCTCAGCTTTTGAGGTTCCCGGCGACCGCCAGGCGGCGAGACCACCGTCCAGCGCCGGCCGGGTCTGCCCCACGGCTTCGCCAGCCAGAGCGGCGGCGGCTCAGGCGCGCCGCGGGCAGCCGCTGGGGCCTTTCCTGCGCCGGCGCCGGGGGCCTCCTCCGCTCTCCCTCGGCGCTGGGAACATGGCGGCGGCCGTGGCGAGAGTCCTGCTGCGAGGAACCGTGCGGGGGCTGCTGCTCCCCCGACTCGCAGGGGGCACCCCCGGCCCGGAGCGCGACTTCAGCCTCTCTCACTATCGGGTGAGGGCCAGCTCTGAGTTCTGAGGGTCCTCGCCTCTGGTGGGGCTTCTTACGGCCGAGTAGTGTTTCGGGGGGGCCGCGGCCTGGGAGTGGCGGGCTGTCCGTGTGCCGCCGGCTGAGGGCGGCAGGGGGTTCTCGGGAGACTCGCTCACCCTCGCTCCCCGGCTGCCAGGGCACGGTCATCGTGGAGCGCTGGTGGAAGGTGCCGCTGGCCGGAGAGGGCCGGAAGCCGCGCCTACACCGGCGACACCGGGTCTACAAGCTGGTAGAGGACACGAAACACGGGCCCAAAAGCAACCTGGAGCTCATCCTCACGCAGTCGGTGGAAGGTGAGGCCTGGCGAAGATACTTCCTGTCTTAGGCTGGCTCTGTTTGGCATCACCTTTTTCCTGCCGTCCCCCCTTAGCTGTTTTCCGTCCTTTCTCTACTTTGTAGAAATGAACTGCTCTGTATTTAAGAAGAAGCCATAGAAAGTACGATGACTGTGCCCTTGCCTATCTGCATAGAGAAAGGAACATGAATGCAGCAACATCAGTGACAGTGCGTGGAGGGAAAAGGAGGCGTAACAGCATGTGCTACAGTTACTGAAATCCTGTGATGGGACAACTCTCACTTTGTACAGGGAATACTAAATTTCTCAATCAGGCCCAAAGAAACTAATTAGAAGTCTTTAAGTGTTGTTCTTAGTGAATATTAACGTTTCTTCTAGGAGGAATAAGCGCTGTGAGAGAGTAATAGGCGCGTCTTTCTTTGATCATCTCCTCCTCTTTAGGTACTCCTAGTAGTCTGATCCACTGTCTGTTCTCATTGGCAGGACTTGGAGTCCGGGGTGACCTGGTCTCAGTGAAGAAATCTTTGGGCCGGAATCAACTACTGCCTCAAGGTCTGGCTGTGTATGCATCCCCTGAAAATAAGAAACTGTTTGAGGAGGAGAAACTGGTGAGTGCAAAGGAAGGCAGAGGGACTTGGAGGAATAAAAACCTTAAGATTTCTTCTAGCAACTTCCTTTCCTTTGCTATCTAACTTAAAAATGAGATAGGGATTAGAAGAACAGGAATCCAGAAACTCAGCTTATATCTAGCATAGTAAGTTCGATATTTATAATGGACCCATTTTTCTTTTCCTTTTTTTTTTCATCTTTACTTTCTTTTGTAGCTGAGACAAGAAGGAAAATTAGAGAAGATCCAGACCAAGGCAGGTGAGATGGTGAGTAAAAACACAGAAAGTTGTTACTTATTTGTCACCTAAGGAGTCATCAATTTCTTCCTGAGAGGCTTCTTGATTTCTTTGAAATCTCCTGATTGCAGAGACAAGTGTAGAAGAAAGGGGAAATGTTTGGCTGCCATAACTGGTATTGAGACCTCCTGGAAGATCCTTACTTGTTGGGTGAAGTTCCTTAGCTTATTGAGGAAGGCCTCAACCTGATTACCAGGGGACCCATGGAAAAGTGTGAGATGAGGGCTCTGCCTCCATGGATATTTACAGACAAGTTGCAGAGAACATAGACACATGAGAACGTGATCAGTAACCTCAAGTCAGTAGATTATTATAAGAATGACATGGACCAAAAAGGATTAGGGTGATTGGAGAGGGCTTTTCTTCAGACGGGATTGAATTGGGCCTTGTGGGATTAGTAGGCTTTGGATAGACCAGGAGGGTGGGAAAGGTATTAAGGGACAAAAAGTATAGGTAGTTCAGGCATGTGCTTCACATGGAAAGTAGACCAGTCTAGCAAAACCAGAGGACTTATATAGGGTAATATTACAAAACATGGCTGGAAAGGAGGTTGGGGTGAGATTTGTAATACATTTTGAATCCTCAGCTAATGAATTTATACTTCATTCTGTAAGTAGGGAGAAATTGTTAATAGGGTAGGGGTAGGATTGAAGAGCCAGAAGTATTGGGTTAAAAGGGTCTATGAAAGTCATTCTATCCTGGGGCTCCTGGGTGGTTCAGTTGGTTAAGCATCTTGACTCTTGATTTTCTCTTCGGTCATGATTTCAGGGTTGTTAAATCGAGCCCCATGTCAGGCTCTGTGCTGAGCGTGGAACCTGCTTAAGATTCTCTCTCTCCGGGGCACCCCGTTGGCTCAGTCACTAAGTGTCTGCCTTTGCCTCAGGGCGTGATCCCAGGGTCCTGGGATTGAGCCCCGCATCGGGCTTCCTGCTCCACTGGGAGCCTGCTTCTTCCTCTCCCACTGCTTGTGTTCCCTCTCTCGCTGGCTGTCTATCTCTCTGTCAAATAAATAAATAAAATCTTAAAAAAAAAATTTGTAAAAAAAAATAAAGATTCTTTCTCTCCTTATGCCCCTCCCCAATTGTGCATGTGCTCGCTCTCAAAAAAAAAAAAAAAAAAGTCCTGAGATATACCATTGATCCCCATTGATAACTTTGACATGGCCTGTTTCTCCGCCTTGGTTAGGAACAACAAGGTATAGGTGACCTCCTCCTCCAAAGTTTCACTAAAACATCTTTCTACAAAATTAGCCTTGAGACAATAAGAATGCTCTCTTTCCCAGTCATCTCACCTGTATGCTTTTGAGGCAGAAATTGTGCCCTTTTCCTGAGCTCAGACCTTGTGCCTCTTGCTAACGTGTTTCTCCTCCTTTGATTGCAATTCTGACCTATGTCCTGTGTATAACTCCTATCAGACAGTGAAATTTCTGAGAAGCTGTCACCTGGAGGTGGGGATGAAGAACAACGTCAAATGGGAGCTAAACCCTGAAATAGTTGCCCGCCATTTCTTCAGAAATGTGAGCGTTCCCAAATACCGCTGTACCTCTGAGGGTAGAAGCTGCCCTGGGAGGGAGGCCCAGGCTCGATCCCGTCGTTAGGAAGGAGTGTGATCAGCAGCTGGCGTTAGGGAAAGCGTTGCTGGTTGCAGGGGCTGTGGGAGGGAAATGACTAAGGACTAGGGGCGGTCAGAATTTGAAGACTGATAGGAAAAGATGGTGGTATCACTTATTTCTTCTCCAGCTAGGGAAAACCTAGGAAATGTGACTCACTGGGGAGTTTGTACTTCTGTGGATGCAGTGATTTTGGTCTCAAGACCTGTTTCTCTTTGGTGAATGCTCCTCCGTTTCTGAGAAACTAGGATTGAGTTTCTCTGCCACTGTCTATGGAGGTCTGTGTCCTCCCGTGGGAACAGTCAGGGTCAGCTCCTCAGTTTTATTCATTCCTGTACAGGAAATTCCAGAACCTTCGAGGTTGCCTACGGTTGCATCAATGTAAACAGAGCTCCTTTTGGCTGTCACTTTTTGCAGCTTGGCGTTGTGGTCGCCCCACATGCATTAAAGTTACCAGAAGAGCCCATTACGCGGTGGGGCGAGTACTGGTGCGAGGTGACGGTGAGTGTTTCATGTACTGTCTCCTTTTTGTGGCTGGGTGAAAAGGTGGGCTTGGGTGGTAGTAGGTCTTACTTGCCCAGCTGACCTCTGAGGATTCCTGTCGTTTTGTGTACAGGTAAATGGACTTGACACGGTGAGGGTACCTATGTCTGTGGTGAACTTTGAAAGGCCCAGGACCAAAAGATACAAGTACTGGTTAGCCCAGCAAGCCGCCAAGGGAATGGCCCCCACCAGCTCCCAGACGATCTGAACCTTCTCTCCCTCAGAAGCAGAAGAGCAGAATCAGAGGAGCAGCGGAGCACCAATGGGCCAGCACCCCGATACCACTCCCAGCTCTGACCAAGTAATGGAGTTCTAGAGAGCACATGGGGACGTGGGCCTGAACTGCACAGCCACGTTGAATCCTGCGTGTCTCCCGCCTCTGACTTTGCTTCTTACCGCATCTGGCCTTACGGGGCCGTCCTGCTCACGGGGTACCAGGCTGTAGATAAGCTGCATATTAACAGATGTAAACAGTCTAGATCGTATTTAGCCTGGAATTTGCTGGAACAAATGGAAGAGCTAGCCACACCGGTCTCATTCTCATACAAACTGAACATTTATATCTCAAGAGGAAATAAAGAGATTGTGCTGTTTTTATTTTTTGTTTTTTTAATGACGGTGATACGGTGTGCACTGCAGTTATTTTTATGCAGTTGTGATTTAATACGCACCTTTGTGTTTACATTTCTCTCAACTACAAATGGTGCTGTGTATGGTCTTTAAGAGTTTGTGTGCATGTTGTGATAAATTTTAACTTTTTAATTTTCAAAATTTTCTGATTGTAGCATACATGAGACACCATGTTATGTTCGTCTCAGCTGTACGGCATAGTGATTGGGTAATTCTGTACGTTCTGCTGGGCTTACCCAAGTATGGCTGCCATGTGCCACCATGCAGTGCTGTTGTTATGACATCACTGACTATAGAGCTTGTGTTCTTTTTAGATGTTGTTTACCAGGCTTGAGTAGACTGGGGATAGGACCTCCAAGTAGGTTGTTCTTTTGAGCTACTGGGGTTTGGTGCTAAAAAGGAAGAAGAGCATTTGCAGGCTACAACCCGTGGGTGCTGTGGGCATAGTACTTAACAAGCTGATATGGCTTTGGTCTTAAGAGTTATTTTTGTTAGGTATATTGATAAAGTCATGAGTATGAATAAGCATAATGGATGCTACTTTTCTAAAGGGATCCAAATAAGGCCTAAGGGTATAATTGTTGGGAGAAAATGGAGCTGAGATGAAAGAAATTTAAGGAGAACTTCTCTTTTATTTCTATAACCAGCCCCTGAAATTACGATAAAGATGGTATCTTGGTTTCTAGACCAGGGTTATGATATAGGGCTAGTCATTGGGTAATTATGGAATAGGTATCTTGATGGGGGATAAGAGAAGTAGATAGTTCTGCATAAATTCAAGGTCAGTGAGTGGAAAAAAGACCAACTATTGACAAATTAATTATGCTAGTCACTCAAATATAATGTGAGGTCACTCAGTTTAGGAAGGGGAAAGGGGCCATTGACTCTACTGTCCTTACCAGAAGCTCAGAGAGACTTGTTTCTATCATAGTGTTTAAGCTCATCTACCATCTGAGTCAGTTAAGTAACTTTCATTCACGTGAGGCCGTCCCAACTAACAGCGGTCTGTCATCACTTGCACTCATAGCTGTGGCCAGCCTCACACTTGCCAGACTTCATAACTCAAGTCTGCCACTGGTGGTGTTATTTCAGTGATCTCCAGCCCTACTCTTATGAGGAAGAGCTCATTCAACACCGCATCTTTTCACACCACCTCCAGTAGCACCGTGAAGCTCTCTGAAATTGCCTGCGCAACAGGCACCACGTGCCGCACAGCTCCTCTCCAGCGCATTTCAGTGCTCACTTGTCACAGTGTTAGTTCCTGGCAAAACAGACTGAACTAGAAATGTGTGTGCAGGAAGCTGATGGTGGGGGGAGTCCACTGAATCAACTCCTGTGGGAGAGGCGGAGGTCGAGCTGAGTGGTCTCAACAAAGACCTTCGTCAGTCCCTCAGGCTCAAGCTAGGATAGCTGTACAGAAATGTGTAACCTATTGAGGCAAGTGGCCAGACATACATACCCCCACATGGACCAGGAAAGGGCCATGTGCTTGGGTGAGGTGACTGACTTTAGGCAAAGGCAGTTCCCGGGGGGACTCAGATGAGAGCCATCAGCATTCTCAGTAGCTTGGGAAAGGAGTGCTTCAGTCCTGGAGCGGGAACTCAGTGGCAGTCTCCACTGCAGTCCACCTTTTGTGCTCTTCAGATCCATTTACTTCATAAATTCTAGAATGATCCCTTCAGGATTCTCATGGGCCCCTTTTCCTGGGAAAACTAATAGAGGAAGGTCTGGGACGGCTCACAGCCCCTGTTGCTATAGCTTGTCCCGTCTGCAGTGGGTGTTTATCCTCTCCCCGCTCTACTCCCCATCCAGATTCTTGCCCACACCCCCTCAGCTTGTACTTCTGGTCCAAACAGGTTAACCTGATAACGTACGTCATCATCATGCCCTTCGCAGGCCATGACTGCATCTGTGCATTTATCATCAAAATCGATGCATGTGTCAAAACACTGTGGAATATGCCGTCTGTAGACCCCAAGGAGTTTTACCAGGCAGTCTGTTCTCTTCTTAGTAGTGAGGTGGGAGACGTAAAATTTCTCCTTTACTTTGGAGGGAATGTCCCGGCACAGTCCCGACCACCACTGGACCTCCAAACACATCACTGAGTATTTGCAGGTTTATGTTCCACCAGTCTCTAACGTACTTGCCACTTCCTGCTTGTCCTGTACGACGACCATGATGTCGTCAGCGTGGTAATGTGACACTTTGTGCAGTGCCTAGATGGAGGGTTTACATGGTCCCGCTGTGGGACTGTAAATACATAGTACTGCTCACCCCCCTAGTGAAAGCGAATTTTTCATGATCCTCCTTTCTTACAGAGATGGAAAGGAATATCTTGCTCAGATTAATGGCTGCCTATCGTGTACCTGAGACTGTTAATCTGCTCTAGCAAAGACCCGCACTTAGCACAGCAGATTCCTTGTTGCAAATTACCTGTTGGTTGAGATTGCCATAATCCACTGTCAGCCTCCAGGAACTGTCTGGTTTTACCAGGGAGCAGAGTGACTCAAATGGCCTTAGGATGGGACCACCATCCCTGCATCCTTTAGGTCTTCAAGAGGGCCACTGATGTGATAGTTTTATTATCGTGGCCTGGATGGCGGCAGCAGCTTCAAGAGCTTCATGCTGGTCTTCTCCACCATGAGAGCTCTTACCCTGTTGTGGTTACTGTAGTTCGGCCAACTAGCAAATATGTCCATCTCGGTTACCATTAAGGACCAGTGAAGAGGACCACTAGGTGGATCTGTGAACCCAGCAGGACCACTGAGAGCCAGACCTGGTCTGGAGTACGTTTGTCACCCGGTCCCCATACACTGCCGCTCTAACAGGGCCACGATGATGCTTTAGATCTGTGGACATCGGTATCCGACAGGACCCTGTTTCATAGTTCTTCAAATGGTCGAATATTCCTCTTTTTCCGGTGTGTATTCTGCAAACAAATGGTCATGAGTCCCTATGGGAGAAGACTGGGGGAATTACTACCTTACACACTTGTCATGCTGTTTCAAGGTCCCTTCTCCTAGGGGCCTAGCCTCTTTTTTTTTTTTTTTAAAGACTTTATTTATTTGATAGAGATAGAGACAGCCAGTGAGAGAGGGAACACAAGCAGGGGGAGTGGGAGAGGAAGAAACAGGCTCATAGTGGAAGAGCCTGATGTGGGGCTCGATCCCACAACGCCGGGATCACGCCCTGAGCCGAAGGCAGACGCTTAACCGCTGTGCCACCCAGGCGCCCCGGGCCTAGCCTCTTAACATCAGTTGTTCCAGCTGAAAAACTGGCTCAGGAAGACTTCCACCTCCACCCATGAAGTGATCACAGCTACAGAAATGACCTTCCCACTATAAATAACGAAAAATAGACAAAATTATAAATGTTTATGGATATTGGAAAGCAGGTAGTGCAAAACTTCATTAAATGAGAAAAGGGAAATGAGGTGAGCCCTCTGATTGCCGCAGTTTATTGCCTAGAGGTAGTTTCCTGCACTGTAGTGTAGGGCGCAGTACAAAGGGGGAAACCTAAATAAAGCCGGAGATTAGAGCTGACGGAGGATCATGAAGTCCCACCTCCCCCTCCAGTGCCAAAGCAGTTCATAGGAAGTTAAATACAAGTTTAAATTTCGATTCAACCTCATAATACAAAAATGTCCAGGTTCCAATAAAAAGTCTCATCATGGGTTGCCTGGCTGGCTTAGTCAATAGAGCGGGTGACTCTTGATCTTGGGGTGGTGAGTTCGAACCCCACATTGGGCATAGAGATTACTTTTTAAAAAAATAATAAAGTTGTTACATATTGGGGAAAAAAAGTCACTCATCATACTAGGAACCAGGAAGACCTCAAACTGAGTGAACAAAGATAATCAGTAGATGCTGATACTGAGATGACAACACAATCACCAACAGGACCTAATCAACATTTATAGAACACTCCACCCAGCAACAGCGGAATAGACCTTGTTTTATGCTCCCACAGAACATATACCAAGATAGACCATATCCTGGACCCCAAAGAAAATCTCAACCAACTTAAAAATGGAATCATACAGAATGTGTTCTCTGATCACCATGGACTCAAGATAGAAATCAACAATAGAAAAATAGGGGGGGGGGATATCTTACAATACTTCAAAACTAAATGCACTTCTAAATAATCCATGGGTCAATGAGGAATTTTGAAGGGAAAAAAATTTTAAATACATTCAACTGAATAAAAATGAAAACAACAGGGGCGCCTGGGTGGCACAGCGGTTAAGCGTCTGCCTTCAGCTCAGGGCGTGATCCCGGCGTTATGGGATCGAGCCCCACATCGGGCTCCTCCGCTGGGAGCCTGCTTCTTCCTCTCCCACTCCCCCTGCTTGTGTTCCCTCTCTTGCTGGCTGTCTCTGTCTCTGTCAAATAAATAAATAAAATCTTTTAAAAAAAATGAAAACAACATATCAAAATTTGTGTCACACAGCTAAAGCAATGCTGAGGCAAAATTAAAGCACTAAATGCATATATTGGGAAAGAGGAAAAGTCTAAAATCAGTCAATCTTAAGTCCCACCTCAAGAACCTAGAAAAAGAAGAGCAAAGTAAACCCTGAGCAAGCATGGGCAAGGAAACAATAAAAATAAAAGGAACCAGAAAGCAATGAAATTTGTAAGAGAGAAATAGAGAAAATCGGTGAAACGAAGAGCTAGTATTCTGAAAAGCATCAATAAAATTGACAAACCACTAGCAAGACTAATAAAAGACAAACTACAAATATCAGGAATGAAACAGCATATCACTAGAAACTTCACAGTTATCAAAAAGATGGTAAGGGAACACTATGAACTCTATATGCATAAATTTGACAAAATCCTTGAAAAACACAAACTACCATAACTGACCCAATGTTAAATAGATCGTTTGAATAGCCCTGTAACAAGTATGGAGAATTAATTCATATTTTAAAGCTCCCCTCTTTTCCTCCCCTCATAAAACTCTCAGGCCCAGGTGGTTTCTCTGGAGAATTCTGCCAATGTTTAAAGAGGAAGTAACACTAATTCTATATCATTTCTTCCACACAATAGGGGGGATACTTCCCAATTCATTTTGTGAAGCTAGGATTACCATGAAAACAAACCCCCAACAGTACAAAAGAAATACAGTCCAATATCTCTCATGCATATAAATACAAAAATCCTTAACAAAGTATCAGCAAATAGATTTTATCAAATTATGGTGAGATTAATATACCATGCTCAAGTGGGGTTTATTCCAGGGATGTAAATCTGGCTCAATATTCAAAAATCAATCCATGTAATCTACCATATTACCACTCTAAAGAAGAAAATCACATGATCACATCAATTGATGAAGAATCATTTGACAAAAAGTCTGTTTTTTAATTTTCTCAGAAAAATAGGAATATAGGGAAACTTCTTCAACTTAACAAGAACAACTACAAAAAGTCTACAGTTAAGATTATAGTTAATGGTGAAAGTCTGAGTGCTTTTCTAAGATCAGGAACCAGGCAAGTATATCCGCTCTCACCCCTCTTCTTCAGCATAATGCTAGCAGTTCTAGACAGTGCAATAACGCAAGAAAGAGAAGCAAAAAGCATACAGGCAAAAGAAGAAACTCCCCATTTACTGATGACATGATTGTCTATGTAGAAAATCTCAAGGAGTCTACAGGAAACTAAAAATAATATGCGCACACACACACACACACACACACACACACACCCCCCACATGGACACCAAAATTAAAAATATAACACTCTTTAAAATTGCTCGAAACTATGTAGGTATAAATCTAATAAAACACACGGACTTATGTGCTGAAAATTACACAACATTGATGAAAAAAATCATAGATCTAAATAAATGGACAGACATACTGTGTTCATGGATCAAAAGACAATATAGTAAAGACGTCACTTCTTCCCCAAATAGATAGGTTTAATGTAATTACTATCAAAATCCCAAAATTTTTTGTAAACATTTACAAGATTGTCCTAAAATTTATATGGAAGGCAAAGGAACTAGAATAGCTTCAAGAATTTTGAGAAAGAAAAAAGTGTGGGATATCAAGTCTGCCCGGTTTTTAGATTTATTAACACAGCTACAGTAATCAGTTCTGTGCGTAACTACAGGTGGAGGGATAGACACACAGATCAATGGAACAGAATACAGTCCCAGGAACAGACTCACAAATATGCCCGAACTTTTTTTTTTTTTTTTTTTTGGACAAAGTTACCAAAGTGATTCAATGGAGAAAAGGTAGCCTTTTCAACAAATGCTAGAGCAGCTGGACAGCCATCGGCACAAAATGAAACTTAACCTACGTCTAACACCTTATACAGAAATTAACTCAGAATGGCCATGGACCTAAAAATAAACTAAAACTCTAAAACTTTTTTTAAAAAGTAGAAAAATTTCAAGACCTATGAAGAAACAAAGAGGTTTTTTTAGGATTTTTTTTCAAAACAAGCTCATCAGTTTTGTTTTCTTAAGATTCTATTTATTTATTTGAGAGAGAGCACGCGCATGCAAGGGGGTGGTGCAGAGGGAGAGGGAGAAGCAGACTCCCCGCTGAGCAGGGAGCCCAATGCGGGGCTCAATCCCAGGACCCTGACATCATGACCTGAGCCGAACCTAGACACTTAACCAACTGAGCCACCCAGGTACCCCTAAAGATTTTTAAGTAATCTTAAACCCAACATGGGACTCGAACTTAACAACCCCAAGATTAAGAGTCACACGTTCTACTGACTGAGCCAGCCAAGCACCCCCAAAGAGCTCTTAAATTTGACACCAAATGATCCATAAGAGGGAAAATCAAGAATTTAGACATCATTAAAATTTAAATATTATGCTCCTAGAAAGCCCATGTGAAGAGTATGAAAAGACAAGCTACTGGGAAACAATATTTGTTAGATCTATGGTTTCATAGATCTAACAAAGGAGCAGTATCTTGAGTATAAAAAGAATTCTCAAACTCAAAGTGAAAAAAACTACAATCGGATCAGAAAATGGCAGAAGACCTGAACATATATTTTACCAAAAAGGATATATAGAGGGAAGATAAGCACATGAAAAGATATTCAACACAATTAGCCATGAGAGAGATGCAAATTAAAACCACAGTGAGTGGGACGCCTGGGTCGCTCAGTCGTTAAGTGTCTGCCTTCGGCTAGGGTCATGGTCCCCGGGGTCCTGGGCTCAAACCCGGCATCGGGCTCCCTGGGGAGCCTGCTTCTCCCTGTCCTGCTCCTCCTGCTTGTGTTCCCTCTCTCACTGTTTCTCTGTTAAATAAATAAATAAAATCTTTAAAAAAAATAAATACTAAAACCACAATGAGATATTACAATACACCCATCAATATGGCTAAAATTAAAAATTGTGACAACACCGAAAGCTTGTGAGGATGCACAAAACCTGGTCAGATACTGCTGGTAGGAATACAGGCTGGGATAGTTGCTTTGGAAAAGAGTTTGGCAATTTCTTACAAAGGAATACCCTTACCATTGAACTCAGCCGTCCCGTTGCCAGGCATTTACTAAAGAGAAATGAAACGTTACTAATGAGGTATTAATGTTCATAGGAACTTCATGAGCCCAAATGGAAACAACCCAAGTGGCCATCAGTGTTACATAAACAGTGGAATACTACTCAGCAAGATGAAGGAACTAATGATACCCACCACACTGAAAAATCTAAAAATGTGCTCAGTGAAAGAGGTTGGACACAAAGGACTACATGCTATATGAATCCATTTATGTGAAACTCTTGTGATAAAGCATTTAGCAGTGGCTAGGAGCCAGAATTTTGGATGGGGATTGGACTGCAAAGGGACCACAGCAGTGATGGGCTGTGTTTGACAACCAGCTTTCAGTGGGAAGGAAGCCCTGGTTTGTAGCATTTGCCAATTTCTATATAGATATATAGATTTTATTATTTATTTTTTTAGAGAGGGAGAGAGAGAGAACATGTGAGAGCACAGGGTGGGGGTTGCAGAGGGAGAGGGAGAGAGAGAATCTTAGGCTCCATGGTCAGTGCAGAGCCTGATGCGGGGCTCGATCTCACGAACTTGAGAACCAAGAGTCGGACGCTTAACTGACTGAGCCACCCAGGTGCCCCACATTTGCCAATTTCTGTGATATAAATACCTCTTCCACTGACGATTTCACATACCCAGTGTGACATCACTGAACACTGGGTATGGAAGAGATGCTAGTAACAACTGGATCTCACTAGATGGTGTAAGTTGGCTCCAGTCCAACACTGCACACAAGAGAAAGACCCTGGCTGCCTCTCCAACCTTCCTGCTCAGTGTGGTAATTCAGTCACTTTGATCCCTGTTGGTTGGCACCCACCACCTGCCCGTTTCGGCGTCCGGCCATCCCCCTTGCTAGCAGGGAGTGCAGGTCTGTGACAGCTCACCGCCGGCCTGTAGAGCAAGGCCATCCCTAAGCTCCTCGGTGAGCCTGGTGCCTGTCTCACCAGGGCTCACTGTACCCCTTCAGTAGACAGACCGCCCCTTGGGCCCTCTGATGGAGCACAATCATTTGGAGCTTTCTGGCTTTACATAGCATATTTACTCTAACATGCCCACTCGGTTGATGCCTTCTTCCACCACCTACCATGGCTGTTCTGGCATTTCTGCTTCACTTACTGTGGGCCATGGCTTCCTCCAAGTTCCTAAGAGGCAATATTAACAGTATCTCTTGGGGTCCTTGTCAGAGTATTAAGTCCTGTATCATGGGAAAGTGCTTCCATACCCAGCTACTCACCCTTATGTCCCACTCTCCTTGGTTCAACACCCTCAGAATCCAGCCTGACACATCTTCAACCATCTCCAGCCAGTACGTGCCGGCCAGGCCCACTGGGGCCACCAGGCAGTCTTCCGTAAGGGGGTACTCAGCTGCGTAAGGGAGGTACTTCCTGCGTAACAGGAAGAAGTGGGTACTTTTGCAGTTCCAAGGGATGCAGGAGAATGGGGGATTCAAGATTTTTTAAAGCATCAACCCAGATGTCCCACCCCATGTGTCAGGGCCTCACTCCTTCCCAACAGACCTGCCAGAGGTAAGAATTCAAACTTCTCCAGAGCTCTCCTACTCTTACAGGTAAATGCTGGACCTTCTTCTAAGCTTTTTGGGTCCTCTAGATACAAGAGACAAAAGTCTCTTCTTAAGTTGCCAAGGAGGACCTCAGGCTTTACAGTTGGCCTTTAGTTGGTGATGAATTACCCTCAGCCTTTCATTGTCTTTCTCCAATGCATTCAGAGCCTCCAGCAGCAGCCATCCAATTCCATTGTCGTTGTAACTCCTCAAACCTGATATCTTTCCCCCACCAATGTGTTCCCTTCCCCCAGGATCCCATCCTAGTTCACAGCTAGTGAGGGTTTTAACAATTGCACTGAGCCAGCGTCCCAGGGCCATGCATGCTCTACCTACCACCAGTGATGGGGTCCTCTCCACCAGTTGGCCCACAGGTGATTCAGCTTTAAAATCCCAGTTTGGTCTTTCTGTCTCCGGCGGCGGCAGTGAGAGCAGCTGCTGCCACGTCCGCCCACCTGCACTGGACGGTCATGCTGAACAGCTCCAGCTTCCTGATCAAGAGGAACAAACAGACAAACACCACTGAGCCCAGTAAACTGCCAGCTCGCAGCTCCTTCCACTACAACTGGCTGATGCCCCACAAGACTGTGGGCGTGGGGCCCATGGCCAATGGCAGAGGCGCAGTGGTGGTCGGGAAGCGGAGATCAAGCCAGCAAACACCCGCCACCTCCTATGTAGAGACGACCATCGACAAGAACGCCCCGGGGCCTCCCTCAGCGGCGTCAGACACAGGACCCGCGAGAACAATGCCACCCAGATCTGCACAGGGCTGCCAGAAGCCTGTGATGATGAAGAGGAAGCCCCCCCACTCCAAAGCAATAAAGATGTCAACCACCTCAAATAAGCACATATATATAATAAACTAAAATCTCAGCTTAGAATCTGCTTTCCTCAGTAGTCTTGGCCCTGATTCTTGCCAGGTTGTATTCCCTGGGAAACATTTTTTGAGATGGAAATCTGAGTGAAGGTTTATGTCAGGACCGACACACCTGCAAGAGCCCGAAGCCACAGCTCCAGACAGAGGGACTCTGGAGCTGTTGCGACCCTTCAGAGTTGTCCCCCACAGGGGCAAGGGAATCAGACCTCTATACTCCCACACTGAGCAATGGTTACTGGCTGTCTCAGGAGGGGGCATAACTTCGATGATTTTTCAGTGAAGGACCATAAAGGGGTCTCAGCTGAGAACCGTTAGCCGCCAAAATTCCCAGCAGTGCAGGCAGGAGCGAGGACACAGGGTGAGTGCTTCTGTCCTGCAGGGAAGCATCTGGACGGTGCACCATGGAGTCCATACAGCCCCTGAAGTATGAGGAGTGGCATGCCTAGGACAGCTAGAGACAACTTTTCTCTTCTCCATGGTTCGGTCTGTTGTTTCACTATTGGAAGGGTCATCAGCTGAGGGGAAAAAAGGCAGAAAGTAGCATATTCCAAACCCTGCTATGATCTATTGAATACATGTGAGCAAGAATACACCGGGCTGGGGCGCCTGGGTGGCACAGCGGCTAAGCGTCTGCCTTCGGCTCAGGGCGTGATCCTGGCGTTGTGGGATCGGGTCCCACATCAGGCTCCTCCGCTATGAGCCTGCTTCTTCCTCTCCCACTCCCCCTGTTTGTGTTCCTTCTCTCGCTGGCTGTCTCTATCTCTGTTGAATAAATAAATAAAATCTTAAAAAAAAAAAAAAAGACTACACTGGGCAGCTTGCCTTCCTCAAGGGCAGCATTTCCCTTCCTCACACTCAGTACATGTTCCCATACCGTCTTGTTCAAGACGACGTACAGAACAGTGAATTCATGAAACTCGTGTAGCTGGAAATGACCTCGAGTGAGAGAGTTAGCTTTCACATGCTAGTTGAATGAATGACCCAATTTTGTCCTCATGTGCAGCGAGCTCTAAGACTAAGCTAACTACCCAGAGGTATAATACTTCCATGCTCCTGAACTGTCCCCTAGCCACATCTTGTCCTCCAAGCTTCATAAGTCTAGGTATTTTTTTTTTCTAGCATGAAATACTGGAATCACATGAGAATGGAAATCAGGAGAGTGCCAGCCCCTCGACCACTCGGTCATCTGTGGGCAAGTTTCTTCATCTATCACTAGGATTGGACTTGGTGATCTAAAGTAATTTCCACTTGGAGAAATTCTACAGTTCAGTGCTCTTTGGCATTTGGTTTTCTTCTCTCTAGTCATAAAGTGTGGAAATGAAACAGTAATCGATTTAGCCTCTTTTCATCAGATTTTGTTTTCAGGTCCTTGTTAATTGGACAATGAAGCTACCCTATGGCTACCAGACGACTACTGGCATTTTGTTCTCCCAGCCCCCAGAGATTCTCTCATCACTGTAACTCTTTGAGGAATCTGTGCTGTCACCTCTCCGCCCTGATGACCAAAGAATAGGGTACTTTGTGAAGTCCTGCTTTTGAAGGACCTCAGATTCCAGCCCACCTGAGGCTTGTGAGAGTCGGGGTCAGAAGTGTGACTACTGGGGCGCCTGGGGGCTCAGTTGGTTAAGCGTTTGCCTTCGGCTCAGGTCATGGTCCCAGGGTCCTGGGATGGAGTCCTGCATCGGGCTCCTTGCTCAGCGGGGAGCCTGCTTCTCCCTCTGTCTGCTGCTCCCCCTGCTTGTGCTTGCTCTCTCTGATAAATAAATAAAATCTTTATTAAAAAAAAAGTGAGGGAAGACTTCAGAAAGAACTTTCCTTGGAGGAAATGAGAATTGCCCCTTAGAGTTGACAGTGGGGAGACACGGTGTTAGACAGGCCTCCAATCCCGATCCAACTGTTAGCATCCTGCTCCCACGTTAGGGGACATTGCCTGGCCACCTCCTCTGCATGCCCATCAGGCCTTGCATGTTTCTCTTACTTCACCTTTTTAAACTGTATTATAATTATGTATCTGTCTTCAGTCACTAGACTGTGAGTTCCTTAAGGAAAGAGTATCTTTTTCCCAAAATTTTGTGTCCTGGGTACATAATGTACCGTAATATTTGTTGAATAAATGAGTGGGCAAGTAAGTGAATGAATGAATGAATGAATGAATGAATGATCAACCTTGCAAGGTTTCTTTTTTCCCTCACTTTTAAGAAGGACACATCTAGTGAACTCATGGGGCAGAACTGCCAGAGACAAGGCCCTGGATGTTTTAACTTCAGAAGAAACTTCCTTCTACGAGAAGGAAGGAATCTGTGATTCTTTCCCCTTCCTCAGCCTTGTTTCTCCCCTCCTGCTGCCGGTTTCACTCGGGGTGTCACTCGCCCCAGACCAGGCGGTCTCCAGCGGCTTCTCCAGCTCTGCAGCCATGCCCAGGAGAGGGCAGTAGAAGCCTGTTTGGCTAGAAGGAGGGCACCTCACTTTCTAAATGTTGCCCTTCTTCCTCGCCACCCTATGCTCCAAGACTGGGGCGATCCCTACTGCAGGCCCGTGAGAGCCACTGCCCCAACTGTGAGGAGCCGCAGCAGACGCAGCTCACTCTTGGTCACACGGTGGCACGGCTAGGCCCGCCTGTTAGTCCCCATTACCTCCAATACCAGGTCCAATCTGTGCCACATTTCTAAGAAGTTCCTATCGTTTTTAGCCTGAAAGATCTCAAGAGATGAAAAATGCCAGATCCCTGCACGCTCAAGCATCTCCCCTTACAAAAGCCCATCCTTGACCCGACTTCCCCTTCTCACTACTGCCTTTCCTCCATCTCCTGTCACGCCCATGCTTCTAGAAAGGCGTGTGCACCCACACCCACATCCCCACCTCACCACGGCTAGGAATTCCACTCCGTCCAGCTCCCATTGACCCCCCCCCCGCAGTGATTCATACTAATTTCACCCACACCCCAATTACAAACCCGTAGACATCTTTGGGTCTAAATCTATCTCCCCATCTCCCCTGCTCCCATCTACTTCCCTTCTGTGTTAGTGAACGATCCCATCACATCTCCCTTTGCCCATGCAGGAAACCTAGAAGTCATTCTAGAATCTATACCCACTCTTATAACTCTACCCCATTCAAACCACAATCCTGCCAGCTCTCTTCCTAAATATGAGACTCTATTTCCTGTTGCCACGTCCCTGTGCAGATCGGGCCTGGGTGCTGCAGCTCAGCCTTCATTCAGCCACGGGTGCCAGGACCCCAGTGACCAACATGGCGGACCAAGCCAGCTCTCGCCACAGCTCCAGGCCACAGTCATAGGAAAACAAGCAAACAAGATCATATTCGACAGCGACTGGTGTTGTGAAGAAGATAGAGTGATAAGAAAGAAGATGGCGGGGGATGGGTGTTTAAATTAAATATTAAAAATGCCTGGATCCATAGGAAAGGACTCAGAGAAAGTGACAAGAAGCTCTCTAGGGCACTGTTGTCTGGCTAAATAGTCAACTTCCCAGCCTCCCTTAAAGGGGCCCATGTGCACAGTTCTGGTCAATGAGATGTTAGTGGGAGCTGGCAGAGGTGGAGGGGGTGTACTGGGGAAGACCTGCTTTCCAGAAAAGAAAGACCAGTATCGCTGGTATAGTCCCTTCCTGCTCGTCCTTCAACCATGAGGGAGAAAGAGGGAACTGAAGAGGCAGGCCCTAAACCAACACTCCAGATTGCCCTGTGAGAAGAGAAAGGCCTGCTCCCTTAGCAGAGGCTTCCTTTCGGAGCAGAGCGTCCCAGCTGGGACCCCCAGCCCTGTGAAGACCTGGGGAAGAACAATCCAGGCAGAGTTCAAAGGCCCTAACTTCAGAACTCCCCTGGCATGTCTGAGGAAGGGAGAAAAGACCTGTGTCTGGAACACAGACAGGTGGGAGGTAGGGGGCAGAAAAAGTCTGAGGGATAGAGGGGGTCTCGCAAAGCTTTGAGGCCCCTGGAAAGCCGTCTGGATTTAAGTGCCTGGAAGACCATGGAAGGGTTTTAGGCGGGAGAGTGACATACTTTGATTTAGGTTTCTTTCCTTTCTTTCTTTCTTTCTTTCTTTCTTTCTTTCTTTTTTTTTTTTTTTTAAGTTTTCTTAACTTGAGAGGGCACGAAGGGGCACGCAAGTGGGGGGAGGGGGAGGAGAGAATCTTCCAGTAGACTCCCTGACGAGCGAGCGTGGAGCCCAACACAGCCCATCCCAGGACCCATATGATCAAGGCCTGAGCTGAAACCAAGACGCGGATGCTGAACCAGCTGAGCCACCCAGGCGCCCCTGGTTTAGCTTTCTTGAAAGGTCATTCTAGCCGGGACAGGGAGAAGGAACTGGTGAGCGCCGACACTGCTTTGGGGCTAACCCAACAGCAATTCCCACTCATCTCTGGACACCGTCTTCTCTAGAAGCTAGAGTTAAATGTTCTCTTGTCCGGTCTTGGGAGCACTTGGGTGGCCCACAGGACCCTGGTCTGGCCTGTGAGACGCAGGCAGAAAGGACTTTCTGGGAAACTGCTTTCCTGACCAAACGGACGGACCTGGCTGGCGTGGCTCTGCTGCCTGTCCCCGCCAGAGTGCAGAGGCAGCCCGTCACGCTGGTGGGGCCACGGGCTAAAGCCGAGAGTGGAAGGGATGGAAGCCTGGTCTGGGTCCTTGTGGATACCACTGAACTTTGAATCTCACCTACAGCCAGACATCCTACTGGGGGAGAAAAACAAGGCTTTATTTGCGTCAGCCACTGTAAATGGGGCTTTCCGTTGCACCGGGCACAGTCGCTCTAGGGGACAGGGGACAGCTGGCCGCGGGCCTGCCAAGACATGAGTGAGCCATGCCCTGGGAGGCGGTGGGGACTACAGGTCTTTCCACTTATAGTCTCAGCTTCCTCTAGTCTGACTTCCACACGCCAGCACTTCCTAAATGTAAATCTCTTCATGAACCCCTCTTGGCTTAAAATTTTTGGCCAGCTCGCCATTGCCTGGATGACAAAGATCAGCCCCCTGAGCCTTGTGTGCGACGCTCTGTGCGGCATCTTGTCCCTGCATCATGCCCGCCTCCAATCGGACCCCCTTGCCAACCCTGCCCAGGTGCCAGGCACTGTCCCTTCCTTACTCCTAAGCCAGCAGCCTGGAGAGCTGCTAATTACACGTCTTGGTTTATAGATGAGAAACCTAACCTCAAGAAAGTTCAGTGGCTTGGCCAAGACCCCACATCTAGTAAGTGGTGGGTCAGGATTAAACTCTGTTATGCTTTCAAAACAAATTAGGGATGTATTTTCCTCACTTGTCAAGAAGTCTGAAGGCAGGCATTTTGCTGGGTTGTTTAAGTGCTCAAAGATGCCACCAGGACCTCAGTCTTCTGATCTTTCCTCTCTGATACTTTGGAGGACTGGCTCGGGCACCCTCCTGCTTGTCACTTCACGGCCTTACCGTGGCCGCTCGGCTCTAGACGTCACATTCAGGCTCATGGGAAAAGGGAAGGCGACACCGACTTACTCTGTCATCCCCCCCCCCGCCCCAATTCTTGTTAAGAAAGCAAAAGCTTTCCTAGAAACCCGCAGGACACTTACCAGCACTGCCCCTCACTGCAAGGCAGGCTGGGAAACCAGGGAACGTGGTTGCTGTGGTTGGCTTAGAAGAAATATCATCTAGCACTTGGGGCTGAGCCCATGGCTGCCCTCAACGAAGCTGGTGTTTGGTCAGCAAGGAAGAAAGGGGTAAGGGGGATGGGCAGGCGACACACAGGGTCTGCTACCACCACCCTGCTCAGCAAAACGGAGGCGCTTGCGGTGCCCTGGCTCCCCCAAGCCGCTCTCCACAGCTGCCAGGCAAATCCTGCCCCACCCATCACACGCCAGTTTCCCTGAGGCCTCCCTCACTCCTGCAGGTAGCGCAGGAGCTCTGTCTTCCTCCTCCTCTAGGTGTACCCCCATCTACCACAGCTGTCTGACTTCATAGTCTTTATAGTGGCTGATAGAACATGACGGCTCACTCAATTACACAAGCACTCTCTCTCCACAGATGCTTACTGAACACTACAAGCCAGACACGGGGCCAGCAGTCAGGAACGCAATAGGGAGCAAGTCCGATTTTTAGATTTGGTCCCTGCTCTGATGGAGCTTTCAGTCTAAAAGGTGAGCTATCCGGACAGTTAAAGTTTGTGGAGAAAAGCTGCACATCTCCTCCCAGACCATCAAGCACCGCGCGGCAGGATGACCTCCCCACCTTGCCGTCAGACCCCAGCACATGACGTCACACAGAGCAGATGCACTAGGACCACATGCCAAATGCATTCTTTCCTTGGCTTTGAAATATATTCTCAGTGAAATGCATTTCTTATTTCTGCCAGGAACCCCCCAAGAAAGAACCACTGTCCTCCTGCAGTATCACACCATGCACTCAAGCATCTGAAAACCACTTTGCCCTCTCCCCACCTTGTAGCAGGCCTCTCTTCCCAGGAAAGCTTTCAAGAGAGTCTAATTTAACACTTCACATCGGAGGTCCTAATACACGTGGGTTTTCTGCTGAAGGCGTCATCTGGATTTTCTAAGCAGGGATACCTCACTGTCAGAGCCCTAGCTGCTGAAGCGTGATTCTGAAAGCACTTGAAATAACTCTTCAAGTTCCTGCTGCATAACTTATTATGCATAGCTTTACTAGTCCTCTCCACGCCCGACTTTGGTGCCCTTCCACGATGGAGGGGCTGGTAGCCGGGAACAAGATGGACAGAGACAAGTGAAAGAAAGAAAACACAGTCCCTGCTTTGGGCTATGCCTCTGTTGCCATGGTGACATGGACCCCAGACACCCAGGTGAGAGGTCCTTCATACAGTGGATTGTGGCTGGTGGAGGCCAGAGAGGTGGGGCATAAACACAAAAGACATCCAATGCCTTCTGGGCCTGGAAAGGATGTCAAAAGGCCAACTGGCCCCCTCCCCTGCCTGTTAGCCAAATGGATGGGCAGCTCGTTGCTTGTTGCTAAAAATCCTCAAGAACGAAGTCTACCACCTCTGAGTCACCCGTTAGATTCATATTTCACAAGATGCAGGACCCTGGTCTTCTTTATCCAAGCTCATTTTCTCACTGTCCTTCCAGACCCGTTAGAAAAAAGTTAAACCACCACCTGTACATGCCATACGGTAACCTGGGAGGGAAGCTGGGGAAAAAAAAGAAAAAAGAAAAAAAGAGCCGTGCTAAAACGTGGACGTGGCTTCCGGGCCACCCCGATCAGCTGTGGTCCTCACAGGGTCCCCAACCCTGTTCTTTCATCCAGCCTTGGCTCTGAGAGCAAGAGGCCTGGAGGGGAGGGAGGACACAGTGTGAGGCACACGTGGGAGCAGCCCGCCGACCTAGCGGAGGCCCACCGGCTGCCGCAGACAGACAGCCCTGCCACCTGGCAGGTCAAAGGAGGGGTGCAACAGCTCTCCCTGCAGGATGGCTTCCTCCTTTGGAGTGAAACACAGCAGAGAGAGTGGAATGATCTGTTTTTAATGAATATCTTTAAAAGCCTTTACAACAGCCCAAGACAGCTCGGAACCCCATCCTGATAGCACCAGGGCTCCCTTGCTTCCGGTGACCCTGCAAAATACAAACGGCACTGTGACATCAGGAACGTGGCTTTCTCCCTCCTCACATGAAAAAATCCCAACCTGCAAAATCCTTTCAGAAATCATCCTGCCTGAAAAATGGGAGATGGCTCTCACGGCAGAGCCTGGTTTGAAGAGGGTGGGGAGCAGGAACGTCCCTAGTCCAAGAAGCCACGAGGGAAACCATTCCCGCCCCTTCCAGGAGCAATGGGAACCCCGTCTGCTCCCAGCGCTGGGGACAGAAGGAAAAGGCCACCAGCAGAAGCACTGGATATTTTGCAGTCTGACAGCGGGGTCTGGATACTAGGAGCCCCACCCGCGTTTCCCCGCCAGTCTTCTCTCCCACAGGATTGCGCCGCCTCTCCGACTCTGTTTCACTAGGCTCAGAAGACAGATGTCTTCCTGCCACGGACATGCCAGACAAACCCTGGGCTGCTCTTCACAGCCCCTAATTCCCCAAAATAGTGTCAAGAAAACGAAACACTTGCATGAAACTTCTCTGCAGCTTCTCCCTTTGGTTTCTTTCACACCCTGGGCCGAGAAGCCAGTGCTTATTTTGACAAGAATGAAGAAGCCTCTGTCTCTAAGTGAGGTTAACACCCACCCTGAGGCTGGATTCTTTCTGGTCTCTCTCAACAGCTGAGCATCATGATTCTGCTAATTAAGCTGCTTTCTTCTCCTTAATTAGCTGCATGTGAATCTTGTTGGGAAGTCTTGGATCCGTGAAATAGTCTGGGATAAGAATGCAAAGAAGAAATGATCTAAACCCCAGGGGAAAAGGCGGGGAGGGAGACCGCTTACTCCGCCCAAAAGCGAGGACGGCCCGGCCTCAGCAGGGCTGCTCCTGGCGGCCCTGCTTGCCAACGTAACACAAGTCACAGCAGATCCCGTGGTCACCGTCCCTGGCTGGAGGAGTGCTGAGTCTCGCAGCTCAGCGTTCCCAGGAGGGGCTCACACAGGATGGCTCCCGTCCCTTCCACACTGCCCTGCAGTTCATCAGCTTGCTGACGCACAGGGAGCCCTCAGAGGGCTGAGGGATCTCTGGGTTTTCTGCTCCCGGCCCATCCTGGGGCCCAAATAAATGCCAAGTGTTATTCTTGTCTCAGTTCAGCTTGCCAGCTTGTCTCTGAGATACCACGCCCTCTCCGCTCTGAGAATATCCTCTCAGAGGAGAGCCAGGCTCTTGCACGATGACGACAGAGGAGGGTTTTTATACACCCAGCATAATGTGAATCAGAGACAGCATCTGCTGTGGCAGCAAAGACGCACTAGATTCAGTTAGAAACGGTGTGAGGCCATCACCGACTCCCTGAGCTCACAGGCCCCAAGAAAGCCTCCACCCGGCCCTTCCCTCTAAATACCGTTGACCGTAAGCCAGCTGGCGCAGTGGGGCCCATGAGGATCACCTGGGGGCCTTTACAACTGTGGGGCTGGGCCCCAGCCTGGGCTAACTAAATACCGACCTCTGGGGGTGGGCCCAGGCCTCAGCGTGTCTTAAAAGCTCCCCAGGTGATTCCAATGTGCAGCCAGGGCGGAGAACCCTGCTTTAGGGTTCCCAGGGAAAGAGCTGCCAGTATGTTCCTTTGGGAATCTCAAGAATTCTTAATCCTCACCACAAGGAAGCTCTGCCTCATTTCTTATCTGTCCTCATTTTGAGGAAATGACAATGGAGGAAAGAGCCTTCTGAAAAAAGCTCCCCAGAGGGACATCAAGTAAAGAAGTACCCCGGACTCTGCAGGGAGAATCATGGCCTTGTCCGAGTCTAAATTTGCAACAATACTCCTCCGGCTGGTTTCTCAAACAGCCCAAACAGCCATTGCCTTACTCACCTGCAGCAAATTCTTGGATGTTGCCTGGTCTTTTCAAAAACATTTCTCTGGAAAACAAGAAGGGACAAGGATAGGAGTAAAGCAGGCTTGAAGGCAGGCTGCGCTCAGTGTCGTCGGCGGCTGGTCCCACCTTTCAGGGAGCAGAGTGACCCAAGACACACCCATCTGGGAGTCAGCAGAGGACTCCTGACAAAGACCCTTCCATTCGATATTTTCCTTAGGCTCAGGCCCTGAGGCAAGAAGCAAAACATTCTAAATGACACTAAGCTCACCTCACAAGACAGCTGTGCCCCAGCCAGTCGAAGCTTGTCATTCATTTAACAAACATTTTCACAGAACCAGAGACCAAGCCAGGGACAGGTGGTGAAGATGAAGGACACCCTGCCTAGTCCTTGAGGGCTTCTTGTGTGGTGGGACATATACGCAACCCCACGGCCTGGTGACTACATTTAACCATGAGTGCCCACAGCAGTCGGGGCACGATGCAATCAACAAAGCGGAGAGGACAGGCTCCCGCTGCTGGTCTGACCACGGGCACTGACAAGGCCTGCAGCGCCGCTGCTGCTGGGGCAGGGAACATGCCGTATCTCACAGAGAGTTTCATGGTAATAAAGAATGTTCTCAAATATCATCTCACTTTACAACAACCCTGTGAAACAGCAATGACCGCGCCCCATTTTACATATGAAGAAATCAAACCTTCAATGGGTTAATCATTTGCCCAAGTTCACAAAGCGAGTAAACAAAGGGCAGGGAGCCCAGGTCTTGCGGTTCCAAGGCCAGTGCTCTCTACAACATATCCCCCTGGCCGTGGCTGCCTGCCCACCAGCCTGGAGAAAGGCCCTGCCAGCCCAGAAAGACCCTGCCTCCCAAGCTTTAAGAATTTCACTTCCCTTCTCCTTGAATTCCATTTGATAATTATTGAGCACAAATCCTGTGTAAGTAACTATACGAGATATGAGGGATTGCTTTTTTTTTTTTTTTAAGATAAAATACAGCACCACCTCAAAGAGATTAGTCAAGCAAAAGAGAACAGGTAAGTTCCCAAATGTCCGAAAGGCCAAGCACCCTGCAAGAAGTGCTATAAGAGGGTGTTAATAGTGTGCTGTGGACATGGAGAAAGGTTACTGAGAGCAGGGCCCCAGAAATCTTCACAGAGCAGCTGGCGCCACTTGATTTCAGTAGACAGGACAAGGGCATCCCAGACCCAGGGAAGCAGCAAAAGTAAAGGCCCAGAAATGAAAGGAGAGAGCCCATGTCCTACAGATGGTGAACTCCTCAAGAGGAGGAACTGGAATATCCACCTTTGTATCCCCAGGGTCCAGAAGTGTCAGGACCCCTGGGAGTGTCAGTGCCTCCTGATGACGTCGGTGGGGAGGTCAGTGGAATGATCAGAGGTTCCATCTGGCTGGGATGGCTGGGAGACACAGAGAGTAGTCAGGAGCAAAGGAGCCCTATTACGGAGAGCCTGGAAGGCCAGGGAGAGACATTTATACTCAATTCAAAGGACAAGGGGAATGGGTGCCTAAAGCTCAGACGAGTCTCACAGCGGAACATACGCAGCCATGAGGACGGAGGGTCGATGAGACACAGTTGAGCAACGGAAGTCAGGCACAACAGAGCATGTACTGGAGAGTTCCACATATATAAAGTGCAAAAAGGCCAAACAAATCCGTGCTATGAGAAGTCAGGATACTGGCTACCTTGTGAGGGGAAGTGCTTGGAAGGGTCTCAGCAGGTCTGAGATGCTAGTCAGGTTCTATTTCTTGACCTGGACCCTAGAACCATGTATATTTTCATCTTGTGAAAGTTCACCCAGTTTAGGTTAGGCCAGTTTTCATTATATTTCAATGGAATGTTAAAAAAAGTTGGGGGGGGGGCAATGTTGTGGAGCCACCGCAGATTTTTCCGGCCAAGGAATGACATAATCAGTTCTAAATTTTGGGAAGATTCATCTGCTGGCTACTTACAAAAATATCTAATAAAGCCTTTCTACAGTTTCACACTCTGCTGTCATATCTCCAGCCTAAAACCCTAGATCTCCGGAGGCCTAAAATAATCTAGATCCCTATTCTTTTTAGTCTTCAGGTCCAAAATTCAAGGTATTAAGAGTTCCGTACACTGTATATACAAGTATGCCCTGGAGAGCTGTGACTGAATCACTATAAGTCATCACGATCTGGAAAACCCAAGTGGGGAGCTCGCTTCCCAACAAAACCACTTTAGAGCTTCTCATGGGTTGTGGTAAGTCGAGAGCAGAGACCTGCAGAAGACGTGAGGGCAAGCATGCCGCCCAGGATTCTGTCCCCTCTTCTCCATTCCTCTTTTCCCAAGGGAAAAACCATCCGAAGTATCCAGTACAGATGAGGGGCTGATTCTAGTTCATCCCGGTATCTTCCAAAGGAAGGAACAGTAACACCAAAAACAACAAAAGCAAACCCTCAAACTTTAAACACTTCTTCTCCCCCTCCCACCCCCACCTCAGAAAGAGGCCTAAAAGGGGCCAGGAGCATTTCCTGTAGGTAATTTCAGGGACAGCAAAGGGAAGAGCCTGGTGGCCTACCTGGCCCCCGAGGTGGGGATGACAAGGAAGGGAAGGGGCTGTTCTCACAGCAGCCAGGCACAGACATCCAGTTCCTCCTGGAAATTTCTCCTGGACAGAGAAGCTGGGCTACCTCTGACTCGTGACTAAAAACACCACCCTCTTCATTCACCACCGCCTCCCACCACCACTCATTCCTTGTGTTTGTGAACAATGTAAATGGTGATTTAATTCAGGCTTTTAACATCTATCCCCAACCTGACTGCTGGAATCATCCCTCACTTGGACAGCAAACTCCCCAGGATAGGAATGAGGTCAACCTTTATTTCCCTTTAGAAGAAAAAGTACAAAAAATGATGACCTGATTCCCAGGACTGACATTGACAGAAGACCCCTAAACTATCTTTTGCCTAAGCCTTACCCCAGGGTCAAATAAAACCAAACTTCATAGAGAAATTTCTATTTTCCCTTTCTCCATCCCCTATCTGCCCTGTGAGAATCTGCTGCCATTGGAGAAATGACCAGGATATGAAGAATAGTGAGATCCTGGAAAGACAAAAGAGCCTGGAAAAAAGACGCTGCTCCAGGTCTACTTTTGATAAGACAAAGAAGAGCCCCACCTCTGGCTCCCCAGCTCCTATGAGCTTTCAACCCAACACAGTGGAAACACCAGGGGTTTGGATCCTGGTTCAGCATCTTGGGGAAGGAACCTCACCTCTCCCGCTGCAACATGGAAGTGATAAGCTATGTTTTGTGGTTGCTGGAAGGCTCAGCACAAGTACCAAGACATCATACAATGTGCAGGCACCGGAGACCTAAACATGGCTGTGCCAGCTTGGGGTTTTGGTCCAGGGACAGAAACATAAGATGGACACTGAAATTCCAATTCAGGGTGATAAAGGCTAACGTAGGAAACCAACACAGTGCCTGGAAATGGAAGCCATTCTTATTATTTAAACCTTGCCTATTTGTCTGTAGCCAAACAGTATTTGAGATAGCTCTATTGTTTTCATCCACTGTTGCTCCGAGGTTGTTTTTTTTTTTTTTGTGACAGTTCTTTGCCTTTCATCCCATTAGCAGAACGTTCCCATTCAAACAAACGCCACGCTGCAGGGCAATGTACGGGAAAGAAACACATGCTCCAGGATATGGTGGAAAATAGTCTCTTCCCCAAGACTTAACAGGGGAATGGCTTTCAGCCACTGGAGTCTTTCCACAACAAGTCTCTCAGGGAGAGAAGGGCCAGACACCTGAATTTTTTTTAAGTTCTAGTGATCTTGTTAAGCTCCTCTGATGGAGAAATAGTGTTCTACACCCAATGGCTGCCTGTGGAATTTCTCAATGCCAGATTACCTCTTCCAAGTGTCAGGAGATATGCATTTATCCTTACAGCTAAAATGTCTGACGATTAATATTTTTGAGAATTTAGAGATAATTTAAGAAAACCTCTAGAAATAACTCAAGAACACCCTGGGTGCCACAAATCTCAGAGTTAGAAAAACTCAATCTTAGGGGCGCCTGGGTGGCACAGCGGTTAAGCGTCTGTCTTCGGCTCAGGGCGTGATCCTGGCGTTGTGGGATCGAGCCCCACATCAGGCTCCTCCGCTATGAGCCTGCTTCTTCCTCTCCCACTCCCCCTGCTTGTGTTCCCTCTCTCGCTGGCTGTCTCTATCTCTGTTGAATAAATAAATAAAAATCTTTAAAAAAAAAAGAAAAAGAAAAACTCAATCTTAAAAAATTGTCTACCTAAAAAAAATTAAATATATATATATATTTTAATTTATGTAGTTTAACATATATGTATGTACATGCATTATTTTATTTTATTTTATTTTATTTTATTTTATTTTATTTTATTTTATTTTATTTTATTTTTTCCTACCTTTCTGACCCTAAAGGCAGCAGTCACTCATCTCTCCCAACCAAGATTTGGTAATAGTTTCCACTAGCTGTCAAGGCCGGTTGGGAAAACCACCTACCTGAAGAAACCACTTAGGAGCAACTCCACTTCCTTGTGGGTCCTCAGGTATTTTTCGTTAGCAATCCGAGTCTGAATCTAGCGGGATGAGAGCAAAAGGTCACGCTCCATGAGGAGGCCGATTTCAGGGTTCAAGCCCTGGGGGTGTGAAGGCCTTGGGGAACCTAGGTGTGCATTTGACCTGGGTCTTTTCCCGGGATGTTTGAAATTTTAAGCCGCCTGTTTTATGACAGACCAACAGTTGCTCAGTGGGGCTCAGGGTCTCCACCGTCCGGAAGTTCTTGTCTGTATCTAAGTTACTGTCTCCGGCAGTAGTTTCGGTCCGTTTCACCGGCCAGATCCCTGTGGTCGTTCTTCCTGCACTTTCAGGCGCCTGTCAGGCTCGGTTCAGGGCTCCGGAAGCCAGGGTTCCGCCTGGGGTCTCCCCCAGCCTTCCGCCAGTTCATCTGGGAACAGGCTCCCGCGGCCCTCCTCCCGGACGCCCTCCCGGTCTGCAGCCCTTGTCCTAGGGGGGCTGACTTTAATGGAGGCGGAAGTCGGGGGCGCACCCACCTTGAAGTTGCGCAGCTGCTCCTGCTGCGCGGGGCTCAGCGCCCCTGGGTCCGGCCCCAGAAGCCCGCCCTGCAGCGTCGCCATCTTGCCCGGGTCGTCAAGGCGACGGACCACGCGGCGGCGAGGCCCCGCCCCACCCCCCAAGTCCGGCCCTCACCAGCAAGCGGGGAGGGGCTGGGGGAAGGAATACCGGGGCCACTCTGAAGACGAGTAAACTCGGGAGGGGCTCCAAGGGATCTCCTGCCCCAGATTGGGGGACTAATTTCCCGGCTTGGTAGTATGTGGAATGAGCCCTTCTTCTTGACCTCACTCAACTTCAAATAGGTTTTTTTTTTCCCTTGGCTCTAGAGAAAAACTGGAAAAGGGATTCCTAAGGCAGAGTTTCCCAGAATCTGGTTCCTGACCCTCTGCCTTGTTTGGCAGCTGTTGAAACCGAGTAGTAGAGAGAGAGAATTCAATCTTCTTCCCCTTCCGCAGGTCCGAAGCCAAACCCCTCCATCAGCCCTGTAGACACTTGACACTTAACAACACGAAGGCATCCCACAGGATGGAGTGAACAGAGTGCTGTAAAGGAAGGGACATTCTCACACTAAAGATACTGGAAAGGACCTGGGGCACATCCTGCCCGAGGTTTCCCCTCTTGGACTGACTTTCTTGTGTAGATTAAGTTGCCCCTCATAAATCCTAAATCATCTCTCCCATTCCCAGTTGAACAGAGGAGGGGAAAGGCAGTTGGTCTTCAAGGCGTGCTCTTTTAGTATCTAATGAAGAAAGGAAAGTGAAACATAAAGCCAAAGAGCTGAAAATAGGCCTGGAAAGGGCAGGAGCCTGTCTGTCCATATATAGGGTGCTGAGTTTTACATTCCCGGAGATCATGCCCAGCAGAGGCCTCCTGGGGGACTGAGAAAAGATCTCAGAAGGGAGGCTGGTCTTTCAGATTTGTGGACAACTGCCCAAGGAAAAACAAGCCCAGCATTTAGACCATGGCCATGGAGGGGGTCTCTCAGTGGTCTACCTCTATCCTTCTCAGCAAAGACTGAGGAGAAGAAATGAAAATGTTGGCAGTTCCCAAGCCAGGAAAAAACCACGGAAGATAGATGAGGCAGTCAGCTACAGGTCTTCCCAGGAAGCTCGTCCAGGTTAGTAATCATTGCAGCTGTTTGTCTGGCTTTTAGGAGAAAGGGTTAGTAGAGAGATAGATAAGCTGCCATCTGTCACCGGTGATTTTTTCAGGCAGGAGTGGACGTTAACCAGAGGTGATAGTTCCTGTTGGCCAAGACCTGTTTCTTCCCACCCCTCCACCCCCAGAAAAGCTCGTGGAGGAAGCTCTTAAGCTGCACTATCCAATACGGTCACCACGAGCCACCTGTGGCTATCGAGCACTCGAATGTTGCTGTAAGTATATTAAGTGTAAAATACACATTGGATTTTGAACATGTAGTTTTAAAAAAAGTAAAGTATCTTATTAATAACTTTATATTGAGGATATGTTGAATATTTTGGATTCATAAGCACCGTGAATAATATTTGGGATATATCAGTTAAAATCTATTAAAAGTAATTTCACTATTTCTTTAACTTTTTTAATGGGCTACTAGAAATTTAAATTATGTATATGGCTTGCCTTCTATTAAACAGTGCTGGAACTGGACTGGCAAATCGACACACGCACACACATGCATGCACAAGTATGCAAAATTTCTCCATCTTCCCAGCCTGTGCGCAAAATAAGTAATGTCCTCCTTCTGCTAGTCTGTGGTCTTCTCGTACTTTGAGAATCAACCAAGTCTTTCTTGACTGAGCACTTCGCATGGCCCAAATACCACTCTGTGTAAATAAGAGAGGCTACTTCTACTTACTTTTGTTTTTACAGCACCTCGGTGCTCACTATTGCACACGGCGCTGGCCTGTCTTACCTCTCCATCTGAGGTAGAAGCCACTTGAGGGAAGGAAGATCATATAATAGATTCTTTGTCCAGTGTCATGGTTTCTGCTGCAGGTGGCTTCACCCTGTACTTGGTGACTGGCCACTTTGCCACATATACCACCACTACATTTTCCCCTTTCTGAAATATATCCCAATTATTCATTCCCTAAGAATCTAAAATCAGGAGTAGAGTTCTTCCTTTATAAAGTCAATAATCTTTTTATGTAGGGCAGCTTAGCATTGAATGTAGAAGAATAAGAAAGAGGGGGATCTTGGGGATGGTGGAAAGAGAAAGGACCTTGGAGGAAGTAAGGTTTGGAAGCCTCATTTCTTCCTGGAGAGCAACTCCCCAGAATGAGCCTCTGAGCCGTAGGGTTAACGCCCTAGATTTACCTCACAAGGCAGAGATGTGCCCACAGCCACCCAGCAAGGATGGCCTGATGCAACCTCCCAGCTCTTCTCCCCTTAACCCTGCCTCTCCTTTCAGATGGAAACCTTCCGTCCGGGGACCACAAACTAAGCAAAGGGATGGAGGCATTTTGCTGCCTGCAGCTGTCTCCCCCATTGCTGACTGGGAGGAGGAGTAAGGGGAGTTCATTATAATTCATTTTTGTAAATGTTTAATATTTCAATTAATGTGATTAGCCCCAAGCCTGAATGAGCAGCAGGGCGGCAGATCTGCTGACAAGACACAGAGTAACCAGATCAACAGGGCCATGGGGTCTTCCTAGGCTCCATCCTCAGAGGGTGTGATCTGTTTAGCATCTCCATAAATACTGAGATCAGATTAGGAGGCAAGAAAAGGAGCAGTGAGGGTGGAGTAAGGAGTGGAAAGTTACTTTCCAGATGTGTTTGCACTCTTGGTTCCCTGGCACTGCCATCATATGTTCTGACCACCCAGTACTGGGTCCTCCACCCTCTCCCCCTGTGTCCATCTTAGGAGCCCAACTGGGAGGACCTGGGCATCCATTGATGAAGTGTAATCATATTTACACACACACACACACACATACACACACACTCAAACACAGGCTAAGGAAGGATGGAAGGTGGTCAACAGAGAATCAAGCAGTAGGAAGAAGACCTTCTCTCACACAGAGCTCAATTAAAGACACAAGAGGAAGAAAGCCAAGCTTAACAACTCCTTCCATTCCCATGGGGAGCATTTGATGTGGGGCTTAAACTCAGGACTCAGGAACCAGACTGCCTGGGCTCCACCCTCACTGAGGCCTCTTTCTAGCTCTGTGACATAAGGCAAGTCATTTTATCTCTTGGTGCCTTGGTTCCCTCATCTTTATTTGGAGGTAATGGTAGAACCTACACCATAGGGTAGTGCGGAAGATTAAACAAATTAGTAAATACAAAGCACTTGGAACAATGCCTGGGACACCATGTCATCTAAGCGCCATTCCTATTACTTCCCTTCCTGAAGATAGGTTTGCCTGCTGTGACAGCCGAGGAATGGGGGCGGCCAGGATTTGGTTGGGATGTATTTCAGAGACACCAGTGCCACTATGGAGACATCAGCTCCACTCTGGGATGAAGAAGGGAATGACAGGAGACAGGGTGTTCCACAAGGGCTGCAAGCAAGGGCTGCCCTGTCCCGGAGAGTTGATGTCAGCAGGTACTCCCTGCACTGAAGGGTGCCGTGAGTGGGCCCAATGCATGGAAAAGTTAATTAAGCTCCCTTGAGATTATAGGGGAACTAGCTCACCTGTAGAAGAAGAGTTGTTTAGGAGAGTAATGGCCCCCAAATGTGCTCCCCCCATCCCTTTTTGCTACCTGACTCACTTTGAGAGTCCTAGTCCCAAGGAACCTAACTGGGAGAGGGGGGCAAAGGGAGGAGAAATTGGGGAGCTTGCCAGCTGTGGTTCTTCCCCCTAAAGGAATCAGAAATCAGAGTGCTCTTGTCAGAGGTTCTTTGCATCAACTGTTTATTCAAAAAATAATTGTTAAGCAACTACGTATGAGCAAGACACTGTGCTAGACCCCAAACAGTAAAATGCTGAATTAAACCGTGCCCTGGTCTTCAAGGAGCTTACAAGCGATAGCTCTCACAGTCGTCACCACTGCCGCCTCCCTGCCCACGCACTTACACACACAAACCACCCAGAGGGAGAGAAGGGGGCGTTGGCAAATGCCAGAAAGACATAGTTTTTCTTGGATCCTTTTCTGGAAAATACACAGTTCTCTCTTTGCGCTCATTTCACCCCGCTATCTTCTTCCCTGCCCCCCCTTTCCATCTTTCCTTTCTGGGTCCCCTTCTGCCCTTTCCCCCAGGCTCTGAGACCTGCTTCCCACCCCATCTACACCTCCCTCCTCCCCCACTCCCAACCTGCCCAACTGTTCCTATGCCATTTTCTTTTCCCTGGATTCTTTCCTTGGCTCCCCACACTCAGTGTCCCCAGATGCCGGCTCCCCTCTCCTCCTCCCCCCTGCTCCCCTCTCCTGGGTCTTTGCTTCCAGCACCGGGGACAGCTCCAGCCCCCGGAACAATGGACCCCACCTTAGGGCTCCTCTATAAATTCTCCATCTTAGTGTCTTGCCCAACTCGTGATTGGGGAGTAAGATGGGGGAAGGGTTATTATCAACAGGACCAGCTGCTCTTCTGGGAGTGGGAAGGGAGTCAGGAAGGAAGGAGATAGAAAGAGGGCGTGGCTCTTGTCTGGATTGTGCGTCCCTCTCCAGGGTAGAGAATTTGTATTCTACCCCTGAGACTGACATCACTGATGTCAGGGGAAAGGAGGTGGGAGTGGGGAGGGGGGTGTGGAGGGGGGAGGTTTTTGTTGAGGAGAGCGCGGCCGGAGAGCAGAGCTCCGGGACCCAGGTGACCGGGAAAGCAGGCAGCCCCAGCAGCGGGAGCAGCCAGCAACATCCCA
The DNA here is from genome assembly GCF_023065955.2 of Ursus arctos. Classification (NCBI taxonomy): domain Eukaryota; kingdom Metazoa; phylum Chordata; class Mammalia; order Carnivora; family Ursidae; genus Ursus; species Ursus arctos. The sequence goes on from NW_026622786.1 coordinate 1,732,023, forward strand.
GGCCCGGGGACCAGGGTGGGGGTGGGAGGGGGGCTGAGGGGAGGACCTGAAGGGGGGCGGCAGGGCAAAAGGGACCCCCGGAGCCCTGCCGCCATCAGAGATCAAGCATCTGGCATCAGGGATCTTCGGACCCAGCAGAAGGATCAGCCACAGGGGAGGTGTCCTCCCGGGAAAGCCAACGAGAGCTCCACCTGCCCCACATCAGGAGTGCCCCCCCACCCCGACGCTGCTGGCAACCTACCAGGCCCCTAACCCCTAAGCCTCCTTCTCCATCACCCTCCTCAGGCCCTTTCCCCAACTCCAACTCTTAACCCCCAGTTCCCAGCACCCCTGATACCACCCTAATCCTCCAGATCTTGAGCACATTGCCCCCCATCCTGGGATATTTGCCAAATCTCTGGGAGGGAGATCATTTGTTTGGGCTATGCCCCCTGGTGGCATGACAGTGTCTGCCTAGACCCCTGACCCCCTAGCCCTCAACTCCCTGGGCCTCCTTTGTGTGAAGAGCTGCCGCTTTGCTCAGCACTGTGGTTGGGGGCCAAAGGGAAAGCCAGCCCCGGCTGGGCCCCGGCCCCCACCACTTGCCTCCTTGCTGGGCAGCTCCCCCTGGCCTGTGGGCCTCTCCCTGCTCCCCTCGGCCCCTCCTCCTGGGCCGCCCCAATGAAGGAGCCGGATGCCATCAAGCTGTTTGTGGGGCAGATCCCGAGGCATCTGGAGGAAAAGGACCTGAAGCCCATCTTCGAACAGTTTGGTCGGATCTTCGAGCTGACTGTCATCAAGGACAAGTACACCGGGCTGCACAAGGGTGAGGGGTCAGGCCAGGCTGGAGAGGTGTCAGGGGTGGGAGGGGAGGCTGGGAGGAGGAGAAGCCAGCCTGGAGGGCTAGAGGGGCTGGAAAGGGCCAATATGGATGGAAAGAGTTCAGGGGCTAAGGAGGGGATGGAGGAGCTGGAAGAGAACAGCCAGGGTGAGCAGGGGACTCTGATGCAGGCCTAAGGACGGCCTCTTTGGGGGAAGAGTTGTCCAGGGGATGCAGAGATGTGGATCCCAGAGATGAGGGGGTGATGTCGTGGATGAACTCAAAGGAGGATGGAGGATCTGGTTTGGGAGATAAGGAGCAGGGCAGGGGTGTGTGTGCGTGTGTGTGTGTGTGTGTGTGTGTGTGTGCGCGCGCGTGCGCCTGAGAATCTTAGTAGCCTCAGACACTATTGGGGTGGGGGTCAACCTGGCAAGAGTCGACATGGACTGGGCAGGGCAGCTCCAGGACCCAAGAGAGGGACCTGAGAAGCAGGGTGTGGAGGACAGAGACTAGAATAGATCTGGGAAGTGTGGGGGCCGGAAGTTAAGAGGGCCCGGCCAAGAGGCACTCCTTGGGCCTGTCCAGGGCTGTGCACTCTTGCTAAGCAGGGTCAGGTCCCAGTCAGGACTTGGAGAGCTCCAGGTACTGGGGGTGGGTGTGAGGGGCCCACTGCCTCCTCCTCCACTGGCCTAGGGACTGGCAGTGAACTGCTCTCCCCTTTCCTTCTCCTCTATCCCACTCTCCACCCTCCCCCTGCCTCCCGCGGAGTTGGAGAGAGATGAGGAAATAGGGAAAATGGGAGAGGAGAGGGGTGATGCGGACCAAGATGGAAGGAGGTACAGGCGAAGGAGAAGGGGAAAAGAGGCCAGTGAAGGAAGAGAGAAACCACACTGTACACACTTGTCTGGCAACCACATGCCCCTTCTCCCCCCCACACAAAGCCCCCCTCCCAACAGTTCCTTCTCCCAATGCCACCATCACAGAAACCTCCCAGGCCCTGGGTCTCTGTCCCCAGCTCAGCAGCCCAGAGACTCCCTGGGGCAAAATGTCTGGCCCCTCTCAGACACCTTCCCAATCCAGCGGCCAGAAGGTGGCAAGCAGAGACAAGTCTCCCAGTCCTCCGTCTCGTGGTTGGGGGGAGCCTTTTAGGGAGGGGAGATCAGGGACTCATCCCCACCCGGTCTCTCTGCCCCTGCCCCTCCTCAGGATGTGCCTTCCTGACATACTGTGCCCGCGATTCAGCCCTGAAGGCCCAGAGCGCCCTGCACGAACAGAAGACGCTTCCAGGGGTGAGTCCCATATTTGTAGGGCCAGAGGGCTGAGAAGGGCCCTAGAAGGTGCAGGGGGCTCTCCACCTTCCTGAGACATGGAGCACATTTTCTACCTCCTCTCATCACCAGGAAGACTCCCTCTCCTTCTAATACCCCTCTTTCTTGCTGGAGATGCATTCATTTCTTCTACCTGGAGAGAAGGAAGAGAGCAATTAGCAGAGCAAATGTGACTTTGCAAGGAGCGAATGCCGCCCCTTCCCCACTTCCCAACCTGCTCATGGGGCAACACTTAGGGAGAGAACTTAGCTGGTTGGGAGGTGTGGGGACAGACTCTGGACACCAAGTGTGTGGCAAAGCAAGCAGGAGGCACCCAGGTACTCTTTGGCGGCTCTGAGGTGGGATGTCTGGCTGTGACACGGACAGCTGGTGCACGCTGGCCCAGCATCCCTGTGCTGGCTTCTGAGCTCTGACAGACTCACCTCGTGTCTCCTAGGAAGAGCTTTGGGCATCAGGGTGGAGCAGGGCCTGGGTGGGCCTGGGCTGGGGGGCAAGCAAGAGCAGGGGAAGACATCACTGCAGAGGATCAGGCCTGACCCCCAAAATGTGCCCAGGGCGGCAGGGATGCCCTCCGACATGGCATCTCTCCTGAAAAGTCAGAGCTCTTTTTCTTTTCTTCTGAGACAGCCTTGCAGATTGCTCCAGGCCTGGCCTGGCAGGGATAGAGAATCTCAGGATGCCTCCAGCCATGCAGCCTGGGGGAAAGGATGCGCTGTTCTGTTCCACTGTCTGTGTGCTTCTGTTGTCTCCCACCCCCAGAGCCCCAGGAAGGAGTAGTGAGAGCTAACCCCGTCCATCCCTTCAGCAAGCATTTGCTGAGCACAGCCTGGGTGCTGGAGACACACGTGCCACAGCCTCTACCCCTGCCCCCACGTGGGAAATTGGGAAAAAGGCTGATTCTCCATCCTGTCTTGGGAGGGGAACAGACAAAACAGATGGGCAAAGAGGGTGGGGGCATCCAGGAAAATCAGAACCGCTTCAACAACTCCCAACTTCAAACCTTCAGTAGGTCTGTGACCCACCCCCTCTGTGGCCCTCAACCCTTGAGTACGGCTAGGAGAGCAAATCCCACAGCCCGCCTGGCTTTCACCCCTCTGTCTTGTCCTAGTTGGTGGCAAGGCGGCCAGAACAGCCCCGGCCCATGGAATTAAGGATCTGTGCGCGTGCGTGCGTGTGTGTGAGAGAGGGCTTGGGATCCAGGGAGTCTGTGTGTGCACGCATGCGTGTGCACATGTGTGCACGTGTGCCCGCCAGCCTGGCTGTGTGGGTGTGGGTACACGCATCCCTGGGAAGCCTGGTTTCCATCATGTCACATCTCCACTTGCCTTTCTTTCCTTTTCTCTGTGGAGACCCCTGACAAATCAGTAGTTCCCATCTCCATTGCCACATGTCCTCTTTTCTTGCTGTCTTGCTAGCCAGGCGCCTGCCCTGGGTCAGCCCCTCCAGCTGCCTGCGTGCTCAGACGGGGCTCCAACTGTCTGCATGTAGAAAGGCTCTGCCTCCCCTTCCTGAAGAAAAATAGGCCCAGGGTGGGAGGTGAGGGAGAAGGGCACCTGGTTAATGATTGTCTAGCCCTGCTCCTGAGTGAGCTCCCGGGTGACGCTGAGGCCTCTGCTTTGGCCCTTGTCTCAGGGGACAGGATCCAGATTGGCCTGACAGAGCCTCTAGTAGGAAATTAGGGGTCCCATCGTCCAAGGGACCCGTGTGCTGGGAGTTGGGGGAGGAAATCAGGGCAGTCTAGGGGAGCAGATGTCTGTGGCCAGGCTCTGCCTGACCCTTTGTATCGCCCAAGTCTTTTCTCCACCACCTGCCTTCCTGGAAGTGTTGTTTCCTTAGTCATTCAATGTGTGTGCGCGCGCGCATGGACACCTGTTTAGTGTGCTGGCTCTGTGGGAAGTTCTTCCTGCTGTCTAATCTCCCTCCACACCCTCCTAATACAGTCTTCTTTATTTTTTAAGATTTTATTTTTAAGTAATCTCTACACCCAACATGGGGCTTGAACTCACAACCCTGAGATCGAGAGTCACATGTACCACCAACTGAGCCAGCCAGGTGTCCCAATATAGGCTTTTTTTTAATGGGGGCATTTAGCCCTCTCTCCTTTCTCCCCACCTCTGTCACCCGGAATCTGCAAGGTGCCACCGTTATTAGGGTGATGCTTCTGCTGCAGAGAGGAAGAATGGAGGCTGGGCCTATGGCTGTCAAGCCCCATTTCCTTTTCTGTCCCCTGAGTGTTCCCAGGAGGGGCTTGGCTACAGGCCCCTGGATTCTTCCCGCCCGGAGGGTGTGGCCTCCTGGAGATGGTGGGGGGAGGGACTTCTGCCTAGCCTGCCCTACGCCCTCTCCAAAATTGCACTCTGGGGACATGGGCCCTCCCTGTCGGCTTGCTGTTGAGCCAGTGAATTCTGGCCCCATGGAAAGGACCCATATGTGGTCTGGGACACCGGGTGGAAGGAAGTCCGGAGCCAGGGGTGGTAGAGCAGCAGGCCTGTGTCCTCAGGAGAATGAGATTTTTCTGGAAATATGATCTTTTCCTGGAAGTGGGGTCTTTGCTGTTGGTGAGAAGGATGAGGGCCTTATGAGTGACCAAGTCGGTGGGGGAGCGGTCTGAGTGATAGAGTATAAATAACCTCTTCTTCTTTGGGAGGCCCTCGGGAGGGCTTATCACCTGGCTGGTGGTGGCTAGGGAAGAGAGGCGCCTGACTCCGGGTTGCCAGGTAAACAGGGCCCAGCTGGACTCAGGGGAGGGGGCAGGTGTGCCCGAGCTGAGCTAACAAAGACCAGGCTTCCCACAGGAAGTGCCAGGCCAAGAAGGAGAGCCCGGGCGCGGGTCACTGGGGGCCACCGAGGGAGGCTGTCTATCTGTGGGGGAGTGAGGGGAGCCTTCTGTCAACGTGGTCTGCCCGCGGCCTGTGCGCTTGCGTGTGTCTTTGTGTGAACCCCTATCAGCTGTGGATATTTACTGAGGTGCTATTTTTGAGCCTGGGAGTCCGTGCAGCAAGGGATGGCATCCTTCCTCTCTGGGTCTCAGGTTCCCCACCCTTGACTAGAACTGCAATCCCTAGGGGCATTTTGGGCAGGGGTTGGTGTCAACTGAAGCATTCCCTGATGCTGTGGAAAGACCCTGATTCGGATTCTGCCTCTTCTGGAGGGGGTGTGGCTGGTGCTGAGGTGCCTGTGGGGCACTTCCTGATTGCTTTACAGAGAGGAGGTGGGTGCAAGACTGAGAGCGCTGGGCATGGAACCCCCACCCGCACACACACACCTCTCTCTCTCTCCCTCTCTCTCTCTCTCACACACACACACACACACACACACACACACACACACACACACAGGCTCCTGAGGGGATTGAACCTCGATGGGATAATCCCAGATTGGTGGAAGATAAAGCTGGGGGCACATTGGCTGCAGGATTTGGGTGACTGTTACCCACCTCCCCCCAGCCAGCTGCTCTCAGATCCATAAATGGGGGTGGCAGGACAGGAGTGTCAGCTGAGGTGGGGCTTAGGTTTGATCCAGGGCTGAGGATACCTCACAAGCAGAGTCCTGTCAGACTGACTGGAATGGCCTGATGCCAGGGAGGAGGCTCTGGTGTGAGCAGGGGCAAGGGGTAACTATCAGTCCTGCGCTTCTCTGTGTGAAGTGACGACACGCAAGATTCCCAAAGGCTGGAACATGGGAGCTAAGGGGAACCTGACTCACCACCACCTGGTCTGCCCCACTGTTTTACAGATGAGAACACTGAGGCCCTGAGGAGGGAAGTGACTTGTCCAAGGTCACCCAGCTAGTGAGTGGTAGGGCCAGTCCCTGAACCCAGGCCTCCTGACTCCCAGTCCAGTGCCTTTCATGAGGATACCCATAGCCCCCCCCTCGGATTGTAGATAAATGGTTTCTTTTGTTTAATATCTATTTTTGGTCACTGGAGCTAGGACTGCCCCTCAATAGCAAAATATTTTCAGACACGAAATATTGAGTCCATCCCCTCCCTCCAGTTCCGAAGATGCTCCCCACCAGTTAAGGAAATCAACCTGCAGAAGTCATTGCTAAGTCCCCTCACCAGACAAGAACGTGGAGAGTGGAACCCGGGCGGGGGGGGGGGGTGTCTGCATTTCCACTGGAGACTGAACAAAGGGAGGTGCTGCAGGAGTGAAGAGAAGGAGAGCTCTAGAGGACTTCAGGGTACAGGGAGAATGTCAAAAGAGCGCAGGACAGCAGTTCCTCCTTTGGAGCCCTCTCAGCTGTGAGACACCAAGGATTTGATTTGGCCAAGGAAGGCAGAGGAAGGGACAGGGTGGCTCCTGCAGGGCCTCTGCTCAGCGCGAGTCAGGAAGCTTGTCCTGGGCCCTTCCCCCACCGCCCAGCCCCCACCAAATCCTCCGCCCCCAGCCTACCCTGTTCTCACCCCCCCACACTCCTTCTCCGGGTGTGTGGAGCAGCAGAAGTGATGACGTCACCATGGTCGCCAGGGCGACGGGAGGGATAAATCAGGCTGAGTGGGCTGTTGCCATGGCGCGCATTCTCCCGTTGCCACGGAGACTGGGCATCTGCTCCCTTTGTGCTGCCCGAGTGCCTTCCCCCTGGGGTCAAGGGGTGTAGGGGGGCAGATAGAGAAGCAGACACACCTCTAGGGGTCAGAAGGAAATCGTGGCATCTGTGGGGTGTCTCCGGGTCGATAGTCTTCCTTGGGGCTGCTTATTTGGAGTGGCCTCTGTTGCCCCTACTTTGTAAAACTGAGGCAGCTCTTGCTGAATAGCCCCTTGGTTGGGCTCTGTCTCAGGACCCAGGTCCTACGGGAAGTTCCATTCTCCCCCTAAAGACAGCGTCACTTACCCCTGGCCAAGTCACCGGGGCCTCGAGGGAGCCAGAGCTGGCCCCAGGAGCATCCTCAGTCTACATCCTCACCTTCCACTGCCTCTAATCCCCTCGGCTCCTAATCCTAAACCAGATTAGGCCCATCCCTTCCTTCCCATCAGCAGTTCAGGGCCTGGGGTTCACTCCCTCTAGCCTTTCTGCAGGTCCTGGCCTGGGGAGGGCTCCTGGGGGGTTCAGAGGAGGTCCCCAGCAGTTGCCTTCTCTTCTCTCCTTTAGATGAACAGGCCAATCCAGGTCAAGCCGGCCGACAGCGAGAGCCGAGGAGGTAGGTGCTGTACCTTTGGACTCTGGACTCAGGCCCAGGGCTTGGAGTAGCTGAGGGGCAGCCTCTCTTGAGGAAGAAAATCTGAGAATTCCATAGGGTTCCCGGTCAAGGTGGGGATTGAAGTCAGTGTGGTCAGAGGGGATGTCATCCAGCCCATTGTAGAGATGGCAAAACTGCAGCCCAGAGTAAAGTGCAAGTCCTTCAGAACTGGGCTGAGCGTTCTCTGTAACTGTACCCCATTTCCCCAAACATCACCGGTTTCACATGCTAGAAGCCTTAGTCCTAGGGCGAGGGCAGTGCCTGGAGCTCCAGGGCATTGTTGAAGGTGAAGGGCAGGATTCCTGCCTGTCCCAAGCCAGAGTAGAGTTGGGAAAGCAGCCAGGGTGCCCTGAACAGGCCCCTCCTCCTGTGCCTTACCCCCCAGAAGACCGGAAGCTCTTTGTGGGGATGCTAGGGAAGCAGCAGACAGATGAGGACGTCAGGAAGATGTTCGAGCCTTTTGGGACCATAGACGAGTGCACTGTGCTCCGGGGGCCGGATGGCACCAGCAAAGGTATCCAGTCGCTACCCCTTCCCCAACGGGGCCCTCTGGCCTTCCTGCGCATGTCCCCTGGCTTCCCAGCAACGGGGACAGTGGGGGCCCTTGGGGGTGAGCACTCGCCCTTTCCTCCCTGCTCTTGGACGCTGTAGGCTGCGCCTTTGTGAAGTTCCAGACCCACGCCGAGGCCCAGGCGGCCATCAACACCCTTCACAGCAGCCGGACCCTGCCGGTGAGCCCCCTCTCACATTCACATTTTAGATGGCATCTCCCCACCTCTGACCCCTACCCGTGTCCCTCACCTCCAGTCCACATGCCTTGCCCTCCTCTCTGGCCTCCTCCCCCCCTCAGCCTCTGCATCTCCTGTCTCTTCCCCCACCTTCCCGTACCCCCCACCCTCACTGGTTGGGCATTGGAACGCTTGTTTAGAGGCCCCCCGTGCCCTCTGTACATTAGCAGACTGACTGCACTCGTGGAGGGCTCTCCAGCAGAGCAAATTTCTCAAACGATACTAGCTGACTCTGAGGGTCCCTCAGCAGAGGCTGGGCAAGCATTTAGTAGGAACTTGGTCAAGAGGATACAACACTAAATAGAGAACTGCATTCTAGATTCCAGGGTTCTACAACAATCTCTGCAAATGTTCTTGGGTTGGCTTTTTATTTAGTCCAAGGTGGTATTAAAACTTGAGGCTTCGTCCTCTGAACACACGATGAGGTTTGGGGTGCGGGGTAGGAGTCGCAGTACGGGGGCTGGGGCAGCTAGCTGCCACAACCATCCTGAGATTAACTATTGGCTGTGGCTGATCCACCCTGGAGATAATTTCTGGCTCAGAATCCTCACGGAGAAGCCAGCGATGCCCTTCGGATTCCAGTAGGCCTTTCCCTTTTCAAGCACATGCCTTCGAGTTCCTCAACTTTTTCTAGTCCTTGCACATCCTGGCACAGGGGGAGGCTGGGATTAAAACCTTCGCCTTTGAGAGAGGCGCAATGATGTCTGCCCTCCCAAAGAGGCTAAGCCTGCGGGGTGGAACTGAGGCCGGGCCCTGAGGGCTCTGGGGAGGAGAGATCCCGACTCTGTCCCTCTAACCACACGCATGGCCCCTGCCCAGGGTGCCTCATCCAGCCTGGTGGTGAAGTTTGCTGACACGGAGAAGGAGCGAGGTCTCCGCCGAATGCAGCAGGTGGCTACCCAGCTGGGCATGTTCAGCCCCATCGCCCTGCAGTTTGGAGCCTACAGCGCCTACACCCAGGCCGTGAGCACCCGACCCCTGTGTACCGGGCCTGGCCCCTCCCTGTCTCCTCCTGGCTTCCAGGACCGGTCCCCACCCTTCCAGTGCCGAGGCCCAGGGCTAGGAGGGGAACCAGGCTGGGCCCAGGGGACTTGCTCCCACTCTCCTCTCTTGCCCTTCCCCCAGCTGATGCAGCAGCAGGCAGCCCTGGTAGCGGCTCACAGCGCCTACCTCAGCCCCATGGCCACCATGGCTGCCGTGCAGATGCAGCACATGGCCGCCATCAATGCCAATGGCCTCATCGCCACTCCCATCACCCCATCCTCAGGTAAGGCCCAGGCGGGACTGGTTGGGCTGGGCGTGAATGGGACCCGTCAGAGGAGCCGCCACCCCGCCGTGTGTCGGAGGCCGGGGGGTGGGACCCAGGGCACTGCTCAGTGGCCTGCTTCCTCCCTCTGCCTGCAGACGTGCTGACGGGTTCTCCGCGTTTGTGCGTGCACACGCGCCTCTCCGCTCTGTCTCTGTCGCTTTCTCCTCCCTAGGAACCAGCACCCCTCCTGCCATCGCTGCCACGCCCGTCTCTGCAATCCCTGCTGCCCTGGGCGTCAACGGCTACAGCCCAGTGCCCACGCAGCCCACCGGGCAGCCTGCCCCTGACGCTCTGTATCCCAACGGGGTTCACCCCTACCCAGGTGGGGGTCTCTGCCTGTCCCCCTCTCTCCCCGGCCACTGTCAAAGCCACGGCTCCCATGGGCGGCAGACGGCCGTGGCACACGTCCCTCTCCAGGCCTCGGGGTGATTAGGGGCTTTCTCCTGCTCTGTCCGGCTGGGGCAGGGATGCTCCTGGCCGTTCAGCCAGGGCAGCTGAGGCTTGGAGGAGCGCAGGGCTGCACGGCCAGTCACAGACCACGCTCTGCCCTCTGCCCGCGGCTCTGTGCCTTTGCGCGCGCTCCTGCCACACCCCGTGCCCTGTGAGGCTGTCCGCTCCCCCCCCCCCCCCCCGCACCTGGCCTTCGCCCTGCGTCCTGCCCCACCCTCACAGTCAGCGCTGCTCTTCCCAGCCCAGAGCCCCGCGGCCCCCGTGGACCCCCTGCAGCAGGCCTACGCGGGGATGCAGCACTACACAGGTGAGGAGCCCAGGCCCCCCGACGGGAGGGGCAGTGGGGGACAGAGGCTGGGCTGCCGGGCGCCCCGCCCTGCCAGCCACCTCCTCGCGCTTCCTGACAGCTCCTACGGGCCCTACCGTTAGGGGCGGTGCTCCCAGAGTCCCAGGTGGCGCCTTCTCGGACACCTTTCAGCCCTGTCCACCGCACTGGCCTGGGCTGGGGGGAGGGAGACGGGGCTGGCCAGAGGTCCCCGGGAGCCGGGGGCGGGGGGGATCTGGGGACGTCCACTAGCTCTCCGTTCTCCCACCGCAGCAGCCTACCCAGCAGCCTACAGCCTGGTCGCGCCCGCGTTCCCGCAGCCTCCCGCCCTGGTCGCCCAGCAGCCCCCACCTCCGCCCCAGCAGCAGCAGCCGCAGCAGCCGCAGCAGCAACCGCAGCAGCAGCAGCGGGAAGGTGCGGCCTGGGCGCGCTCCTCCCAGCCCAGAGACTTCGGGGATAGGAGCGCCCTTGTCCTGGGCCAGGGCCTCCCTGTCGCCTGCTCCAAGCCTGACTCTGGCCCCGTGTGTGGGAAGAAAGCAAGTGGGGAAGAGGTGTCTGGCGCCCTGGCCCGCATGCTGGGGGCTGGGACTGGAGGGTCCTCTCAGGGCCTGCTTTCTATGGGGCCCTTGCCCCCTGAGTGTTTCCCAGTTGCTGAGCTTTTCCTCTTGTCTCTGCTGCCACCCAGGCCCTGACGGCTGCAACATCTTCATCTACCACCTGCCCCAGGAGTTCACGGACTCGGAGATCCTCCAGATGTTTGTCCCCTTTGGCCACGTTATCTCAGCCAAAGTCTTTGTTGACCGGGCCACCAATCAGAGCAAGTGTTTTGGTAAGAATATGACGATCCAAAAGATAAAATATGGCACATTCTTGCCAAAGTCCCAGCGTGGACAAGGTCCGAGACAGCTGAAGGCATTTATGGTCACAGCGGGCCCACACTTTGAAATCCAGATTGTCCCAGAGTCGGAAAGAGCCTTTCTTACACCCTCGGCAGCCCGTACCGGCTGCTGTCCAGGCCCAGCTCTTCCTCCAAAAACTGCAGCTTCACCTTTTCTCCTTGAGCCCTGGTCAGATTCATGCTCCATGACGACTGGAAGAGGCTCGGGAACGGGGTGTTTGGTTCTCAAAAGGGAGAACTCTTAGGGAGTGGAGTTTTTTGCCTTTGTGTCTTTGAAAAGTTGCTTCAGGGGAGAAGGAGCCCTGTCCTCTGCACTTGAGAAGTCATGAAGGGCCACAAGTGGTGTTCTCAAAAGGCAGGTCAGAGTTATCCGGGCTGAGGAAGGGGCTGCCCTTCAAAGAGTGCCGGAAAGAATGTCCTAGTGCATGTGAGTGGCTGGACCACATTCATTTACTCACCCTATCAATCAGCAGCTACCCGTCGAATGCCTACTGTGCGCCAGGCATTCAGGATCCCAGGAGGAAGTAGGGTGGTGCCGGGGAGCCAAAGAGCAGGCTCTGGCCCTCAGCACAGGCAGGTGAGGTGCAGTTGGGCTGGGCCTTACGCCCCTCTCACCTCAGGCTTTGTGAGTTTCGACAATCCGGCCAGTGCCCAGGCTGCGATCCAGGCCATGAACGGTTTCCAGATCGGCATGAAGCGCCTCAAAGTCCAGCTAAAGCGGCCTAAGGATGCCAACCGGCCCTACTGAGGGCCCCCAGGTGGGTCCTGCTCCCATCCTGTGACCTCTTCAGCTCCCTCACACTGAAGCCAGGGCCCTCACTCGGACCGCCCCCACCCTTGCTCCCCCAGCCTCAGGGATGCCCACCCCACCTCCACCCCAACTCTGGGCACTTGAAGCAGGGATCTGGTATAGCTCCTTCTGCTGTGTTTCAGTCTCCCGAGTCATTCTCTCTCTCTCTCTCTCTCTCTCTCACACACACATACATCCACGTGTGCGTGCGCGCACACACACACACACACACACACACAAACACACACACGTGACCCCAGAGAGAGCCAGGTCTGTCTAGATCTGTGTCCCCTCCCCGGTCTTCCTCAGTATCTGGTCTCATTTGTCTGTGTCCATGTGTTTGTGTGTCTCTCTCTTTTTGGTTTTCCTCTGGGTCGGAGTGGAATTAGGGGAGTAGAGTTGGGGAAGTAAGGGGACTGGTATAAGGTACTGGAGGGTTCTAGAATCATGGCTCCTGGAATAACTATCCTTCTGAGAGGTGGGGACATCAGATCCTCAGTGCCCTGGACTCCAGGTAGTATAGACCCTGGACTGTTATGTAGTATAGACCCGTGGGACAGTGGAGCGTGCATAGAACAGACTGGGGGGAGTCCAAGCTTCAGGCCTCCCAGGAGCAGCTTCGGTTTAGGTGGAGGAGGCCAAAATGCTGGACTGCCTGAATTTCACTAAATGGGTCCTCTCCACCCCTTTGCCACCACTACCCTAGCCTCATGGCCACAGAGCTGTGAGCTTTGGTGACTTTTGTGTTTGTTTAATCTCCTTTGGACCAAACCCCTGAAAAAAACACAACCCAAGAACAATACCCACATCTTCTGTTTCTCCCCCTTTCCCCCCAATCCTGGCTGCTTAACTCCCCCCACCCTGGGGGCCCCCCAGCCCAGGGCCCGTGTCCATTGTCGGCCGAAGCCCCCATCCCCGGACCCCTGCTCCGGGCCCCTGTAAGTTGCATGGAACGAGCGTGTTGTCTTTGGAGCCGATTGTTTGTTATTTGGGGAGGGGGCCGCGGAGGGAAGCGCCCCGCAGCCCAGGGTCAGGGCCGGGGGCAGCTCGCGGGATGTGCTTGGTCAACAGTGGTTGGTGACTGTGGTCTGTGTCTGTGCATTTCTCTCTTGCTTTCTTTGTTCCTTTCTGAAAAGGAATGAGAGCACTCTAGGGGCTGGGGTTCTCAGCCCTCAAGTCTGCAGCCCTAAGCCCAGCCCCAGGTCCTAGTCTGGCCGCCTTGCTCTTCCTCCAGGTGTCTGTCTGTCCACTGCCCCTTCTCCTCCTTTCTCTTAGCTATCTCTGCCTGCCTGCCTGTTGTCTCACTCCTTTGCTTTGTCCCCTCCAGTCCCTGTCACCATATCTTCCAGCCTTTCTTTCTCTCACGGGCTATGTGAATATCTCCTTCTGAATATCCTTTGGTTTCTTATGTCATGGGGCCTCTCCCTCCCGTCTCCTCCATCATTGCCCCTTGTCCAACAGCTGGGGGGCTCCATCTGGACTGAGGCCTTTCCGATGACCTGCCTTCCCCAGGTGGCCCCATCCTATCCTGCATCAGCCAACCCAGCTACCTCTTCCCTGGCAGGGCCTGTGACCTGCATTGGCTGTGTCTTCCCCACAGCTTCACCCATGTCTCCTTCCTTCACAGGTCTGGAGACACCAGAGGAAGGGGCACCACACGCCTCTCCCCACGTCTGGTCCCAGCCCTCTCTGCACACCTGCCCGGGGCCTCAATGGGGCTCTGGGGCAAAAGCTGCTTCACAGCCCTGGGGGAACAGGACACCGGCCCATTCCCACCACCCCGCCCCTCCTGAAGGGCCTGTTTCTTCCCAGGTGCCCTTTTGGCCTTTGTGAGGGAGCAAGGGACAGGCTCAAAGGCTCCGGGGTATCTGCCTTCTGCTGGGGCTCCTGTGCTGACCTTCTGTGCCCAGCTTTCGCACTTGCCTCCCCCACCAGCGGGCCTGTGGCCCCCGGGAGGGCAGAGGGGCCTCCCACAAGCTCCCCACCTCACCCTCACCCCAGCCTCTTCCCCACATTAGGGGTTTCTCAGAAGCTGGCTCTCACACTCCTTGCCACCCTCAGCTAGAGGTAGGATATCCCTGAACCTTGGGCTCCCAGCCCTAAAACTCACTGCCTCCCCCATGGGCCCCCTCTTAGGAGGGTGTGGGGGAGCCCTGAGGGCTGCCTCTCCACCAGTCAGCCACAGAGACCCTCCTCCTTTCAAGAGGAAAAGACCTCCCCCAACCCCTAAAAATGTTTACAGTCTCTGCTGGTCCCCTCCGTGTAAATACCACTACCACCCGTGCGTTATCCGGCCCGGCCCGGCCCGGACGCTGCCATCTCTCTTTCTGGGAGTTTAGACAATGTTTCCCTTGGATTTTTTCTCTCTCTTGATTTCTCCCTTTGCTTTGGGGGTGATTGGGTATTTGGGAGGAGGGGTGTGGGGAGGGTTACAGGGGTTTATTACCTGATCATTTTCTTTAGGAAGAGGTTTTAGGGGAAAGGGGTGGGGGTGGGAATGGTAAGGGAGACTGCGGGTCCATTTCAGACACTTCTCTATGCTTAACTTATTTATTTATTGCATTTTACTTTTAAAGAGTTGGTCTTTTCTGTCTAAATAAAGAAGAAAGTTTAAAAGCATCAAATGAGAGTCTTGGAAAATTGAGGGTAGGGCATTTTGCGCACTGGGGAGGGGAGGAAGGGAGGGAGGTTTGGGAGAGAGACCTGTTGGGAGGGTCCAAGACCTTTGAGCAGGTCCAGGCCTTGACCATGGCTTCATGATCCCATTCTCCCACCCTTCCTTGGGGCTTCATCCTGGAGTGCTCTGCAGCACTAGGCAAAGAGGGAAGCAAGCAGGCCCGCAGGCCTCTTGTATCCAGCCCTGTCACTCTGAAGGCTGGGGACTTGAGTCTCATGTTCCTGATCTCCATTTCTCCCTTGTTCATGGGGGTGAGCTGTCCCTGCACCCACCAGTGGGGACACAGGGAGCTAAGCTTTGCTGTGATTCTGTTGTAGGCCCTTAATGTATATTTCCTCCTTTAACCTCCCAACAACTCTGTGAGGCAGGATAGAATTTTACAGACAGGTTAAAAAGGGCTTGGGAGGGTAACTGACTTACCCAGAGTCACAAAGCTACTAAGGGATGGCTGCAGGAAGGAGGCCCAATATGTCAGACTCCAAAGCCCGTGATTCTCTCGTCTAGCAGGCTCAACTACCTGTTCTTTGACCCAAGGCAAAGATCCCAACAAGTACCAAGCAGGCTGTGGCAGCGATTCCCATCACGCAGAAGGTGGACTGCAAAAGCCCTGAGGTCCCTCCGGTTCAGTCCTTAGATTCTTCTCTGTGAACTACTTTGGGGATCGGTTCAGGGGGCCCACACAGGGGTAGTGTGTGACTTCACAGCATCTGGGCCACTTGCTTTCAGCAGCAACCTGCTACCTCACCCTCATTATGCCCCCCACTTTAAACTTGCTTACATAACTTCCAGCCCAGCCAGCCTTAGGCCGAGCTGTCCCACCAGGATGCATGAATCCTTACCACCCACCCCCAGCTCAGCCCCATACTTTGGCCTTCTCTTAAACTGCCCCAAACTGAGAGTAGTAAAAAGAGAAGCAACATGTGAAGTACCATAGAAACATATCTGTGGATATTGTTTCAGGGAAGAAAGTCTCTTAGATGGGCAGATATCAGAGATGGGGCCTTATTCAGAAGGAAGAGAATCCAGCCAGGAGCATCTGAAATCTCAAATATATAGGTGTGTGTGTGCGTGTATGCGTGTGTGTAAGGATAGCAGGAGTTGGTATCAACACTAGGAATTTTCCCTTGAACTGTCTCGCTGTGGCCTCACCACAGTTTCTGGGTCAGGACAGAGAGATGGAAGGTGAATTTTCGACCCAAGAGCATCTCCCAGGGTGACATACTGACTGGTGGGTTCTCCTGGGATGTGGGAGTTGGGAGGCAAAAGGACTTGGAAGTTTCCTCCTCCTGGTATCTTCCCTGATCTCAGGCAGCCCCTCACCAAACACTGAAGAGTATTTATTGTCACTGCTCATTGCTGTGCCCCTCCCTGCAAGGCTGCCGCCACATTTTCTCCACAGAAGCAGTAGATAGAAGTTGAATGATGAAGAGGGAGACACGGAGGGGTCTTCTGGGGGAAACAAAATATTTTGGGGGCAGGGATTCTCCATGTCCTTTTTAAAAATGCTTTTAACCCCAGTATAGTTAGTGTTATATTAGCTTCTAGTGTACAATATAGTGATTCAATAATTCTGTACATCACCCAGTACTCATTATCTCCACATACTTTGATGGCAAAACGTAGGACACTCGGAGACAGAAGCAGCAGCTCCGAACTTGTATCTTGTATAAACTGATTTCTTAGGCATCACATGAGCTTCAAATATAGTAAAAAGGGTATAAAGAAGGGTAGTTCTGTTAGCTCCCGAAGGTCACTACCACCTCTTCTGAGCAGGAGAGGCCTGAGCAGTACTAAAATGGGAAAGCGGAAGAAATAAGAAATGAGGACAATAGGATCCCCTAATTCAGACCAAGCAGGATGAAACTCAGCTGCTTCTCCTAAAATGATCAAGTTACTGTTTCAATGGTAATGGCAGCCTAAAGAGAAGGGAAAAGGAAAAGAACTTCTTAAGGCAGAAGAGTGGGGCTGACAGATTAATAGCAGGATTGGGAGAAGTCTTCCATTTATAGAAACGAAAACAGACATTTAGAAAAATATCCTCAGTTAGGGGGCTCCAGGGATGAGAGTGTGGCCGGGAAAAGCCCTGGATAATTCCTCCAACGCATCCCCCACGCCCTGGCCATATTTTGAGAGCTTAGAAACGCACAAACGTCAGGCAAGGTATTTTCATTTCCTCAGTGTAGACCCCTCAGAGCCCGTTCTGACTTGCAGGGTTTCCTTTGTCTTTTCACTCTCCTGCTAAAATGTCAAGACCTTCGCGATCTTGGCTTCTAGTATTTGTGACTGCGGGCATTTCCACTTGTGGCCAAGACATCTCTTCTCCGAGTCTGACAACTTCAGTCGCCCTGAGCCAAGTGTCTGGTCCTTCGAAGATTCCCATTCTCTGGGTCTACTTCCCTGAGTAATCGGGCAGCTTCCTCTTGCCCCCCACAAATCGGGTTTCCCTCCAATATACTGCATCCTCTCATCCACTCGATGAGAATGACTCCCAGTTGGTTGTTTCTAAATGAACTTTTGTCCTGAACTCAGTCTGGGTAGTGCCTTCCTCCCTCAGTCTTCCTCACAAGTATCTAGCACCACTATTCGTCTCACACCTCCTATCCAATCCAACTGCAAAGCCTTACTTGTCCTCTCTCTCAAATACATTGTTGACCTTCGCACATCTGTCTCTCCGTCTCCATGGTCACAAAGTCCGAAGTCACCCTCGTACCACCAGAGCCCTCTGGTAGCCTCATCTGTCTCTACGGTTCCCTTCGTGCCCTCCTACAACCTGTTCTCCATAGAAGCCTTCTACAAATCCATTCACAGACAGATGCTGAGTCTGTCTTCTGCCTTTTTTACCACTCTATTCCCATCACCCTCAACAGTGCCCAGAACATTAGAAAGTGCTCAACAAATAATTAAAAAGTAACTACTGGATGTCTATATATCTAGATTTCTCACCCATGCCTAAATCATAATAGGTCCAAAGCTAAAACATTTCTATTTTCTAGCCACCTAGACATGAAACCTCAGGAGTCTTTACTCCTGACACATGCACTAATGTTATTACAAAAGATTTTACTTCCACAATTTTTTTCTCACATCCATGTCCCTTTCAATTATCACTGCCTTCACTTCCCAACTAATCATAGCAGTGTCCTAATTGAGCCTTCTATATGTATTCTGGAGCGCCAAAAAACAAAACTTTTTTTTTTTTTTAATGTAGAACACTTTATCCTGGCATTCAAGGCTCTTCAAACATCATCATCCATCTTATTCCTACACATCCCGATGTTCTAATCAAATAGGACTACTCATTGTTCATCTGGACAAGTTTGATCCTTCCCCTCCCCCCAAGGCTTTTCATTCCCAATTATAAGTGTCAGGCACATAACAGCTCAATAAGGTTTGCGGAAAACGTTGTTGTTGAAATCCTGCTCGTCCTACACGGTTCACCTTAAATGCCACTTTCTTCACGAAGATGTCCTTAGTTGCTTTCATCCAGAGGTCTTCTTTCCCCCTTCTTCCTAGTCCTTATGGCACTTCAACCTTCCACTGCCACGTATTATGTCATTCGTAAATCTCTCAGTTCTCCGCTGGGCTGAAAGCGGGGATGAGGCTCTTACTTTGCCTTCGTACCTGCTGTGGTATGGAACAGGGTGCCCTGAGCGTGGCAGAGAGCCAATCAGTGTTTGTTGACTTAAATTTTTGTCATTCAACTCTGGGATTCCACTTTCTATTTCTCTACAGATTCTTTCCTTGTTAAAGAAAAAAATTATTTCCCCATTATCAGATTTATCAGATTCCAATTATTTAATGCCGATGGCTGAGTGAATGAAACCCTGAACCAATGTCTCTCCCCAAACTACATAAGAAATGTCAAACTAGTTTTTGCTTTTATAGTCTTCAATCAAGGAGCAAAAGCATATGGTCAGGGGTTATAAAAATAAAAAAAGGTTTACAAAAATAACAAAAATATCTGACCTAACACAAATGCTGAGCTTTTCAGAGCAGATTCAGCCCATGAATTAATGTACAGAGAGAAGCAGGTACTCTTTGGAGTAGGTCATTAGGCCACGGCACCGGATTCCTCTGTAAAAACAAAGTTCACCCAGGACCACCTTTATTCTCAGGGCTGTGGGCAGAGGAGGGAATATTATTGCCTATTATTATGTATTATTATTATTATTATTTTAAGATTTTATTTATTTATTTGACAGAGAGAGAGACAGCTAGCGAGAGAGGGAACACAAGCAGGGGGAGTGGGAGAGGAAGAAGCAGGCTCATAGCGGAGGAGCCCGATGTGGGGCTCGATCCCATAACGCCGGGATCACGCCCTGAGCTGAAGGCAGACGCCTAACCGCTGTGCCACCCAGGCGCCCCTATTATTATTATTATTATTCATTAGGTTCACATTCAGGAGATCAGTCTCCCGAGGTATTTGTAAAATCAAATAGTATATGTCATGTTGCTGGGGTAGGGGGACAGTGCTAAGATGTGTCCCAAGGGCTCTGCTAGGCTCCATCTGAGTAAGGCTGAGGGAGAGGAGTCCTGTGAGTCTTACCATGGATTGCGGCGGGGGGGGGGGGGGGTGGAGGGGCAGGGGGCTGGCATAATCAACTCCGACCTCTGAAAGAGGAGGAGGCATTTAATGGAGCCACTGGAAGCAGAACTTTAGGTGAGGGGCCTTCCAGCTTCTCATTCTCTTGCCCTTCTCTAGCTCCTGCCCTCAAAAGACTGCCCCACTAGCTACTTGGGAGAACCAGGCAGGTGTTCCTTCCCATTTTCAGACTGACCTTTCTAACTCCAATCTCAAAGGTCCCTCTTCACTTCTTCCCATGCAACCCAAAGGATGTGTAGTCTAGGAAGGCATAGACTAGATTCATCAATAAATCAATTTATTTAAAAGAATATGTTACAATTAATTACACTAAGTGACATAACCAAACAATTTTAGAGTGGTTAGCTCTAGAACAAGGAATGAAAGAAACACTGTTAGCCATTATGTGTCTGTGTATTTTCTCTTCACATTTCTTAAATCACAAATAAAAAATACAAGATACTGCAGTGAAAATACAATTAGAGTTTCTCAAATAAATTAAAAGTATGCATGGCTTGGGGAAAACTGAAGCCCAGCTCACTGGCTTAAAAAGGGGGCATGATATAAAACTGGTGTCCAATTTAGCAGTTGGCCAAGTGCCTCCAGCCTGCAGCACTCCCCTCTTTGCTCCTGCCCTTCCCTGGAACCCTAAACATTCCCCACACTCAAGATTATTGCTGAGGAGTGAGCTGCTGTCCTGGTATGAGTGAGGCCTGGCATGACGTGCTCAGGGTTAGGGGGAAAGGAAGGCAGGAGGTGAAACTGGAAGACAGGAGTCGAAGAAGCAAATCCACTGCCTCTCTTCTATCAACCATGTTGTCCTCCCTTCAAAAGGAAGCTAATGGGACACAATCAATCTGGTGAGGGAACCTAGCAGTATGCTGGGCTCCAACAGTCCAAATGGTCTCTAGACTGAACTGATCCAGCCAGAGAGCACAATGGAGAGAAGGGGGGGCACAGTAGTCCCTCCAGGTCTGGAGACTTCAGGTCAACCAGGATGCAGTCTCCGCAAGGAAAACTGCCTCCTAGGAGCCAGGCCGTAAGTTGGCAAATTCTGAGAGGAGAGAGAGATGTCCCCTCCTGTCAATGCCCTGTACTGCTGCTCCAAGCACTAGGTCTGGAGCTACAAGAGGGGATAACCAAAGCTACCGGCCCGGGTGATGACAGGATGAAACCAGGCAGGCCAGGCCTAGGAGCTGCCCTGAGCACATATCTGGGCTGAGCTTAGGCTGAGGGCAAGGGGAGGGTAGGAAAATGGAAGAGTAAAGTAAAAATACAGAGAGCAGAGAGCCCAAAGCATGGCCCAAGGAAACCCTTCTGCAGGGACAGGTTTCTCAGGGCCTGCATTTTCTCCTGATCTATATAAAACTCTGAGCTTTTACCAAAGAGGACAGAAACTGAGTACAGAGGGGAGGACAACAGGAGATCAGGAAGATCCTGCTGGCTCTGCTGGGGCAAAGCAGAGGGGAGGGAGAGCCCCTCCATTTCCCAGAAACAAACTGCAAAAGAAGACTGAGCAGAAAGGCTCCCTGGGCAGAACCCAGGACTAAGAAAGAGAGCAGGGATTAGGGAGAGGAAGTACAGAGCAAGGGGGGAAAGGAGTGTCACACTAACACTGCTTCATGCAAAAAAGAGCTTGATCCTATGGAGCCACAGTGACCCTTGCCCTGGTCCAGGAGGCCGCCGTGGGTGGAAGAGGGGAAGGTTCCGTCCTCCATGGGCTCCCTCCTTCCCCCTCCTTGCTACAACAGGGTGCTTTGTTAGTGGTACAGCCACAAGTGGGGGCTGTCCCTAAACAGATTCTGCCCACAGGCCAACACCCATGGAGCCCTCGCCCAGTCTCCAGAGCACCAAGGGAATGAAAGCTCTGCCACGAAGGGACCAGAGCAGCATCCACCCAGTCCAAGGGGCCTCCCTGCTACAGGTATCCCCCGTGGGGGGGGGGGGGGGATACATCTCACAACGTGAGGTCAGGATTTGGGATATTGCACGGACTCCAGATTTGTTCATTCCTCTCCCACTCTGAGGGAATATGGGCAAACTGCTGCTATGTTTACAGTCTGAGCAAAGCTGGCGCCGAAAGCCTCTTTAGCATCTTGGAGCGGGGAATCAGCATATTTTCCTTCTAGGGTCCTTTGGCTCATTATTAAATTCATTTAAGCCAAAAGTAGTTAATCCTGTATCAAAACTTTCAAACCAGGGATCACTCTCTATAACGTAAAACATTCAGCATCCCTACGTTCTGTATTCTCTGATTCCACCTAGATTTGGAGAAGGGGAGGGGAGACAAGTGTCCTGTATGATCCCACACTGTCCTGGGGCAAGCAGTTGCCAGGATAACAGAGTGAGAGAGAAGGAAAAGTGGCCTCACAACGATCTGCAAAAACAAGTCACCAAAAAAGAAACTTTAAACCACCCCACCACTGCTCAGTAGAGTGACTAAACCAAATATGGTTGCCTCCCAGTTAGACAAAGCAAAAGATGCCACCTAATGGAGGTTTTTGTTTAGAAGGTAGAGAAGGGAAAAAGAAAAGAAGGCTCACAGAAGTGTTTTAGTTGCATCAGAGCCCAACTTTGAGCTCCCAATACAGTATCTTAGAACCTGGGGTTGAGAGTGTCGCCCCACCTGGTCGGCCCGGCCCCTACGTCCTGAGATGCAGCTCTCAGGTCACAAAAGCTCAAAGTGCAAGGTGAGATGAGGAGCTCTTTGAGGGACAAAAAGGTTTTCCTTCAGTCTCCTTTTCATTAAAAGTTGAGATCCAACTCAAATCAACCATATTCCTACTGGTCCTTCCTGGGTCCTAAGCTGGCTTGGATGGGCACTGGTTTGGTTGGCACAGACCACTGACTCATTCCAAGTTTCCCCAAGGCCTTGGGGATATTGTCAGATCCCTCCCCAATACGGCTCTTTAAGGAAGTTGCAGAGAATGTAACTGGTTATGGGTGGTTATTGGTCAGGAATGGGTAGGGAAAAGCTTAGATACTTAGGGCATTTCTTCCTTCTTTTCCCCCTACCTAAGTCCAATCTTTGTGCCTAAAGGTATTGGCTTCAACTCTGGTCCCTAGTACTCTGTCTGCTTCAGAAACAGCAGGGAAATGGGAAATTACAACCACAAAGTATTTCAGGTTCCTGCGGCATCAACCTCCTGAGCTGACCCTCCCCTCCATTCTAGGCCAGTGGAGGGAGAGCATTCGAGGGGCCCTCGGGAAGTGAGAAGGAGATGTGGAATGTGGCTAGAAAGCCATGAGTGGAAAGAGAGAGAGATGGACCAGGAAAGTTGTCTTGGAATCAAGGACCACACCAAGTCTTTAGACTCTCCCTGCAGATCTGCAAGCCTTGCTGCCCTTGAGAAACACATCTCTTTCTCCTCCCCAGCAGCCTCTTGGAAGATAAAGAAACTATGCTCCTTGCTCCTCAGACTCTATGGCAACCCATGAGCCAGAATCTTCACTCAATACAAAAAAGGGGGGAAAAAACCCAAGCAGGTTGTAAACTTTTCGAGTCCTTCACGAGGAGAGGTATTTTCCTGGTAAAATATTTTTTTTCCTTTTTAAAGTTTGTTTCAAAATAAAGAGAGCAAGAGAGAAGTCATGAATTCTAGTGAAAGGTGTGTAAAAACACAAGCTAAAAAAGGTACTGCCATCAATATGAAATTTAAAAAGAAATATATATATGTATATACGTGCAGCTAATTTGTGTATATATAATTTTTACATACATACATATATATGTCTGAACAGTGCAAATGGATGGAGTTCATAGTTCCAGTTTTAAAAATATAGTACAAGGAGAGTCTGTTGGTATGAGGCCCAGGTGAAAGGACAAAGATACCTTTGGCGCATTGTTGGGCTTATTTTCCTGTCTTAACTCAGCTGACTCCTGGTGCTGACCAACCTGTTGTTCTCTACCAGCTCAATTCCAGAGACATGAAATTCAGAGGGACTATTAATAGTATTTAGTTTAGGGCTTTTGAACATAATGACTTTTTTCCTTTTTCTCTTCTTTTGTGTTAATGGTTACTCTGTCTGACACAGGAGACGAAAGGGGTGAGAGGATGAGGGTGAAGAGGAGGGGGTGAGGAAAGGCTAGGTGGCCACATCCCTCTGCTGTGACCTCGCCATCTGGAAAATGTTCTGAAAGGAAAACAGAGACCAGTTACTGGGAAGCCTGAGGTGTCTGCGTCTCCTCCCACCTGGAAGCCACCCTCAGACAGAAACAGAAATATGTATGGCTAGATGTCTCAATCTGATTGGCCTCCACCTCTGCTATAACTTCCCATCTAGAAGCACAGCCTTTTAGACCCAGAAAGGAGCTTGGATATTATCTGGTTCAGCCTTCCCATTTTATAGATGAGAGAAGACAAGAAAACTGAGATCTAGGGAGACTCATTTGTCCAACGTTGCAGGGAGGAAAAAAGCTGGAAAAAAAATCCTGATTTGATTCTCAGAGCCCAGTATTCTTTCTACTATACCAAAAATATAAATTTCTATAACCCTGACTTTATCTGCTGAACTTCAAAAACATTGTCTTTGAGAATCAGTAGCTAATTATTCAGAATCTTCCAAATTCTGCTCCAGCACTAGCATATACGGACAGCAGTGAAACAGGAGCAGAAACCTTCCCACACATACGCATTAGTGGTTAGCCCAGACAGGTTCTGTCACGACTCGTCTCGTCAGAACAGCTAAAACTGAGGACAGCTGCCCTTTTGGGTCAGGAACAGGCAGTGATTGTATTAAAAAAACAAAAGCAAAACAAAACAAACCATAGCAGAGGAGGGTCCATGAAGTCATGGGAGATGGAACAGCCTACAGCCGGGCTACCCAAGGGACCAGGGGAGAAGCAGGGCTGCTTCTGCAGTCTGTTCAGCATCCAAAGGCTGGAAAATAACCTCCCTAGAATAAAGTCTCTAACTAATATTCCTATAAAGACTCAGATGGAACTGAAGGTCCCAGGTATCTATCTGGCCATATCATTTTCAATATACAAAAAGATGAAAAAGTCAATTCAAGATTGTTTAGAATTACCTCTTTTCTCCACTTGAGTTCACAGAACACCCTCTCGAAGCATTCATGCATATAATTAAACTGAAAAACAAAAACAAAGCAACATAGCAACACTGACTTCTCAAGACACACCACAGGGCCATGCCTTTGAACTCCTGCCCTCTGTCACCCCACCTCCCAAATGTGGCTCAGCCTAGAGAAAAACCCTGACAAGCACCACACACAAAAAAAAAACACCCAGGCCTGGGTTCATCTACTATTCTCTGGCTCCTTCTAGTGGTAGTTTTGAGTCAAACGGGACGTGAAACTGCCAATCCTAGTCAGCCCTCCAGGAGAGACAGGAAGATGCCGGGGGCTCTAGGGTTCAGAACACAACTGCTACCTCTATAGCTCTCCCCATTTATGCCTTCAGCTTGAGAACCTCAAACCCAATCTACTTTCCCCAAGACTGTTTCCCTGTCTACCACTCACGTATGGTGTGAAGATTTTAACCCATCGAGGCTTCTTCTCTCCTCGGGCATATTCAAAGCAGAATGCCATTCCTTCTTCATCTGTATCCCATCGCTGCATCTCGTCCCATTCAAACGCTATTACTTGGTTCTAAACAACCGAAACAAGAGTGTAAGTCTGAGAATGCTGAGGAGCTTAGCTAGGATGGTTCTGAACCAGACAGAAGTGAAATGATTCAAAGAAAAGGCTTTGACAGAAGAGTACGAGTCCACGTGAGTAGCCAGGAAGGGAAGGATTGGTGCGGACCCAGTGCCGATTTACCTGCCCCGCCCAAAGAGCTCTGATTTCACCTCCCCTCCCAGCACGCGAGTGAGCAGCAGTGTCCCTAGCGCTCCCAGTCCCAGCCCCACGCTGAACTGTCACCTCCAGCTGTCCTTCTTCAGTGCAGGCATGCAGTTTAAAGTGCGTGATGCTGATGGCTGTGATGACGTGTCCCTTCCTCCTGGAGTCACAGGCACAGTGGGGGAAGATGATTTCATTGTAGCCCTCACAAGTCCTTAGCATGTTGAGGTACTAAAAAAAAGGGGGGGGGGGAGTGAAAACAGTGTTACTGTGGTTCACTGTGGTACTAAACCACCATGAAGGGCTGCTGGTGTGGCGCCACAGGAAGAACGAAAGGAATCCTCTCACCCAGCAACCTGAAGACCATGCCCTGGTCTCACACCCAGCCCTGAGAAGAGCCGTGGCTTGGAGCCGATCCTTCGTTCCACTTCCAGGGGCCACCTCTGTACTTCCAACCCCACCTCCTTTCTCCACCTCGTAAGAACACAAACGAGCCAGAAGAGGTGCTCTGTCCACAGGGGAACTCACAATGCCAGGGTGCCTGCCTCTCCTTTCACTTGCCTCCGGGGTGGGAATCAAACCGATCTGCATGATTAAGGAAAGGGATCTCAGGTCTCCTCCCAAATCAAGTTATAATAAGGATCTCCGTGAGGAGAAGTAAGCGACCCCAAATCTCATACTCGTAACATGTTTAAGCTGAAAGAGACTGTTAAAGCTAGACCCAGAGTCTCCCACAGGAGACCTGCTTAAGGTCACAGGTGGCACAGTCAAGATTAGAAGCCAGATTTAATTTCTTGGCCACTGGTCCTTTCTCCATTGCCAACTAGTCCCCAAATCAGTGCCACCCTCCCCTGGTCTCCAGTACCTATGCCTCCTTAAAAAGCACATGGCCCAAACGGAGTGGCATATACAACCCTCAGAAGTATGGTGGTGTAAGACTGATTCAGAAAGGACTCCAACTCAGTTTTGTCCTTTCCCCTCTACAATGAAAACTGGCCTCTCTTTCACTCAACTCACTATTCTGAGTTGAGAACAGAGAGTAAAAGATGAGTGGGAAAGAGAACAGAAGAGAAATAGGGAAAAGATGACTTAAAAAACAAAGATGCATGGACTCTGACCCAGTTTCCTTTCAGGGACTGACCAGGAAATAAGCAAAGAGCCCTGAGTCCCCGCACACAGGAGAACAGAGCACACTGGGGACATGCAGGGACTGCTGGAAGGAAAACAAAGGCACGGCACACTAGCTATCTGCACTAGATGGCAGGAAATGGAACACACTGCAGAGTCACCTTCTGCCTAAGAGAGAAGAGACAAAGGGATGTAGGCACAAAAAGGACCCTGCGCAACTGTAGCTCTGGTACCCAGGAACGGCACCCAAGACCGTCGCTACTGCCCCAGAGACTCTCTGGAAGGACTCAAAGGCCCATGGAAAAAAGTCACACCACATGTGCCCTTCCCTACTTTGTATTTATTTCTGTTTAGGTAAAATAATGGCAACTTCAAAGGGGAAAAATTATAAAATGACACCAAGAACACAGCGACAGGGTCAATTCAAAAGTGCCACAATACCTGATTCGCGTCACTTTTCCTTTCTCATTTCTCCTTCATCACCCTACTCCATCCGCCTATCTCATCATCCTTCCTGTACTAGGGATAAAAGTAGATATTGCTTGGCCCTGCCATTAGCACTATGACCAAAAAGCTATCTCTGGCCTCTAAACTTTGGTATATAGGACAGGCAGTGCCATGGAATAAAACTCTTCTGCGGTTATAAGCAGAAACAAAGGTTGGGACAGGAAGCAGGACGAAGAGTGGCCACAAGCCTGGGCCCAGACTACCCTAGGCTTGAATCCTGGCTCCGTCACCTTGGGCAAGGTACTTGCACTCAAGATAAATTGCTAAACCCCAGGAGCCTTAGTTTCCTCTCCTGTGAAAAGGATAATAGTAATAGCACCTACATCACACAGTTATTTGTGACCATTAAAGTATTTAGCATAGTACTTAGTACATAATTAGGTATTCAATAAATGACAGCTTAAAAAAGTAATTTTAAGGACTCCATTATCCTCAGCCAGAGGGCTCAACTATTTCCTCTTTCAGGAATGCCCTGTGAAATCATGTATATGGAAATTACTCTTAAAAACTGCAGGGGAAAAAAGCACATGTGTGAGACAGATAAAGCATGAACGGCAGAAAAGTGGAACTTTGCTGAAACTGGGTAATGAATACATGGGGGTTAAATGTACTATTCTTCCAACTTCTTTACTTATTTGAAATTTTCTACAATAAGATACTGAAGGGAAAAAGAAGAGTGCCCTGTAAGCAGGCCTCCCAGTGCTCAATCCACGGCATCCTCCTAACAGTCATGGGAAAGTCTGCATGCTCAGTAAGCAGCAAATTCTGCTCAAAGATGCTTAGAACCTCTGCAAATGCTGGAACGTGTCACGCAGCCTTGGGACTGGTTCTGTTCACGTCCTTTACCAAGAAAGCATTACATGTAACACATTTGCTGAGACTTCTCCTCTTTGAGAGGCACCACTACCGTTTTAAGAATATTTCTGCCATATTCCTAATAGGGAGCTTTATTTCTTCAGAAGAGAAACACGTAGACAATGGGAGGGATTAGGAAAAGACATCAGATGAGGCATGGAGCTATGCATACCTTGAACTCTCTCTCTGTGACCTTGTTTAAGTTACTCTGCCCGGGGGCTTCCTCTCTGCCATCTGGAAATAAAGCTTTGCCCCGCTATAGGGAAAAACATGCTTTGAAGTCAGACAGAAATAGGTTCAAATTCTAGTTCCACTTCTGACAAGCTAAGTGATATTAGTTAAGAATCTTCATCTCTCAGACTCCACTTCCCCGCACACCTGCATGGTTGTTAGAAGGAGGAAATGAGAATGTACATACTGTGCCTCGGACAGTACCAGGCACACTACATGTGCCCCTTCTTCTCACCTCTGAATCAAAATGCTGATTTATCCCTACATATTCAAGAATTTAGTCCTTGAAAGCAAAGAACCTCTAGGGGACTTTCTAATAGTGTTAAGTTCCAAAAATAGCCTGAGTGGAAACTAAGGGCACCGGTGGCCTCGGTGTGACATGGGAAATGCAACGTTTTCAAAGATTCTCAGGTCAGGTAGTATTTCTCAGCTTTAGGTAAATCTCTACATGCCTAGATTTGCACAAAGCATAAAGATACGAGCTGTCCTCTGTAGTTGGAAAACCAGGGAACTTACAGACTGTTTAAGAATTTTGGAGTATTTTGTCAAGAGCCTACTTGATAGCTGGCAATCTGAATATTCCCATTTTATAGAAAAGAGACTAAAACTGAGAAGTTTGTGAATTGTTGAAGGTCTCACAGTGATTTGGCAACTAACAGCAGTGATTTGACCTAATCTTAGGCCTATCAACAATATTTAGTTGCTATCAAGATGCATGGGCTCAGAAGGGTCCATCTGAGTTGGAAGTTTCAATGTATTGAACATGACCACTGGGTAGGCTAATGTCCTTGAACACTAATACTTGAATACATGAAATTATACTTAAATAAAATTCACGCTTTTCAAACTTTGGTGGGATTTTATTTAAAATCTAATTGTAATATTATAGGGCTAGTACACATTTCTTTGTGGCACTAGGTTTTCAAGACAACAGAATTCCATAAATGTTTAAGCATATCTTACACTCAATTCCAATGATCCAAGGGGGAAACATCAACTGTACTTAAGGTTTGTTGTTGTTGTTGTTGTTTAAGATTCATTTCTTTATTTGAGAGACAGGACACACAGGTGAGCTTGGGGGGGGAGGGGCAGACGGAGAGGGAGTGAGAGTCCTAAACAGAGGCACCTACGCAGGGCTTGATTTCATGACCCTAAGATCACAACCTGAGCTGAAACAAAGAGTTAGATGCTTAACCAACTGCACAACCCAACTGCCCCTGTACTAGAGTTCTTAACTTGAGTGATTACGAGATACAAATTTGAGTCTAAAAGTAATTTTGTAATAGATTACCAAGCTGTTAAATTCAGATCTTATATATTTTGCCATAGGACAACCCAAACCTATTTATATATTTTCAGCACCTTCTACTGTGCCTGGCATACACCTGGTACTCAACAAATATTTGTTGATGAATGCATAAATGGAAGACAGTGTGTACAGAGTACTACATGTGCGAAGAAACAATATGTATTCCATATTGGAATTATTAGAAGCCCTTATGAAATTACTTTGACTTGCTGCCTTTGGCAAAGGCAAAGAAGTATTCCAGAGGCTGATGGTCCCTTTAGTATTTGGTCCTTTTCACCAAAAAGATGCAAATGTGCTCGTCAGAATCACGCATTGATATACAGAAGACAATGCCATGATCTTAAAGAACAAGTGGAAATCGAGTTTTGTGTTCTTTTTAAGATTTTATTTATTTGAGAGAGAGAGCAGGGCGAGGGTCAGAAGGAGAGGGAGAAGCAGACTCCCCACTGAGTGTGGAGCCCAACAATGCGGGGAGGCCTGACCCCAGGACCCCAAGACCAGGACCTGAGCGGAAATCAGATGCTCAACCGACTGAGCCACCCAGGTGTCCCAAAATCGAGTTTTAAAATCCAGTTCCTCACATAGTAAAATTCCCTTTACCAAAATTCTGCCAAGAATTAATTCTGTTTAAAAGATTTTTGTCTATTTTAGCCTGTTGATATGCAGAACATTGGTAAATGGTTCCCTGATCTCTGGCAGTTTTCTAAGACAAACAGATTTATTACTTTTGTCATATAAGCGATAAAATAACTATCCCAGCTATAAGATTATGGGCTGCGTTCAATGGTTGACTTGTTTGTATTCTTACTCCAACCCAATTAGTTTAGAAAGAGAATATTCCCTCATAAAAAGTGCACACATAGAGGGTACAAAAGAAAGTTAGTGACCTATCAGCATCATCACCAATGCAATAACTGTCTTGTGTGAAATCATGAAAAACTGTAATTGGAAAACTTCCAACTATATGTGAATTTGCCAAGAAAGAAATTTTAAAATGCTATGAGTGAAAGTTTATGTAAGTGTTCTTTACAAATTTTACTTTTGACAATTTCCATCCCTGTATTTATGGCAGGTGCAAACCAAAAACTCATTTTAAAACATTTAAGGAATTTTGTAGGCAGCCCCTCTCCAACAGAACTTTCTGTGATGATGAAAATGTTCTGTATCTGGGCTGTCCAACACGGCAGGTACTAGCCATATGTGGCTATTAGACACCTGAAATGAGGCTAGTGCACCTGAGGCATTGAATTTTATTTAAATGAGTTTAAAATTAAATGTAAATAGCTACATGAGGCTAGCAGCTATTGAATCAAACAGCACAGCTCTAAGATACCACACTAACCAAAGGCACCACCGAGCACACATGTTTTAAGCAACTGCAGAGAAGGAAGTCATAAAAACAAATAATTTTGCAATTGCTAAATCACAAATAAAATACTTTTTTTTCAAATATTTATTTGAGAGAGAGAGCAAACGAGCAGGGCAGATGTAGGGGCAGAGGGAGAGTGAGAAGCAGGGGCAGAGGGAGAGGGAGAAAGAATCTCAAGCAGACTCCCCTCTGAGTGTGGAGCCCTGGGCGGGGCTTGATCTCACGACCCTGAGATCACGACCTGAGCCAAAATAAAATAATTTCTAACGTTAAAAATAAAAATTCAACTTCAAAAGAATTGATATTTACATATTAAATGTTTTGCACATCTTTTGTTTTAGAACTTTTTATCAAAGTAAATACTGTTTGGTTATTGTCAATAATAAAGTTAAATACCCACACGTGGCAAAATATCTTCTTATATGCTAAATGGAGGAACATAATGGGCTTTACATGAAGATCTATATCCCCCTCCTTTTTTTTTAATTAATCAAGCCACTGAACAGTTGTAACATCTTTCAAAAATCGCTAGAACAACAGGTTTAAGAGATAAGAAGGGGAACGTTATAAAGAGATTATGGGAACATAAACCTACCATGACCATTTTCCTTTGTTCATATAGCTTCTGTAATTGGTAGGACTTTTCCTCTGCTTTGATGTAACCTTTTTTCACATCATCAACAGCCTGTCACCACAAACAAGGGCAGGGAAGAAAGGAACATCAAAGTCATTATCGAGCATATTCTTGATAAAAATAAGGAGACGCAGCTTCATTTTCAGAAAAATTCTTATCCATTTAGACCACCATCATCATCACCAGTGAACTCTGCCACAAGGATGTATTTACTGGAATAAGTAGCGTTTACCGAGGGCCCAGTATGTGCTCAAGAATTGTAGGCACAAGAGGGATCTTGTTTCTCCTGTTAAGAGATTTAAGTTCCAGTTAATTTATACAGGTTGAAGCAATTAGAGAACACTGAAAGACACTATATAATTGTTAAAGGTAACAATGAGGTAGCAAAGATGTATGGTTTAGATACTGAGAGATACACAGTAAGAACAGCAGAGTTTTTGGCTAATCATAGTTATCAGGGAAGCCTGGCTGGACCCCAAAGGTTAGGCTGAACAGAGAAAACTACAAACGGAAGTCAGGAAACAGGAATGCATCTGAGCTTAAATACAGTTGGGAGACAGATCTGCCTGATTTAAATAAAGGGTACGTGTCAGGGGACAACAAAATAGAACACTGGATGGGTAAGTTAACAGATTATGAAGGATCCCAGAAAACAGGCACAGAAATTTAGATTTAAGGACAGCACTAAGGACTACTGGAGCTAAAATAAGCAATAAAAATTTGTGTTATTTTTAAAAGACAGACTGATTTGTATATGAGTGCCAAATGAACCAAGGTACAGAGAGAATGAAATAAGGGAGACTGATGATGTTATGGTGCTTTAAGCATGAAGTGAAACAAGACTGTAAGCTAGGGTGGTAGCAACTGGAAGACAGGAAGTGATCAATCTGAGATGGTACATGGACAAAAATCCCCAACAGCACTTGATACAGGCATGAAGGTACCTATAGATATAATACGCTTATTCTTATTCTCAACTACGCCTGGTTCAGCTATATGAAACGTGCATCTCCTTCCCAACCTCACTCTACCCCAAGAAAAACTTTAAAAATCGAATAGAAGGGAAAACTCATCTTTGGGAGAGGAAAAAAAGGAAGGAAAAGAACAAACAGAATCATTTGTCCAGGGTACTCAGAACCCAACCTCAGTGATCTGCTACAAGGATGACTTTTGCAGGCACCAGGTTGGGGCCACTTGAACCTTTAATGGAAGATGGCTGATTTCTTTAAAGTAAAAATTATTCCCCATAGCGTTTTAAGGGAAAATATTTACATAACACAATGAGTTCAGAGTTGAAGTCAAGAAACTAGTTCAACTTCTAGCTCTGTCACCTAGCAAGGTACGCTTGAGTATGGGTCCAGGCATGGTATGGGGTGCGAATGCAGGAGGAAATGGAGCTAGAATCTCATCATCTATAGTAGGAAATTAAGAGATACCACTTGAATCTGAAAATTCAAGTAGGAGCAATATAACCAAGTCATGACAGAGACATGGGAGTAAATATAAAACAAAACAAAATAAACAACAACAAACCAAAGCTAAAGGGGGTGAAAATGGCTGTCTAAGAGGAGTGGAGATAAAGATAAGTGGAGTAACTAACATTTTTCATAACCTGTGTAGAACTATTTGATGCTTTAAACTCTATGTATGTAAATTTTGATGAAAAGTTTTTTAATAGGTACATAGCCATATGCTCATTTCCTGTTGTTTAAAAAAACAACATCTCAGGGCGCCTGGGTAGCACAGGCGTTAAGCGTCTGCCTTCGGCTCAGGGCGTGATCCCGGTGCTCTGGGATTCAGCCCCACATCAGGCTCCTCTGCTGGGAGCCTGCTTCTTCCTCTCCCACTCCCCCTGCTTGTGTTCCCTCTCTAGCTGGCTGTCTCTGTCAAATAAATAAATAAAATCTTTAAAAAAAAAAAAATCTTTACTTCTTAAACTTACTTATCTTCCGTTAAGTGGGACAGAACATTCTATTTTATTTTATTTTATTTTTTAAAAGATTTTATTTTTAAGTTATCTCTACACCCAACATGGGGCTGGAACTCACAACCCAAATATCAAGAGTTGCATATTCTACTGACTGAACCAACCAGTTGCCCCATGACAGAACATTTTAAAAATGTAACTTAACTAAGATATAGGAGGCAAAGCAGTTTATCCAAGGACTCACCCTGGATTGTAAATTACATACTACATATAAGCAGAAAAAGAAATCAGGCCTTTCCAGGAAGATCAATTCACCTACCTGATGAAAAAAGTAGGTAACAGCAAGATCATTGTCATTTAAGAGGATTTCTTCTTCTGTGGTAAAAAGCCACTTTCGAATGGTTAGGCAGGTGCCTGGCACAGCTGATGTGTAATTCTGGACGTAGAGTTTATGAGGAAATTCATTAGGTGCCAGTTTACGTACTGAAGAGAAGGCCAAAAAAAAAAAAAAAGAAAGAAAGAAAGAAAGCTAAAGTGAAAAGATATATAACGAATTTCCTCAGCACAAACTGTGTAAGACAGATCAAGTATGGCAGTCTATCCTTAACCAGAACATTGTCTTAGAACCATCAGGGAGCTCTCCTATGGGACCACAGAATAACCATTTCTCTAGCCAAATCTATCCTTCTTCTTTTTTTTTTTAAATGTTTTTTTATTATATTATGTTAGTCACCATACAGTACATCCCCGGTTTCCGATGTAAAGTTCGATGATTCATTAGTTGTGTATAACACCCAGTGCACCATGCAATACGTGCCCTCCTTATTACCCATCAAATCTATCCTTCTAACTATGACTATGGCAATCGAGCGTCAAACTGATGGAAATCTATCACCTGTATGACACACCCTTCAGCTAACATGTTGACTGTGCAGACAGCATCTATTCCAAAGTCAATTAAAATACCTTATCCATCAGCAATGTCCACTGAACATCTTTAAAGCAAGCCTCTCCTCTTACCCACCCACCTATGGTGCATTCAGAGTCTCTCACGTGGCAATTCTCAATGAACTGCTTCTCTTGTTAAGAGCTAAAAGGCTCTCCCCACCCCCCACCCCCAACTCTAAGACATTCATCAAGGTGAAAAGTATCTTCCCAGTAATGTTTCTTCCTCTTCCTAACAATGCACAGCATTAAACTATCACGTTTAATTTCTATGTTACTTTTCTTTGGAAAGGCTCAGAGTTTTCTTCTCAATGTTTACTTGACTTTGTAATACTGCAAAAGACAGATTTAATATTTCCCATTTTATTTGTTAACTAAAGCTTAGGAAAAAAGGGTAAGATTAGACTCCAAGTGCGCTGGTTCCCTAGCAATCCTCTAACATTTATATCTGTCTAGTTAGACCATAGGGAGTTGGGAAGATGTAGAGTAATAAGGAGACAGCTGCTTCAGGAGGAATCAACCTTGTTCTACCTTACCAGGGACGGCGAGGTGACCCAAACCTACCAAACTCTCCCCCTTTCCAGATAAGAAAGGTGGGATCAATCAATATTATCTGTCATTTCTGGCCTTAGCCTATATATATATATATATATATATATATATATATATATATATATGATGTGGAAAAGACCCATCAACTATAGGAAACCTATGGCATTAACAGCAAGCACTCAGACTTCCTTCCCTTTCTGATCTCAATGCAACCAGTGTGACCACCATCCCTAGTTTTTATAAAATAACATATGAGAAACTTCCTGTCACCATGCAATAGAATTTCTTAGAAAGAGAATATCTATTTACGTGGAAACTTAAATACATGCATAAAAGCAAAGGCTTTTAAGCAAAGTATCTCTTTCTAACTCCTGAAAATAAAAAGCTATTCTTAATTATCTACAAAAAACATAAAAGCACACTAAAACAAGTGTGGCTAAATCGAATATCCCTCTTTTTGGCTACTTCATTGGAATATATTAATTTTGAAACTCTGATTTTAAAAAATGTTATGAAGTATCAGTGCTAGGTCTAAGTAAATTATACTTACGAAAGAGGAAAAAGGATTGACAGTGATCAGACACCCTTTTTACTTGGGCTTAATAGGATTTGCCTGGTCTGCTTGTAGGAGACAGTCCTAATGAGTGGGTTCTCCCCCTCTGCAAGCTCTTATATTCTAGGCAAATATTTTCAGTCTGACAGCTTCTGGGGGCTTCAGTTTGATAGTATTAGAATAAAATACCCACAAACAAAACTTAAATCAGCTGACTGGCACTTACCAAAGGAATGATTGATCACTTCAAATAAGGCAAAGTAATTCACCGTCGTACTGTCCATGCCAACTTTTGCTGCAATAGCCTATAGTGTAAACAGGACAGATTCATTTTAGGGTAACTAAATCAGACAATACTATGGGAAGAGATGGGTGTGTGCGTGTGCAAGGGGAGAGAAGGGAGGAGTTTTGCCATCTTGGTTTCACATGAACTAAATTCATGGTCTACAGCTATTCTTCTTTGTATGTATGTGTACATGCACTCACGCACACATATATATAAAATAAAAGGGGAAAAATACCTGTAGTATTTGACCCAAACAGTTATGATCTCTAAATATGAGTTTCCCCCTTCAATTCAAGCTGGTAATAATCTCTCCTTAAATATCATCTTTTCTCTCTAAAATATGACTTCATTCCACGAAGGTCTTTTTTTTTTTTTTAAAGATTTTATTTTTATTTATTTATTTGACAGAGATAGCCAGCGAGAGAGGGAACACAAGCAGGGGGAGTGGGAGAGGAAGAAGCAGGCTCATAGCGGAGGAGCCTGATGTGGGGCTCGATCCCATAACGCCGGGATCACGCCCTGAGCCGAAGGCAGGCGCTTAACCGCTGTGCCACCCAGGCGCCCCGACGAAGGTCTTTTTTAACACCACTTAGAAGTCATGTGCTTGATAAGAACAGATCTTAAGAAGAAAATAAATTCTTAAATATCCACTCTTACACATTTAACTATATTTAATACGGGCTGTTAACATACAAAATCTTTATCTTTGGTTCTTGAGCTTAAAATAGGTTGTCAGTTTTGTTCATGCTTCAAAATTATTCTTATTTATTTTTTGGATGATCCATGCCTCGGGCTGGGGACTTCCATTTCCTAAGAATTATCACCATGAATATCCACATGAAGACAGTAAAATGTTGGGACAACAGAAGCATATTAAACAAATATTAGAGGGTGCCTGGGTGGCTCAGTCGGTTAGGCATCTGCCTTCAGCTCGAGTCATGATCCCAGGGTTCTGGGATTGAGTCCGGCATCCGGCTCCTTGCTCAGTGGGGAGCCTGCTTCTCCCTCTGCCTGCCACTCCCCCTGCTTGTGCTCTCTCTCTCTCTGGCAAATAAAATCTTTTAAAAAGAAACAAAACAAAAACAAACAAAAAAAAAAGTATTAGTCCTTCTTTCTAGGAGCTCATATGACAAAAAACAACTGAAAGACTCCATGTGCAAATAAATGAAAACTGAAATTATAGAGGACAACAAAACTCAAAAAACACAAAATAGTACCACAATTCTTTTTCAAGATCAATCCCAATATAAATAAGGTAGTAACTGAACAAGATAAAATTGTTAAATATTAGTGTCTCAGTAAACCAAATATAATTATATCCTTCTTCCCAGATCTACTCACATATCAAAACTAAGTTCATCGCTAATGTGAAACAGAAACTGGAGATTATAAATGTTCTAAGTCACCATTCTATACTGTACTGAACAGAAACTGAAATGCTTTCAAGGTTTGGAAAATGGCTTATAGCTACAAATCTCAGGATGAGGAGAAAAGTGCCAAAGAAATAAATAAGTAATTGGCCTTGCTAGGGAAACACTGGGAAAAAAACCAAAAAAACAAAGAATACAAAACATGAGCAACTTATAAAATTAACATTTTCCTTGCAATCATTGCACCGTTTTGTAATTTCAGAAATACCTCAAATTCTGCACATACCCTTTGCCATGGTATATAGTACATGAGTAAATTATGGGCAACAGATTTGTTTCTTTGCTACAAAAGAAAAATAAACATTAATATCCAGAAATCTGCCTCCGAAAGTCTTGATCAAATCAGGATTAAAGATAAACAAAAAGGCCTAAAAGTAAGGATTAGATCTAGCACCCAGATCATGACCTTTAAATATAATTTCTCAGAACAGAGAACCCAGAAATGGACCCTCAACTCTATGGTCAACTAGGGGCGCCTGGGTGGCTCAGTCAGTTAAACGTCTGCCTCTGGCTCAGGTCATGATCCCAGGGTCCTGGAATTTAGTCCCGCATTGGGCTCCCTGCTCGGCGGGGAGTCTGCTTCTCCCTCTCCCTCTGCCTGCTGCTCCCCCTGCTTGTGCTGTCTGTTTAAAAAAAAACAAAACAAACAAAACAAACTCTATGGTCAACTAATCTTCAACAAAGCAGGAAAGAATATCCAATGGAAAAAAGACAAGTCTCCTCAACAAATGGTGTTGGGGTGTTGGGAAAATTGCACAGCACATGCAGAAGAATAAAACTGGACCACTTTCTCACACCATACGCAAAGATAAACTCAAAATGGATGAACGACCTAAATGTGAGACAGGAATCCATCAAAATTCTAGAGAAGAACACAAGCAGCAACCTCTTTGAACTCGGCCACAGCAACTTCTTGCTACACATGCCTCCAAAGGCAAGGGAAACAAAAACCAAAATGAACTATTAGGACTTCATCAAGATAAAAAGCTTTTTGCAGAGCAAAGAAAACAGTTGACAAACCCAAAAGACAAAAGACAACCGACAGAATGGGAGAAGACATTTGCAAATATTTTATCAGATAAAAGGCTAGTATCCAAAATCCATAAAGAACTTATCAAACTCAACACCCAAAAAACAAATAATCCAGTCAAGAAATGGGCAGAAGACACGAACAGACATTTCTCCAAAGAAGACATACAAATGGCCAACAGACACATGAAAAAATGCTCAACATCACTCGGCATCAGGGAAATTCAAATCAAAACCACAATGAGGTACCACCTCACACCAGTCAGAATGGCTAGAATTAACAAGGCAGGGAACAACAAATGTTGGCAAGGATGCAGAGAAAGGGAAACCTAACCTTACACTGTTGGTGGGAATGCAAGCTGGTACAGCCACTCTGGAAAACAGTATGGAGGGTCTTCAAAAGCTACCCTATAACCCAGCAATTGCACTTCTAGGTATTTACCCAAAAGATACAAATGTAGTGATCCAGAGGGGCACCTGCACCCCCATGTTTAGAGCAGCAATGTCCACAATAAGCCAAACTGTGGAAAGAGCCCAGACATCCATCAACAGATCGATGGATAAAAAAGATGTGATATACATATAAATGGAATATTACTGAGCCATCAAACAGAATGAAATCTTACCATTTGCAACGACATGGATGGAATT
The DNA here is from genome assembly GCF_023065955.2 of Ursus arctos. NCBI lineage: Eukaryota > Metazoa > Chordata > Mammalia > Carnivora > Ursidae > Ursus > Ursus arctos. The sequence continues at coordinate 1,770,353 of NW_026622786.1, forward strand.
ATTACACTAAACAAAATAAGTCAGTCAGAGAAAGACAATTATCATATGATTTCACTTATATGTGGAATTTAAGAAACAAAACAGAGGCTCATAGGGGAAGGGAGGGAAAAATAAAATAAGATGAAATCAGAGAGGGAGATAAACCATAAGAAACTCTTAACTACGGAAACAAACTGAGGGTGCTGGAGGGGAGAAGGGTGGGCCGATGGGGTAACTGGGTGATGGGCATTAAGGAGGGCACGTAATGTAATGAGCACTGGGTGTTACATACAACTGATGAATCACTAAACACTACCTCTGAAACTAATAATACACCTAATACACCATATGTTAATTAACTGAATTTAAATTAAATTAAATTAAAATATATATATATAATTTCTCACTGAAAGAAACCAGGACTCCTTGAGGGAAGTGGCTGATTCTAGATCTAGGATGAGAAATATACAAAGATGAGGCCAGAACATCTTGTTGTACCAAAAAGCAACAATGCTATCACAAATAAGTAGCATCAAAAGAATACAGAAGCAGACACGAAGGAGCTTCCCTGGCCAAAAATGGAATAATCTGAGCATCAAAGATAATATATGATTAAATCACATTAAATACCTAAAAGCCCATGATACTAAAATAAAATAAAATAAAATAAAATAAAATAATTATCTCATTGGACATCACTGGAATCAACTAGGACACCAATTCTTTACTCTGAAAATTGGCAATAAAAAAATCCAATATTTATCCTCCCTTTCCTACAAACTCTATTTTAGGTTTGTAGGAAACCTATGTAACTACATAGCCCTAGTTAATAAGGAAAAGTTCTTTACAGAAGAATTCTACCTAACAAATATGAAGAAATGACAGATTCAGAAAACCAGTACTTTGCAACCCTTAAAGAAATCAATGGTTAAGGCAGCAATCATCGATGATACATACACTCATCTGATTATACATCAATGGAAAACCTGACAATAGAAAGCCCAGATTATCACCACCTAAACCCACTGATTACTATTAGTATCACTAAAAGTGGGATAACCAGATACTCTGTAACTTCTGTTGAGAAGCAATAGGATGGATATATATATCACCACTTATGAAGTATTCTTTTTTTTTTTTTTTTAAAGATTTATTTATTTGACAGAGAGAGAGACAGCCAGCGAGAGAGGGAACACAAGCAGGGGGGAGTGGGAGAGGAAGCAGCAGGCTCATAGCAGAGGAGCCTGATGTGAGGCTCAATCCCAGGACTCTGGGATCATGCCCTGAGCTGAGGGCAGACGCTTAACGACTGAGCCACCCAGGCGCCCCACTTATGAAGTATTCTTATTAAAAAAAAAAAAAAAAGCTGAACCTGAAACTAATTGAGGCTCTAGAGCAAACTTCCATTTATGCAAAATATAAGGAGAAGATGGACATAAGAAATGACACAAATAAACAGATAAATTCAGAATGTGGGACACTGTATAACACAGACCCAATTTCGGCAACAAACCAATAACATGGAAATAAAAAGTTGGGGAAGGAAGACTGCTTTATATTAAAACAAACATAAAAACCAAACCTGGTTTAGATCCAGATTTTAACAAACCAACTATAAAAAATCATTTTCAGACAGTTGGGAAAATTTGACTATGGATTTGATATTAGTTAATGCGTAGAAAATACTGTTAATTTTTCAGGTCTTATAATGGCTTTGTGTTTATATAAGAAGAATGTCATTTTTTTAGAGATTTATCAATATAAATCCCAAAAGTACACAGGTCCAATAAAATGGAGTTTGCTTTAAAATATTTAAACTAAGAGGCGCCTGGGTGGCTCAGTCGGTTAAGGGTCTGCTTTCCGCTCAGGTCATGATCCCAGGGTCCTGGGATAAGGCCCCATATCAGACTCCCTGCTCAGTGGGGAGTCTGCTTCTTGCCCTTCTTCTCCCTCTGCCCCTCTCCCCCTGCTCATGTTCTCTCTCTCTCTGTCTCAAATAAAATCTTTTTTAAAAAATTAAACAAAGGAAAAGGAAAAAAGGATAGGTAATACAAATGTGGCAATATCTTGATGATTATTAAATATGAGTGATGGAAAAATGGAGGTTCACTGTACTGTTCTGTTTTCAGGTATGTTAAAGTCTTTTACAATTAAAAAGAAGGGGGCTAATCACAACCACTATGACCCAGGCTATATACTGTACCTTTCTTTCAAGGAGGGCAAAGTACTTTCACATTAATAGTAACATCAACAAGAGTAGCTAAAATTTAATAAACTTATTATATGCCAGATAGTCCAAGCACTTTATATGTATTAACTCATTTAATCTTCCTTCGCTTTATACAATCCAACATTGAGTCTACTTGTTCAAGTTTAATTTACCTGATATACTTGGTCTGTAGTACTGTTCTTTTTAACCCTGACTGTAACTGCTGTTCCATCTGGTAGTGCTACTCTCAGCTCTACGTCGGAGACACCATTGTAGTTCTGGGGGAAAAGACACAGAGACAGAATTTATGACCCAGCATATCCTCACTCTCCTTGTAACGTGCTAGCTAAACAACAACCTAAACGCAATAGAAAACAAGTTCCAATGAAAAGGGGTAAAAAAATTAAAGTCAATACATTTTACAAGTCAGAAAGCTGACTTCAGGCTGCAGCTGAAGTTAACCTTTAAGATGAACAGGGAGGAAAGAAACAAGTTAAAGCCAATGTGTTCACATTTCAAAACAGAACACTTGTGTGAAGCAGTCTAGGTCAAACACAGATGAGATTTTTGGCTTACTTCCAAACATTCAGAACTTGCAAATGAGAAAACAAAACAACTGAAGGCAGTAGTTTTGAGAAACATTCTCTGGTTAGGCACGCTAGATTGGCTCAAGTGGTACCCTAAATTCTTTTGTAAACCCTGAAGTAATCATGATACCTCTGACAGGAAAAATGGATGAAATGCAGGAATCTGAGTTAGTATAATGCCCAATTTTCTTCTAGAGAAGAGTAAACAATTCTTACCCCTTAATTCAAAAGATCCTTCTTTCTTATTGCTTTTCATGATTAATATATTCCTCTAACAGATTTTTTTTTTTTTAAAGTAGGCACCATGCCCAGCGTGGAGCCCAACTCGAAGCTTGAACTCATCACCCTGAGTTCAAGACCTGAGCTGAGGGGCGCCTGGGTGGCTCAGTCGTTAAGCGTCTGCCTTCGGCTCAGGGCCTGATCCCGGCATTCTGGGATCGAGCCCCGCATCAGGCTCCTCCGCTATGAGCCTGCTTCTTCCTCTCCCACTCCCCCTGCTTGTGTTCCCTCTCTCGCTGGCTGTCTGTCAAATAAATAAATAAAATCTTAAAAAAAAAAAAAACAAAACAAAACCTGAGCTGAGATCAAGAGTTGGATGCTTAACCAACTGACCCACCCAGGTGCCCCTCCTCTAAGAGATTCTTGACATTCTAAGTTTTATTAGAGAGAAACAACTATTTAAGAGCAAGTCAACTTTCATTTACCACTTAAAAAATATTCATCATCTAAAACCATCCTAAGCATTACTTCATTATAAGCCCTTGTCTGCAAGAAACTTATAATCTAGTTGGGAAAATAGATATACACATATAAAATAATTAGTAGATAATGCACTATTTAATACAGCAGCATTACATATTCATTCTTCTACTCCATTAACATTTATTAAGCACCTACAATATGCTTGACATTATGGTAAGGCACTGGGAATATAAAGATGATCAAGATTTAGCCCTTGTTCTGGAGTTCTAATGTATAATAGCATGGTGATCAGACTTAACAATACTATATTGTATATTTGAATTTTGCTAGGAGGGTAGATCTTAAGTGTTCTCGCCACACACACACACGCACACAAAAGGAAAGAAAGAAAGAAAATGGTAACTATGAGGTAACAGATACATTCATTAGCTTGACTGTGGTGATCTTCCACCATGTATACATGTATCAAAACATCAAGTAGTATACTTGAAATACAGACGGATCTTATTTGGCAATTCTATCTCAATAAGACTGAAAAAAAAAAAAAGACTTAGCTCTTACTTATAGGTAGTTCACAGTCTAGTGATAATTTGATGATATGTATAAAAAATTAGAGAATGAGAGAGCAACAAGGTGATGACTGGGTGGTCCTGACTGCGAAAGTTCTTAGTGGAATGAAAAACCAATGCCCTGAGTATCAGGGAAAGCGTCAAAGAGAAGGTGAACCTAGCACTAGGTCTTGAAAGATAAGCAGCGTACAGAAGAAAGGGAAATTGAAAAACTAGTCATTTGGGGAATTCATGGCAATTCAATCTATAATCGATATCTTTATTTTCCCCCACAAGGAGCCAAGAGGTAAACAGTCACTGAAGGGAGTATTCACATACCTCATCTGATTCTGATAGGAACTCCTGCATGATGTCACTCTCACCAATGACTCGTATTGAGCACACTGTAGAAAGCAAAAATAGAATCTGGCATGAGGCCCTAAAATCAAGACTTTAAAGTCAAGAACATATCGAGTTTTAAGTGTAAATCTTCAGTAGCAGGCAATGCAGAGGTGATATGCCATTCCTGACATATGACATGTTAAGGCACAACAAACATTCACATACATATGAACTAGAACAGAGGAATGATAGGATGTTCAAAGATGTAGCTTGCTAAAAATATTAAACATAGCCAAAGGAAGTCACCCCAAAAAAGAGAAAGTTCAGTAAATTTAACTTTGCAATCTCATGTGAACTAAGACCAAGTCAGACAACAGAGCAAGGATACAGTCAATTAGGAATAAAGCAAACACAAAATGAAATACAAAAGGGAAAATGTCTGCTTGGCTTAGGAATCAGTCCAGTCAGAGAACCACAAGCAGTTAAAACCACTTTGGAAAAAATGTGTAGGTAATTAAGTATTAAGCTCAGCACATCTTCTCACCTCACTAACTTTAGCTTCAAGAAAACCAAAAAAACGAAAAAGAAAAAAAGGAAGGGAGGAAGGAAAGCAGGTAAGTAGCTACTTGTCTAAATCTAAGAAAGTTAATTTCCTGACACTCATGAGAATGTTAAGTTATACTGATGATTTTACTTCATTTCATCAAAAAAAATTTATGCCCTTTTTCATTTCCCAAGGGCTGTGTTTAGAGGCCATTCCATGTTAGAAAAAAGCTAAAAACAGATGAGGAAGTCTCACTAACTTCTACAAGGGAAATACTTTTTTCTTCAGGGATAGGGCTCTATACTAAAGTTAAAAAAAAATTCAACTAGGTCAATTAGTTCCTATACAAGGACAAAGAATTAATAAATATCACGTAAGACCATTATTCTATTAAATTAGTATTTTTTTTTAAAAAAAGCCTGTTGCACAGCTGGCAAATTACATAACTCCACAATGTAGTGAAGCCAGATCTCTTCTCTGAGCCACAAAATGAACCATCTTATTCTGAAGATCCAGGTCATTTCTCCTTGCCTTTCCAATAAGCAAATGTTTCAACATCCACATCCCAGATTTCTGATATACTATTTGGAAGTCCTGAGATAACAAGCATGTTTCAATACTTCAACCTATAATCTGCTTAGATCAACAGCACCTTAGATTACCTACAACTTGGCACCTGTAAGAGGAAAAAGGAGTTTTCAAGTAGGATATGCCAGTGAACTGAGAATCATTTTAACAAAAATGTTTTAAATAATGTCCACTTAGTTTCCAAATCAATGCAGCATGTTGATGTGTCTGTCTGTATGTGTTTGCTGGCAAATAATACAACCCTATAAATAAAGGTCCCTAATGCATCAAAAACTACACACTTTTCTGTTGTTAAGTGCTCACCAAGTCAATGAAATAGACTATTAATCCCTGGACATTTCAGTCTCGGCTTCAAAGCTCAGATCATTCAACATCAACGGTCAGAGAAATGTGATTTACTTTCACTATTGAGTTTAAGGAAACTTAGCTACGGAGTTTAAGAGTTGTAGCACATACCTAGACTCCATGTCTACTTAAGATAGTAGAGTTTAATAGGCCAGCTTACCTTTTTCTAGATATTCTTCCAACCCCCGACGTCGGGCATCTAGTTGCTGTTCTGATAAAGAGAACGGCCACTTTCCTGGAAGTCGGGGAAATGTAAAGTTGGCAAACTCTCTCTTCAGGTTCTGGTGTAGGATGGCAAACTCCCGGTACCGCTTAGAACACAGCTGCCTCCCTGCCATATAAACATTGTATACCTGGTGAGGGGAAAGAACAAAAAAAAAAAAAAGAAAGAAAGAAAAGAAACACAAAAAAACCTACTTACTACAAATTAAATCACAGAATCATCTAAAGTCAAGCTCAAATACTGGTAAAGTATCTGCTATGTACTTAACAGAGATTGTGTTCATGGTCACTGTAAAATAAGACTTACTTTTAATAAACATGCGAAAAATGATATGTACAACAGAGTGTTCCTCCTTTCAAGTGGCCCATGATTTTATTTTTGCTATTAAAATTACCTCCAACACGTTGTTTCAAATATCTTCAAAGGCAATTATCAGCTTTTAAGAGTGGATTTTATTTTCAGAAATTTAAGTCATTCAAAGCCAACGTGGTAAATCTAGTGAATGAGCAAGCAAGCAAACTTAGAGATGTACAAAGTGAGGGTTGACTAGAAAGCAATGTGACTGATATCTGTGCGTGGCCCAAACCTCAAAGGAAGTTCTAAAAATGATGTAATAGTATCATTTTGTTAGCAAAATGTTTTCGTTGCAAAAACTCCTTTCCTGAAGTCAGATATCTTTAGTTTTGTTCTTCCTTCCATCATTAAAACAGGGTTAACAAAAAGTTGAAGAATAAATGTATTCTAAGGACGACCCTGTAATTACAGAGTTAATACTCCTCAAGAAGAAATGGTTAGATTTTTGTCTGTTGGTCACAGATACATGCCAAGCTTCTAGAACAGGGTGTGGAACATAGCAGGTACTCAGTAAATATCTGATGAAGAAATAAATGGATATATGTGAAATTCTTGAATATGTACCCTCATAAAGGAAAGTGACAGAACGTACAATCCAAAAACATCTAATAATCCAAGTTACTTTGTATTCTCAGAATATAACAAATGAGGCAGAGATGGAAAAACTGGCCCCAAATCACATTTACTGGTTTTGCAAAAATCATTCCAAATTTTAATTGTGCACAAAACAGATCATCTACTCAAGGAATCAAGAGTTAATCACTGAGACTGTATAGGCCAAAACCTTTCCTTCAAAGCTCAAGAAGTATCTTTCCCATGCTTCTGTGATTTAGGACGTATGAATTAAATGCAAAAATAAAATAATTTATTCATTCAAGACTTCTCTCCCATAACTCTCCACCTGTTTCCTCCCCAATTAAAAGCAAAGCCACTAATCACTATGAAACAGTCTCCAAGGATGTCTATGATCCTGATCAATGAGCTTTCTTCCTGTGATTATCACTCAAAGTTGTAATGAATCACATATATTAGCAAGTATTCCCATCACTGCCTCCTGAAGTACAAATGCATAAAACAGAGAACAGCATTCCCCTTAGACAAGACCCCAGTTCTCTTCAGGGCAGGCAGTCTTATGAAGTCTTATTCAGTCAATCTGGTCTTGTATACTTCCTTCTCAAACTAAACTATCCAAATTTCTCAATAACATCACCATTCCGTTGCTTAAAAAGCAAGTCCATAACACTGGGTGATACATATCAGCCTGAGTTCCTCATACTAGGTAGGAAGGAAGGGAGGGAGGTAAAACTAGCTGGTGACACTGCTGGTTCAAAGATATTCCCCAATGTCTTTTTCCAAGGAAGAGCAGAGTAGGTCTTTGATAATGCACATGAAGACTACGACTGCTTTCTCCCAAGGTGATCACTTGAGTGACCTCAAGTCCAGTAAAACATTTCCTAGGGTAAAAAGAATGCTACAGCCTGAGAGGCTTTTGTGATAATTTCAACAAGAAACCTGAAAAGTTGATTCAACTTTCAGTTTCTTTATAAAGTGAGAAGAGCAATATCAACTAGCCTCTCATCTACCTCCCCACCTCTCCCAATTTAAATGTGGCGTCAAGGCAACAGAAATACAAATAATCCGGATGCTTGACAGTTCTGTAATACTTCAATGCAGGTCGGAATGGCTTCCACAAGAGCCAAACCATTTTTAAATTACCGTGTTTAGCAAATGAGAAACATACAAAAAGATCACCAAAGATTGTTTTGTTCTTCACTGGTCCTTAAAATTAACCAAGGTCTACTAGTATTCATATTTCCCTGGTTTGGACACACTTGTCCGCAAAAAAAAATGACTGATTCACTGAGTGCATGCTGAGGTCTTCTGCCTAAAACTCAAGAATGTCCACAGTCTATGAGAAATGCCCATAGTCTCGGGATGCCTATGTGGCTCAGTCAGTTAAGCGTCTGCCTTTGGCTCAGGTCATGATCCCAGGGTTCTGGGATCGAGTCCTGCATCAGGCTCCTTGCTCAGCAGGGAGCCTGCTTCTCCCTCTGCCTGCCGCTTCCCCTATTTGTGTGGTCTCTAATAAATAAATAAATAAAATCTTTTAAAAAAATGCCCATAGTCTCATTACAAACGAGAATGTCTATCAAAAAATATATTCTCTGGACTTGAAGAGGAACATAATCAAATAGGAACTAAAGAAATACACAGGCAGGCAGTGCTTCTAGGATCTTTCTACCTTAATTTAAACCCTACAACTGGCTGGCTCCTCAATAGAATTAGATGAAGTTAGTCTAGCTTGCAATAGTACACTAAATTTTATGATCACTGGTCACTTTCTTCTCCAACTGACCATATCCCAAAAGACTTCAAGTTGGAATGTTCAGACTGCAAAGCCAGTTGTCTGAGGTAACAAGTTTCTTTCCTTTCTTTCCATTCCTTCCTTTCCTTCTTTCTTCCCTTCCTTCCTCTCTTTCTTTTGTTTCATACTGGGGGGGTTATTGAGGGCTTCCATTTTCACTCCTCAATAGATTGTATGTATTTATCATATGCTTCTTCACTCATTATTGTATCCAATTCTGAAGGATTACTGAGTGTTACCTTGATCAGCCAACCATCTTCGTAAAGGATTTGTTGACAAGTCTTGGATTTTCTGCAAGAGTTTCATTAATTTCAGTTACTTCTCCTGATAGAGGAGAGTAGAGTTCAACAGGGAAAAAATATGGGTGGGGAAAGTATAAAACTTATCTCTCAGTGATCTAATTTTGTTTCTCTGGATTCTGCAGGTCAAAGTTTCACTAAAATTCAGCTTCGAAATAATTTCTAGTATGTAAATGCTGAAAATCCACGCCATGCCATTTCTCTCTCTAGCCTCATGACTTAATTCTATGTAATGAATGCCAGAAGATGGTGACTGACAAATTCTTTTCTTTCGCTTTTTTTTTAAATAGGCTCCATGCCCAATGTGGAGCTTGAACTCACAACCCTGAGATTAAGTCTTGTGCTCTACTAAGTCAGCCAGGCGCCCTGTAACTGAGAAAATCTTACAATGAGTACAACGCACTGCAGGGAAAGCAATTCTATTAACATTTGGGCTCTGTATTCAGTAGCAAAACTGAAATTCCAGATATCAGAGATCTCCATTTTGTTGGTTCCTTAGACCCCCCACCTATAGATTTCTTAAGGCTTTGAAATGGTAATGTCTCATCCTATGTAGGATCTGAATACTAAAAAGTTCTCATTTTCTCAAATCTCTAGTAAGTGACAGGAGTTGTGCTATTAAACACACAGAAGAGAATCTCCTTACATAATGCAAAAGTGATTAGAAAAAAAATAGAATGATGACATTTTGGCAATATCACCCAAGTTCAACTTCCAAAAGTCAAATAGATGCTGTCCTGGTTCCCGCTATTGCTCTGGATGAATCTTCAATGTACATTATGACCAACAAATTGTTTCCAACACCACCCTATTTAATCTTATGTTTAGCTGAAAATTCATCTTAAAAAAACTACATTATTTGCCATTCACAAGCTGCTTATAAAGTAAAAGGAGATACAGCACTCTTAGTTGATTTCTGGGTAAAATGTGTGTGATCCTTAACTCCAGGATTTTTCCCAAATGCTGAAGTATTTAGGCTTTTTCTTGAAACTAAAATGCATAAAAGCCACAATATGCTCTTAAATAACTTAGGTTTCTTGTGTGTGCGTGCATGCACGCATATGTGTATTTTCCCTAAGATGGATCATATATGGTCTCTGTTACTTTTTTTTCTTTATTTGGACCTCAGGTGTACAGAACTGGATTAATCATAATCCTTGGTTCACAACACAGTCTCATTATGGCAAGCTCTTTGTTTGGATATTTAATCAGTATTTTTCACCTTGCAAAAAGTACACTATAAGCTAAGACCCTAACAATAATTTCTTTTTTTTTTATTATAGATTTTATTTATTTATTTGACAGAGAGAGACAGCCAACGAGAGAGGGAACACAAGCAGGGGAGTGGGAGAGGAAGAAGCAGGCTCCCTGCGGAGAAGCCTGATGTGGGGCTCGATCCCAGATCACCGGGATCACGCCCTGAGCCGAAGCCAGCCGCTTAACGACTGCGCCACCCAGGCGCCCCACCTGACAATAATTTCTAACCATAGTCCGCCACCTTGATGCCCTCTCCCTGCTTCCCTGACCCCCAAAATTAACATATTCAATCATGTTCATCATTCCCTTGCTTTTCTTTTTATGGTATTTTTCTGTATGTATAAGTAATCCTTAAATTTTTATTTTTTATTTTAATTTTTAAAGAGTATTTTAGTTTTAATGGAATATTACAAAAAGAAAAAAATCTTGCCATTTGCAAAGATGTGAATGGATGTGGGACTAGAGGGTATTACGCTAAGGGAAATAAGTCAATCGGAGAAAGATAAATACCATATGAATTCACTCATATGCAGAATTTAAGAAACAAAACAGATGCACGTGGGGGAAGGGAAGGAAAAATAAGATGAAAATTGAAAAGGAGGCAAAATAAAAGACACTGAACTCTAGGAAACAAATGAGGGTTGCTGGAGGGGAGGTGGATGGGGGGGAAGGGATAATTGGGCGATGGGCATTAAGGAGGACACTTCATGTAATGACCACTGGGTAGTTATATGCAACTGATGAATCACTAAATTCTACCTCTGAAACTAATAAAAAAAAGGGTGGGGGGGAGTATTTTAGTTTTATAAAAAGGTTATCATGCAGAGTGAGACCTTTCATGGCTTATTTTTTTCCCTTAGTCTCAACCACAATGTTACGTACCTTTGTGGTTTATTCTGTTGTATATAACAGTTTGTTGTTTTGCTTTTAAAATATCTGTTATCCTGTTGATGGGCACTTGGGTTGCTACTGGGTTTTTGCTATCATGAACAAATACTGCTATGAGCTTGTATACATGCCCTCTGTTGTACATATATAAGAGATTCTCTTAGGTTTACTAAGAGTAGAACTGCAAGGTTATAAGGTATGGGAATAATCAACCTAAAGAGATAACATCAATTTATACTCCTTTCAGTAAAACATAAAAAGATCCTCTAATTTCTTGCCAATGGGGAACGGGTGTGAAAAGATTTCTCACTGTGGTCCTACTTTACATTTCTCTACTGTTTCATCTAATAATGTTGATCATCTCTTCACATATTTATTGGCCATGTGAGTGTCCTCTTCTATAAAATACACATTCATATATTTTGTTCAGTGTTACATTGAGTTTTTGTGCTTTTCTCATTGATTTGTAGAGTTCATTATAAGTTCTTGACAATCTTTTTCATTATATACTGCATCTTCTACTGGGTCATTTGTCTTCTCACTTTATTATGTAACTTAATTTTTAAAAATTTCTCAGTTTTACGGAGTCCAATTTATCAATATTTTTATAACCAATGCTTTCTGTGTTAAACTCTTTGCTATACCCAGGATCAAAAACCTATTTACCCATACTTTCTACTAAGAGCTTTTAATTTTTTTATTTTGTCATTTAAGTCCTTAATCCACCTGGAATCAGATTTTATAAAAAGTATGAAGCAGGGTTCCACTGGTATTTCTTTTAAAATCATGAATATTGAAAATGAAATTTTAATTGAATTACCTATAAATAAAAATATTCTGTTTTTATAGGATAATCTGGGAACTTCTGAATGGTCTGGAATTAACCTCCCACACTAAACACCTAGAAAACTGGGCAAAACATAGGAAACAACTATTTTTTGGACACTGGACAACAGGCAAGTAAGAACTGTGATCCCTGAGAAAAGGGAAACAAAAAAGATGAGCCCTACCATAACCTAGGGTTTCTGTCTAGAGGTGGCTCCTGAACTGCACCTCGGACAGGGCATCCAAACAGCATGGCAACTTCACTGAGTGTGGAGACAGAGACTAGAGCTCAGGGAGGCCAAAGCAGCTAGAATTTGGACAGAGTACACAAGAGGTGGGGAGCGAAAGAGAGACAGTGCTCCAGAAATTTGCATAGGATCCCCGTGAATTCTGGCTGAACAGCAATTTGAGGAAAGAACTATTACCAGAGTGAGCTGTAAATAACAATTACTGGAGTTCAAAGAGCATCTGGAGTCATTTGACTTCCCTACAGCCAGAATAGAGCTCTCCCTTGAATCTCCACGGCATTCAAAAGAACTCAAAAGTGCCATGCTTTAGGAGTAGAGCTAAATTAGCTCTAAGAGTAAAGGCTACTCTATGCTCACCTTAAAAGAGCTTAAAGACAAACCTGAAAAAGGATCAAAGTAATCTATAAGTAACTTAGCTGCATGCCAGCAAAAAAGAAAAAGAAAAAAAAAAAAAGAGAAAAAGAAAAAAATCTAACATTCTTTAAAGGAATATAACCAAATCTAACACACAGTAACATTAAATTAACAGGGTGCAATACCCCATCAAAAATTACTAGACATATAAAGAACATGAAAATTTGACCTATAACCTCAAGAAAACTCAGTCAGTAGGAGACTCAGAAATGACAGAAACAAAAGTAGTAGCAGACAAATACATTAAGCAGCTCTCACTGACTGCTTCTGTTTAGGATTTAGGAAGCTGCAAGAAAAGTAATCCCACTCCAGAGATAAGAGATTTCCCATGCACTTATAAGTCTTCCCCATGGGCGTCTTGTGTTCACAAGAAAACTAGAGACAGAGCAGGACACTAGAAATGGGCTACTGTGGCAGTGCAGGCATTAGAGAGGTGCTTGGCAATTGTTGGGGGAGAGAGACAATGCCCCACCTACCTCCCCTAGACCCTTCTCTTCTATTAAGCAACAGCCTTAAGCCCTTGGGGGGATGGGCAGCAAATCCTCTCATTCAGAGGGCACTGGCAAAGATCCACTGCTTCTGGGGAAAAACTAAAAGCAAAAACCCTCTACTCCTTACTCCTGGTGAGAGGCAGGAAATCATCTTAGGCCCAAGTTCCTTTTTTTTTTTTTAAGATTTATTTATTCATTCGACAGAGAGAGAGACAGCCAGTGAGAGAGGGAATACAAGCAGGGGGAGTGGAAGAGGAAGAAGCAGGCTCCCAGCAGAGGAGCCTGACGTGGGGCTCGATCCCAGAACGCCAGGATCACGCCCTGAGCCGAAGGCAGCCGCTTAACTACTGAGCCACCCAGGCGCCCCAGGCCCAAGTTCCTATACTGATACTACAGCTAGAGGAGGGACAAGAAACTCTTCCAAGACTAACCACAGATACAAGGCAGAGTTTAGCTGTGATAAGGAAGAAGGGCAGAAAAACTAAAAAAAAGTCTCACTCCCAAGACACAGGCACAGGGTCTGTGTGGACCCTGTCTAAGATGGAAGCTGGACCAGATAACAGAGAACTCCCACTACAAATCTAGCCTAAATAAAAAAACAAGAGCAGTCCACCAATGGGGGATAGGCAAAGGTGGAGAGAACTTGTCTGTGGTACAGGCAATGCAGGGGCAGCTAAAAGTTGAGAGGGAGGGGAGAGCAAAACACAGAAAAACAGAGCCTCTGACCCCAGCCCCCACTCTAAGCACAAAGCTGCCTAGAGGAATTTGAAGCCTATGACACAATAAAGATACCAAAGCCAAAACAACACCCAGATCCCCGAAAGAAGAAGACATGTGCATATTTTCAGGTTCAAATACTATTTACTTCAGTCTCTACTTTTCTACACATGATGCCTGGCACTCAATCATATATTACAGGACAAAAAAGTAAGACAAAGAAAAACCACTTATGTCAAGAGGTAAGGCAATCTCAGAGATAGCTAAGTGTCAAAACTATCAGGCAGGGACCTTAAATAACTATGATTCATACATTAAAAGATCTAATGGAAAAGGTAGACAACATGTGTAAACAGATGGAGAATTTCAGGGGAAATGATAGAAATAAAAAACATGATATCAGAGATGAAGAATTTCTCTGACAAGTTAACAGTAGGCTGGACACAGCTAAGGAAATAATCAGTGAACTTGAAAACAGGGTTATAAATATTACAGAAAGAAAGAAAGAAAGAAAGAAAGAAAGAAAGAAAGAAAGAAAGAAAGAAAGAAAGAAAGAAAGAAAGAAGGAAAGAAAAAGAAAGAAAGAAAGAAAGAAAGGGAGGAAGAAAGAAAGGAAGGAAGGAAGGAAGGAAGGAAGGAAGAAAGAAAGACAGACAAACCAGAATAGAGCATCCAAAAGCTGTAGGACAATATCAAACAGTCTAACATACATGTAATTGGAATCTCAGAAGGACAAGAGAAAAAGAACATAGCTAAGAAATATTTGATGACATACTGGCCGAGAATTTTTGAAAAATAATGATACCAAACCACAGAGCTATAAAATTTAGAAAACCCCAAGCAGGATAAAGACTAAAAAAGACCTAGCTTTGAAGTTTAAAAACTTTGAAGGTCACTATAAAGGGTTAAAACTACATAGAGAGGAACAAAACTAAAATAAGCAGGCCTCTCACTTCTCACCAGACACTATGCAGGCCAGTAGACTAGAGTCACATTTTTAAAGTACTGAAAGAAAAAAATCATCAACTCAGAATCTTCTACCAGGTAAAAATATCTTTCAAACATAAAGGCGAAATAGACTTTTTCAGACCAACAAAAGCTAAGAGAATTCATTGCCCACAGATCTGCACTATAAGAACATTAACGGAAATTCTTCAGGCAGAAGCAACAGGAATCCAGATGGAAACTGAATTTACACAAAGGAATGAAGGACACCAGAAATGGTAAATATGTGATTAAATATAAAAGAACCCCTTCCTCAATTTTAATCTCTTATATTGTTTAAAGCAAAGATAACAACAAAGTAACATGGAATTTATAACACATACAGAAGTAAATGTATGACAACAGCACAAAGGACGAGGGAAGGAAATGATATATACTGTTGTAAAAGCCTTTTATTATATGAGAAGTATACTATATTATTTAAAGGTAATATTTATAAAGATGTATACTACAAACCTGGAACAACCACTAAGAAAATAAAACAGTAAATTATATCTAATAATACAATAGTGGAGATAAAATAGGATCATTAAAAAAACACCCCAGGGGCTCCTGGGTTGTTGAGTCAGTTGAGCAGATATCCTGACTCTTGATTTTGGCTCAGGTCATCAACTCAGGGTTGTGAAATTGAGCCCCATATCAGGCTCTGTGCTGCTTGGGATTCTCTCTTCCTCTGCCCCTCTTCACTCATGCCCTCTCTCTCTCTCAAAACAACAACAACAACAACAACAACAACAACAACAGCAACAACTCCATTGGGGCGACTGGCTGGCTCAGTTGGTAGAGCATGCGACCTTGCTCTCAGGGTTATAAATTCAAGACCCAAGGTAAGATTACTTAAAAAATAAAACAAAATCTAAAAAAATACTCCATTAATCAAAAAGAAGGCAGGAAAGGAGGAAAAAAGGAATAGAGAACAGATGAGATACAGTTAACAAAGAATAATATGGTAGTTATAAACCTAACTATATCAATAAATCAAATGAAATATAAGTAGACTACAGACTCCAAATAAAAGACTAAAATTGCCAAATTGGATAAAAAAGCAAGACACAGGGGCGCCTGGGTGGCACAGAGGTTAAGCGTCTGCCTTCGGCTCAGGGCATGATCCCAGTGTTATGAGATCGAGGCCCACATCAAGCTCCTCCGCTAGAAGCCTGCTTCTTCCTCTCCCACTCCCCCTGCTTGTGTTCCCTCTCTCTCTGGCTGTCTCTATCTCTGTCGAATAAAAAAATAAAATCTTTAAAAAAAAAAAAAAGCAAGACACAAGTATATGTTGTCTATAAGACACTCACCTTAAGTATGCTATATACGTAAGTAAACGGATGGAAAAGATATCCAATGAAAACAATAATCAAAAGAAAGGTGGGGGGCACCTAGGTGGCTCAGTCAGTTAAGCAGCGGACTCTTGATTTTGGCTAAGGTCATGATCTTGGAGTTCTGGGATCAAGCCCTATGTTGGGCTCCCCGCTCAGTGGGGACTCTGCTGCGGGGGGGGGGGGGGAATTCTCCCTCTCACTCTGCCCCTCCCCGCCACCCCACGTGCACAATTTCTCAAATAATAAATCTTAAAAAGAAAAATAAAAGGTGAAGCAGCTATTAGTGGCTATATGATAATATCAGAGAAAGACTTCAGAACAAAGAGTATTATAGAAAATAAAGAGATATTTCATTCTCAAAGGAGCCAATTCATCAAGAAGGCAACAGCTTCATTATATATTAAAAAAAAAAAAATTGAGGGGCACCTGGGTGGCGCATTCGTTAAGTGTCTGCCTTCGGCTCAGGGCGTGATCCCAGCGTTCTGGGATCGAGCCCCACATCAGGCTCCTCTGCTAGGAGCCTGCTTCTTCCTCTCCCACTCCCCCTGCTTGTGTTCCCTCTCTTGCTGGCTGTCTCTGTCAAATAAATAAATAAAATCTTAAAAAAAAAAATTGATGGAACTGAAGATTCCCCTAAAGACCAACCTTCCAGTGATAACAACTACAAACTCTAGACAAAATGCAAAAGCCAATTACTTGAAGGATTCTGAATACTACACTTAAATGGAAAGAGACTGCAGAGGGGAGTCAAAACATGGAGTACCCCACAGGGCTGGGAGGAGTTCCTGCTTTTAGGGGGGTCTGCTCTGATAGTGGGCATCAGTCACAAAGCAGCCTGACTTAGGCAACTAAAATTCCAATAGAAACTCTGACGTTTTGCTGTCTGGAGGAAAGAGAGAAAAGATTCTAGGCAACCATGGCTGCCACCAGAATGAGTGGACAATTCCAGAAGAGAGAAACAGAGAAAAGGATGCCTTAATTCTGTGAATGAAGACCACATACTTCTCATACTGATCCTTCCCTGAATGATATACATCGAGAACAGACTCCAACTAGCATAGAAACATCCGAAAGAACTGAACTGACACGTGAAGTACAGCCCACAGGTGGCACTGCTTACAGTTAATTGCCAGGTAAAACAAAACATCAACATTTTTCAGAGGAATATCACACAACTCTGGGCCTACACAATGCAACATTCACAATATGCAAGATACAATCCAAAATTACTCACTGTATAAAAGAACCAGGAGGCTATTCCCTTTTCAAGGGAAAAGACACTAAACAGAGGACAACCTCAAAATCACATAAATATTGAAATGTTCAGACATAACCAATGGAACAGAATACAGAAACAGAACTATATATATTCAATTGATCTTCAACATTTAATAAAGCCAAGGTATTTCAATGGGGAAAAGATATTCTTTTTCAACACAGGTTGCCGAAACAGCTGGATATCTATATGGGGGGAAAAATCTTGACCCTGGGGCGCCTGGGTGGCTCAGTCGTTAACCGTCTGTCAGCTCAGGTCATGATCCCAGAGTCCTGGGATCAAACCCCACATCCGGCTCCCTGCTCGGTAAGCCTGCTTCTCCCTCTCCCTACTCCCCCTGCTTGTGTTCTCTGTCAAATAAATGAAAATAAAATCTTAAAAAAAAAAAAATCTTGACCCCTATATCATAGTGTTGATACAAGAATCAACTCTGAATGGATCCCAGACCTAAACATAAGAGTGAAAACTATGACACAGCCACTTTTTGGGGAACAGTTCGGCATTTCCTCAAAAGGTTAAAACATAAGAGTTACCATATGACCCAGTAATTCCACTTCTACGTAATATCTAAGAGAAACGAAAACATATATCCACATAAAAAACTGTACATACATACTCAAAACAGCATTATTCCTAACAGCCAAAAAGTAGAAATGACCCAGATGTCCATCAACTGAAGAAGAGAGAAACTAAATGAGGCACATCCAGACAATGGAATGTTACTAGGCTGATACATGCTACAACATGGATAAACCCTAGAACACATTATGATTTCATTTATACGGAATATCCAGAACAGACAAATCTATAAAGACAAAGATTTGTAGGGAGCAGATGGGAGGTTTGGAGGATGGTGGCTAAAAGGTATAGCCTTTCTGAGGTGATAAAAATGTTCTAAAATTGACTGCGGTAATGGTTGCACTACTCTGGGAACAAACTAAAAACCACTGAATTATGTATACCTAAGGTGTACAATTGCTGGTATGTGAACCACACCTCAATAAAGTTTTTGTACAGAGAGTTAAAACTATAAAACTTTTACAAGAAAACAAAAGATCTGTGTCCTTGGGTTAGGCAGATGTCTTAGAACATGAATTACCCATAAATGAACAAAACAGACAAACTGGACATCAAAATTTAAAATTTTGTTCTTTGAAAGACTCTGTTAAAAATAAAATAAAAAGGATGTCCTTCGACAGATGAATGGATAAAGAAGATGTGGTTCATATACGCAATGGAATATTACTTAGCCATCAGAAAGGATGATTACCCACCATTTGCATCAACAGGGATGGAACTGGAGGGGATTTGCTAAGTGAAATAAGTCAAGCAGAGAAAGACAATTATCATATGGTTTGACTCACATGGAACATAAGGAATAGCGCAGAGGACTGTAGGAGAAGGGAGGGAAAACTGAATGGGAAGAAATCAGAGAGGGAGACAAACCATGAGAGACTCTCGACTCCGGGAACCAAACTGAGGGTTACAGAAGGGAGGAGGGTGAGGGGATGGGATAATCGGGTGATGAGTATTAAGGAAGGCATGTGTGGTGATGAGCAATGGGTGTTATACCCAACTAATGAATCACTGAACACTACATCAAAAATTCATGATGTACTATATGCTGGCTAATTGAACATAATAATAAAAAATTAAAAATAAAATAAAAAGGCAAGCCACAGCCTGGGAAAAATACCTTACAAAACACCTCTCTGATAAAGGACTCCAAATACACAAAGAACTCTTAACAACAAAATAAGAAGATAAGCAATTTAAGTTTTAAAATGGGAGGGGCGCCTGGGTGGCTCAGGTCATGATCTCAGGGTCCTGGAATCGAGCCCTGTGATCAGCTCCATGCTCAGCAAGGAGTCCACTTCTCCCTCTTTCTCTGCCCCTGCCCTACTTCTTCTCTCGTGCTCATGCTCTCTCTCTCAAATAAATAAAATCTTTTTTTAAAAAAAAAAAAAAAGTTAAACTTTCATTTACCATATGACCTTGCAATTCCACTTCTAGCTACTCAGGAGAAATGAAAACATACATCTACATAAAGCCCCATATATTAATGTTATTTCATGGCAGCTTTAGTCATAATAGCCCCAAACTGCAAACAACCCAAACATGCATCAACAAGTCACTGGATAAACAAATTGCAGTAAATTTATCCAATTAAAAATTAATTGCAATCAAAAGGAACAAACTACTGATACAGGCAACATGTATACTCTTAAAAAGACTACACTAAATGAACAAAGCCAGACACCAAAAACTACTTATTATATGATTCTGTTGATTTGACATCCTAGAAAAGACAAAATATACTAACAGGAAGCTGATCAGTGGTCGACAGGGATGGGGTTATGAGGAGAGGACTGACTGCAAAGGGTCACAAGGGAACTTTCTGGGGTGGTGAAAATGTTCTGTATCTTGATTGTGATGATGGTGATTATAAAACTATGTACATTTATCCAAACTCATGAAACTGGACATTCAACATGGGTGAATGTTAATGTAGGTAAATTATGCTCAATAATGTTGATTTTCGTAAAAGGGACAATCAGTAGTTTCATTCCTTTTCTGAAGTCTACAGAGGTTCCCCAAGGTCTCAGGTAATTCCCAAAGGTCTCAACTTCCAATCTGCTCCACTTTTAGGAGCTGACCTTGATTTCTACTTTTTACACGCCTTATGATTCAAAGTATAGCACCTTCGAAACACAGAACTGTAAACTTTGTGTAAATGGCTCTGAGAATCCATAGACCAAGCTGACATAAACTATGCTATGTGCTATCATCATCAGCTAAATTAAAGATGCAGTCGAACATCACTTGATCTTTCTGAACTTTTCTGAATTCTTTGCTTGCTTTTCTCATCTCTCCACTAAAAAGAATTTATCATAAATGTCCTGTGGCTCATTCCTATACAGGGAACAAATCCCAGTTTCAGAGACTGCAACTTTAGTCAGCAGTGCTGCCTGAAACACGTGTAGTCTGTTTGCCGATACCTAACACAACTCACTGCGCTTTCTACAAAGAATAATGAATTTCTCATATCAACACTCCCCAAATAATCAAAGGCTAATAAAGCACACCTCAATCAAGAGAAAAAGTAAGTAGACTGGGCTACCAGCAGCTATTAGGTTTTGAGGAACAAGCAAAGGTACTCAAAAAAGGGCTGGCACATGTCACCCAGAACTCAGGGTGGGCTTTCCTGCACATCTACAACAGCAGCAGGCTGGAAATGCACAGAATGGTTCATGTGAACTGGAGTCAGAGTATAACTAGGACCCTGCGGAAAACCAAGTTAATAATTCACGCAGATATCTCCAAAGAAAACAAAAAAGAACAAGACGTGGAGAGGAGTGTAAGGCATTTGTAGGTCCTGATGTGGACAAATTCTGTATTACCCAAATGTTTTGGAAGACACCACCTTCTGAAATTCATCTTCCTCTATACCTCTACAGAGTCAATTGTAAGTAAGAGACTGCTATTAGCAAAAAGATATGGCAACCAATAAAAGAATAAACAAATAAAACCAACTTAACACATGCTTACAACAGGCCAGAATGCAAACTTAAAACTGTCTGGAAAGAAAATGGAATTATACTTAAGCAGAAATAGAAATCCTCTTCATTACTGTACTTCACCCCCTGCAAAAAATTATGGTCAGTGTCTTTTATTTATGTGTGAACCCATCTTCCTGGTAGACAAACTGATCTAGGTTGCGGTGATTACTTCTAGTGCTCTAATATATATCATAAATGACGAGGCTGGGGGGAAATAAAAGCTAAATGTTTTGAGGATTGATTTGGGCTGACACTCACCACAAACTTCTCACCATTCTGCTCCACATGTTTGTATGTGGGGACCGATATGGGCACTGCTTGCTTTTCTGTGTAATCATAAAATGATTGTCCCAACGAGTCGTCACTGGGATCTAGGTTATCTGCCTCATGTGGAGGTACAGATAACACTGTCAAGATCAATTCCTTCTCGCCTGCTCGGATCAGGTCCACCACCTGCTTGTGTGTCGCCCCCTCAACATTCACGCCGTTCCTAAGGGGAAAAAGCGAAAAAGAAATCCCATAAACCAGAAGGGTCCAAACACCTTATATCTCCACCCTCCTGCCCCGACTCCAGTGTCACGCAGTATGAACCATAAAATCAAGATTAATTTGGTTCCAGAAAAGCTGTTTATATTTTTATAGATCATAACGTGAAAAAGTGTTTGTGAATTTATGGCAGGGAGAAAAAATGGAAACAGGTGAGAGAACCTGCCCTTCCTCTATGCTAGAATCCCACACACAGCTTCAGGAAAGCACATGGGGAAGTTGCAGAGGAAACAAAGCTTTCAAAGCTAATTTCCTCATCCTAACCAAGCATGTATACAATACAATCAAAGTGTCTTCTAACAATGCTGCCATTTGAACTCTACTTAGTTCTTTTTAAACCTCCTAAAATTTCTGTTAGAAGAAATTTTTCACAAAATGCATTCCTTTAATTTGTAAAGACTCGAAAGTATGACTCAAGGTAATTTTCACATCTATAACTGATTTCACCCCATATCTCCAAATCAGGCAATTTAATTTTCCTTTATACCAAGTTTCATCACCTTGGGAGTTAAGTGGTATATATCTTCATACAAATAATTTCTTTTATCACTTGGTTCTTAAAAAGGCAATTTTGAAATTTCATTATGTGAACCAACTTCCTTTGTCCTCCCAATTATATCAATTAATCCCTCTTAGCATTCTATCTACTATTCTTTCTGTTCTGTGCTATCTCACTTAAAGCCCTGTGTCATCAGTTCAAACTAAAAAAACCTACATCTGAAGTTATATAGTAAATCAACCTACTCATTCTCTTCCCTGTTTCACTAGATAAAAAAGCTGCAACTAGGAAAAGTACAAGGTTTGGAAGAACAATAATTTTGTCAAGAAAGATGCTGAGTTTCACAAAATTCACTCAGCAAACTGAACTACCTTCCTACAATGCTGACCCTGCCTGCTGTCTCAGCAAAAACCACTAGGCAGCTAGCTGACCTGGAGGTTCCCTCCACGGCTATCCCCCGAGAGTTAGGAAACACACACCTGGCTGGCCTTTAGTCAATGTGATAAAAGCTTATCTACTACCCTTTAGAGTTAAGCTCTTTTTCAGTTGCAAACCATTAGGGATTTTTCCTTCCTGAAAATGATGCTAAGTTTAGTAACAGGCCTTCCACAAACTTTTCAGTCACTGGAATTGTTTCTGTCAAACTCTGGTATCTGAAACATCCATTTATATAAACAGAACAGGCAGGAGATCACCCTGCTAAGCCTCCTTCCTTTTGGGTTTAACAATCTAATCAGTAAAATCAGCACTCTAGACATTTCACAAACTAAATCTAACTTATACACACAAAAAAATCAGTAATTTTACAATTGACTAGCTATAGAAAAAAATAAAAGCACCCCTTCCACTGATGGAAATTTGGGCTTTTAAAATTTGGATCAGGTCAAACTAGTAATCAGAAAAAAAATGCTCAACTCTGATCACACAGCTAGATAGTAAAACAGAGAAAAAATGGGCTTTAAAGCTATGGGTTCAAATCTTGGCCCTGCCTTTGGTACAGGCACTGGTCTTAACTAAGTCATTTAACCTTTCTTAGCATTGTTTTCTGCATCTGTAAAATGGGGACAATAATAAGCCTCTAAAAGGATTGTTGTGAGGATTAATGTAATGAAACATGTAAGTCACTGGGAATAATACCTAAACACTTGCATTAGAAAGTATAATAAGAAAGTAGTGTGTAGCTGTTGAAAAAATGTTGGCTGAAGAAGAAATGGAAACCTGAAGTTGGGGATTGCCAAAGGATTTCATCTAAATCTTTAGTCTTATTAGTAGTTCTGACAAAATGTTTTGCTGGCAGAAGAAATAAAATTGAAAAAGCAAAAATTAGAAATCAACATAGAGAACTTCATCTACCGCAAGGAATCTTAGCTTACTCATGAATACCCTTAAAAAAATCTTTTTAACAAAGTAGGGAAAACTCACTTTAAGAGACTGAAAATCTTGGATACTAGAACAAGATTTTTATGTTAGTATAATCAATTTTATGAAGTACACATTTATTAAAAAAAGTTTAACTACTATGCTCAAATCTTATGTTTCAGCTCCCCTGTTTTTTCCCCTTTAAAAGATCTTTAATCTGGGGTATTCTGTCAATAGGCCAGGGGTTGCTGAACACCTATAG
Organism: Ursus arctos; assembly: GCF_023065955.2. Taxonomy (NCBI): domain Eukaryota; kingdom Metazoa; phylum Chordata; class Mammalia; order Carnivora; family Ursidae; genus Ursus; species Ursus arctos. The sequence continues at coordinate 1,794,104 of NW_026622786.1, forward strand.
CATTTGTCTGTATAACTGTATTTGTGCATATACGTATTTTTCCCCCTGAGTATGGGGTCCACAGCTTCCACTGGCTTCAAAAGTTCTTAACCAGAAAGATTAAGAACTACTGCTTTCAATGCACACTTCTCCACCCATTCAGTTTTCAAGTTAGACTACACTGTTCCTGGATCACTTAAAAAACAAGCCCCAAAAGTCATCAGAGAAACTTAACTGAAGCTTACTCCAAGAGCCAGGGAGCAAGGGAGTTTGCTTAGTTTCACTTCTTTATCAGAAAGACCAAGCTTCAAATTGACTATCATCCCAAGAACCGAAAGAAAGAAAGAAAGAAAGAAAGAAAGAAAGAAAGAAAGAAAGAAAGAAAGAGAGAAAGGGAAAGAAAGAAAGAAAAGAGAAAGACAGGAACGAACTACCAGTGTCACATTCTAAACACACTTGTGCTAATGTTTATTTGGTTCAACTATAAAAGGAATGCTATACATTCCACAATTTAATACAAGGCTGGAAATTCCTTCATTCTTCAAAGAATGAAATGAGGTCAGTAAAAACCCCAGGATGTTTAATTTCAAAAAGGGCCTTCCCTCCTCAAGAATTAAGAGGCCTTCACAATCATAAAAATGTTTATATGATATCCTCTTTTCCACAAGAATGCCACTATACCAAGTTCTAATTAAGTGTGGCCCAAATTTGGACAATTCTAAAGACATAAATGTAAACTATAAATTCTGCAATAAAGGAAACTTCCAGCAGTAGACTTCTGGTTCAAAGCATGGGTTCTAGAGTCAGACAGACTTGGGTTTGAGTACCATTTGTGCCATTTAACAGATGAGATGTTGATAAATTATTCAATCTCACTAAACCTCAGTTTCCTAATCCATAAAATGGTGCTAATAATACCTATAGCTAACAGAATGAGAACTAAAATGAGATAAAGCTTTAGAACATGGTAACCATTCAATAAATGATAGCTATTCATGTGATAGTATTATCAGTTGGGCAAGCAGGTTAGTAGCATATTGGCTTCCTGATGACACAAATCCTTTCCATCACCGATCTCCCTTGCCTTTCTTCTTTGTCATATAATCTAGCTGGAATTCATTTGAAAATAAATGATCAAGCTCTCAACCTACACTGACCCATCACAAGAAGGGAATCATCTTCATAAGACCACTGCATCAGAGAACCACCTAGTCCTACACCACACAAAAGTAACTACTTCCCAATGCGTCCTACTCATCTATGTTCTTCTATAAAGAAAGGGAACGGCTTGGCGCGCTTGGGTGGCACAGCGGTTGGGCGTCTGCCTTCAGCTCAGGGTGTGATCCCGGCGTTATGGGATCGAGCCCCACATCAGGCTCCTCTGCTGTGAGCCTGCTTCTTCCTCTCCCACTCCCCCTGCTTGTGTTCCCTCTCCCGCTAGCTGTCTCTATCTCTGTCAAATAAATAAAATCTTAAAAAAAAAAAAAAGGAACGGCTTAAACACACTATCAAAACATTTTCAGCAGATATGTGATTAAACAAATACAACCAAATGTTAATTATAAAATCTAGGTGGTAGGTATGCAGGTATTCACTGTGTATTTCCTTCAACTTTTCTGTATGTTTGAAATTTTTCATAATAAAATGTGAGGGGGAAAAAAAAGGCTAGTAAAAAACTGCAACAATCCACAAATAAGACCAAAATTTTGTTTAAGTAACTAGATAATACCTAAAACTTACTCTGTGTTTTCAGCATTATAAAAATATACCTAATAATTTTTTAAAAATTCTCATTTTTTACATAAGACCAAAATCTAGCCCAATCAGAGGCCTTCAGCTAGCTAATAAGAGTGGCTTTAGATAAGACTCTTGTTCAACTAAAGTTAGCCAGCTGGGGAAATTGTAAAGCTAATATAAACACTCTGAAAAGCAAGAAAAAAAGCTCTAAATAGTCAGGGTTTGTATACTGTGAAGGAAGTTTCAGTATATACTAAATATGGATGGAAACATGACGGAGCCAATCACTAAATGCACCATAGCAAGGAGCCATTCTGTGTGGTAAGCAGAATATCATCTTGACCCCCTGTGACATTTAAGAAAGTAATTAAAGGGCAATTAGTCCCTCAGAGGCAGCCTGTAAAAAAATAGACAATAAATTCCTATAACTGCAAGCAATATGATATAGTTTTCAATTATGTCTATTAAAACACAGCGGCTACATGCCCACAAGTATGGTTAAAATAAAAAAGAGGACAAAACCAACTTTTGCCAAAGATGTAGAAGAACTGGAATTCTCATACATTGCTGATGGGAGCATAAAGCAAAAACAATCTGGCAATTCCTTATAAAATTAAACACGTATTTACTATATGACCTAATAAATGCCATTCCTAGGTATTTATCCAAGACAAATGAAAACATATCCACACAAACAATTGCTGTTGAATGTTCACTGAGGCTTTATTCATAATAGTCCAAAGCTAAAAACAGCCCAATATCAAAAGGTGAACAGATTAAAAAAAAAATTGTGGCATATTCATGCAATGGACTGTTACTCAGCAATAAAAAGGACCAAATTACTGATATCCACAACAACATGCATGAATCTCAAAAACACAATGAGCAAAAGAAGTGAGACAGAAAAGGGCCTGATTGATTTGATTCCATCACCTACTTGAAGTACCAGAAGAGGCAAAACTATTCTACAGTGGTAAAATCAGATCAGTGGCTGTCTGGGGGCAGAGGTAAATACCGAATGCAAAGGAACACAAGGAAGCTTTCGGAAATGAGGGAAGTGTTCTATCTCTTGATTGGGGTGGTGGTTAAATGGGTCTATACCTTAGTCAAAACTCAAACTCTGCACTTAAGCTGTGTGCACCTGAGCTGTGTGCATCTGATCATACGTAAATTAAACCTCAATACAGCTGATTTAAAAATAAAAATTACTGGGGCACCTGACTGGCTCAGTAGGTGGGGCATGTGACTCTTTTTTTTTTTTTTTTTTTAAGATTTTATTTGTTTATTTGACAGAGAGAGACAGCCAGTGAGAGAGGGAACACAAGCAGGGGGAGTGGGAGAGGAAGAAGCAGGCTCCCAGCAGAGGAGCCTGATGTGGGGCTCGATCCCAGAACGCCGGGATCACGCCCTGAGCTGAAGGCAGATGCTTAACGACTGAGCCACCCAGGTGCCCCAGGGCATGTGACTCTTGATCTAAGGGTTGTGAGTTCAAGTCCCATGCTGGGTATAGATACTTAAAAATAAAATCTTTAAAAAAATAAAAAATAAAACCTTTAAGCACGCAATTTTTGTTCCTAGGATCGTGAGTTCAAGCCCCACATTTTAAGTAATCAAGAGATTACTTAAAAATTAAATCTTAGGGGCGCCTGGGTGGCACAGCGGTTAAGCGTCTGCCTTCGGCTCAGGGCGTGATCCCTGCGTTGTGGGATCAAGCCCCACATCAGGCTCCTCTGCTATGAGCCTGCTTCTTCCTCTCCCACTCCCCCTGCTTGTGTTCCCTCTCTCGCTGGCTGTCTCTATCTCTGTCAAATAAATAAATAAAATCTTTAAAAAAAAATTAAATCTTAAAAAAAATTATTATACAATATCCTCATTTATAAATGTGAAATAGTAGTCCTTCATCAGAGTGAAACATAATCCCTATTCTACTTTTAGATTACTCTGAATAAAGACATTGAAGTACATCTAGCAAATGGACCATACAATTCTTTTTCCGGATTTTTATTTTTAGGATTTATTTGAGAGCAAGTGAGCGAGCATGGGATGGAGCACAGCGGGAGGGAGAGAGGAAGAAGGAGAGAGAATCTCCAGCAGACTCTGCACTGAACACAAGCCCAATGCAGAGCTCAATCTCACGACCCTGAGATCACAACCTGAGCCAAAACCAAGAGTCAGACACTTGACTAAGCTACCCAGGCAGCCCTGGACCAATTATTCTTAAAAAATATCTACAAAGATTATATGTAACATAACATGGAAAAGTCCTTATACTACGTTAAATGCAAAATACTGTCTATTGTGATTATGAGCACATAAAATACTTTTGCCCAAGAAAAGGCACAATGTGTAAAATACGAAAATAGTTGAATTAGGGTGACTAGAATTATGAGTAGTTTTTAAGAATTTTACATATCTGTTATTTCTTCAATTGCACAAAGCTTTTTAAACAACCTCCCTACTTTCTTCACAATATATCTTCTTAGAATTTGGGTGAAGACTCAGAAGTTGGAGAAAAACAGACCCCCAACACATCAGAAGAGAGACACTTCCTTTGACTTTTCACTGGTTCATTGCCCAGTTAGTGGGTACACAGCAATACTAGACACCAGACTATAAAAACAAGGAATTTCTCTTGAAATGTGAAGATCTGTCCTTTCTAAGTTTGCAGTTAAAGCAACTGACTGGCTTAGATTGGCTCCTTTTCATCTAACTCTGCCTCCTTGCTATCTTACTCAGGCAAACAATCAAGTCAGAGAATATTTTTATTGACTAATTGTCTTAGCAATCAGGCTGTACTTTGCCCTTAAACTCAAGATTAGAGATTCAAACATGCGTAAGCCGAACATTGCCAAAAGAAGTGAAGCTTGGATGCATCTACACAAAATTACTACTCCGGACCACTAAATAAATTTTTTGGAATTTGTTTCAGAAATAATAACATTTTGCATCTTACATTTTAAAACACCTAATTTATTGATAGGAAAAGAGAAGTATAACTAGAGAATGTAAATGGCCAAAGGTTTCTAAAATGTTTGAGCTTTTTCCAATAAACAGCAAATCTTGTCAACAATTTAAAAAGTACAAAATTATGGGGTGCCTGGGTGGCTCAGTAGTTAAGTGTCTGCCTTCGGCTCAGGTCATGATCCTAGTATCCTTGGATTGAGCCCTGCATCAGGATCCCTGCTCAGCTGGGAGCCTGCTTCTCCCTTTCCCTCTGCTGCTCCCCCTGCTTGTGCTCTCTACCTCTCTCTGTCAAACACATAAATAAAATCTTTTTTTTAAAAAAAAGTGGATTATAAAATGCAACTTCTAAAAGGTAACAGGAGATAATCTAGGGTATGGCAAAGAGATTCTAGATATAACAACAAAAACATGATCTATGAAAGAAAAAAATTGCTAGGCTGAACTTTGCTCTGTGAAAGATACTGTTAAGAGAATGAAAAACAAGCCACAGCCTGGAGAAAAAAAATATGGAAAATGCATATCTGATAAAGGACTTGTATTCAAAATATAGAAAGAACTCTTAAAATTCAACAATAAAAAAACAAATAACCCAATTACAAACTGGACAAAAGATATGAACAGACATCTCCCCAAAGAAGATATACAGATGACAAATAAGAATATGAAAAGTGGGGGCGCCTGGGTGGCACAGCGGTTAGGCGTCTGCCTTCGGCTCAGGGCATGATCCCAGCGTTGTGGGATCGAGCCCCACATCAGGCTACTCCGCTATGAGACTGCTTCCTCCTCTCCCACTCCCCCTGCTTGTGTTCCCTCTCTCGCTGGCTGTCTCTACCTGTGTTAAATAAATAAATAAAATCTTTAAAAAAAAAAAAAAGAATATGAAAAGTGGGGCGCCTGGGTGGCTCAGTGGGTTAAGTGTCTGTCTTCAGCTCAGGTCATGATCCTAGGGTTCTGGGATCAAGCCCCATGTCAGGCTCCCTGCTCAGTGAAAATCTAGGGGAAAAAAGAACATGAAAATTTACTCAACATCATTCATCATTAGAGAATTGCAAATCAAAACAAGATACTACACACCTATTTGAAAAGCTAAAATCCAAAAAAACTAATGACACCAAATGCTGGTGAAGATGTGGAAACAAGAGCAACTCATTCACTGTTGGTGGGAATGTAAAACGGTATGGACACTTTGGAATACAAACTGATAGTTTCTTAAAAAGCCAAACAGTTTCAACCATAAGATCCAGCAATCACTACTAGGTATTCACCCAATTGACTTGAAAGCTTATATTTATGTGAAAACCCGCACACAAGTGTTTATACTGGCTTTATTCATAATTGTCAAAACCTGAAAACAATCAAGATATGCTTTGTAAGTGAATGGATAAACCAAACTGTGGTACATCCAGACAATGGAATATTCAGCTACAAAAAGAAATGAGCTATCAAGTCACAGAAAGACATGGTGTAGGGGGAGAGACCTTAAATGCATATGCTGAGGGAAAGAAGATAATCTGAAAAGGCCATATACTGTATGATTCTAATTATATGACATTCCGGAAAACGCAAAGATCAGTGTGTTGCCAGGGGCGTGGAGGGAGGGGAAGTATGAATAAGTGAAGCACAGGGGATTTTTAGGGCAGTGAAACTATTTTGTATGACACTGTAACAGCACAAACATAACATAATACATTTGTCAAAACTTATGGAACTTTACAACACAAAGAATAAACCTTAATGTATGCAAATTTTTTAAAAATCAGCTAGTAGGTTGGGAGAATCCCAGACTGTGACAAGAGCATTTAACCGTATTTCAAATGGATATCAAACAACCTCACTGAAGGGAGTGGGGGAAAAGGTACAGACCTAAGACACTGGAATGAATTCTGTAAGACAAAGGCAAAAGGGACTGCACTGTACTCTAGTCGATAAAACTGCTTCCCCAGGGTACAAGTTACCAACTGCTATACGTGTATACTGGAATTGAACAATTAAGTAAATGAATGATGAACGTGGGGAGCCAAATTTCTCACTGTTGGAGTGGAAACGTACAGATCTGCAAGGGAGGGCGAGAAAGAATGCATATGGTAATGGAGTGACGCTACAGGCTCAGTAAGAACTCATGTGTACCGTAATATACAGACGGTCATATACAGAAATGGTTATAGACATCTGTACATACAGGGGTTAATACACACACGTATATTCTTTGGCCGTCAGCTGAGAGGACCTGAAAGAAGTTATACCCTAGTAGCTGCCACCACATCTAGCACCCAGATCTTGATTCCTAATACTATTCCCCAATAAAAAGAACTAGGACCCTTTGGAGAAATGGTTGATTCCAGGATTGGGGCATGAAATACACAACATGAGCCTGGAGCTTTTGGTAGTGCCAGAGAGTAAAGAAATACTCAAAAACAAAACAAAACAAGCCAAACATTAATGGGGGGTATGGCAAAAGGCACAGGGGCCGACTGAAAGACCTACCAGTGGTCAAAGCTGGAACAACTGGAGCAATAAAATAAAGCGGTATTGGATTATATAACCCATATTATAAAGTAAGTATCCATGAGTCCATAATGATATAAATGACTGAATAAATTAATACATGGGGGAGAAGAGGCATCCTTCTCCTATGCAGAACAATTCTAACTACATTATACAGATACTACACTCTAGAGGAGGGGAGCATAACTCCCCACTCCTCAAGTGTAGGCCACACAGAGTGTGACTCCTATCCAAAGGGTACAGTAGGGGAGAGGGGCTGAGGAGAATAAATTTACAGTGTAGAAACCTGACAAACACCACTTCTGCCAGATGATCAACATCACAAATCATAATGATGGTACATACCCTTCATATGAACGAATGAAAATGGTACTTTATAATTTTCCTCCCCCAAAAACAAAACCCCAGTCTAATTGTGAAAAAAAAGATCAGACAAATTCCAATAGTCAGGCACCCTATACTACACCTGACCAATACCCAAAACTGTCAAGGTCATCAAAAACAGAAAGACTGAGCCAAAATGAGCTTAAAAAGACACAACTACTAAGTGCAATGTGTTATCCTGGATGGGATTCTGGAACAGAAAGACATTAGGACTAGACACTAAAGAAATGTGAACAAACTATGGGCTTAAGTTAGTAATAACATATCAATATTGGTTCATTAATTTAAACAAATGGACCACACTCATGTAAGATGTTCATAAAAGAACAAAGTATATGGTGAAGGTGGAAGAAGGATATATGTGAACTCTGTCTGATTTTTCTGTAAATCAAACGTTCTGGAAAATAAAGTATTAATTTTAAAAAATCAACTTCACATAAGATGCCTTAAAAAAAGACAGCCAAAATACCAAAAGTAGTTTCGTTAGGATGATAGGATGGGGGATTATTTTTATTTTCCTTTGTCTCCAAATTTTCTCTAACACATTACAATACTTTATAATTTAAAGAATGAATTTTATACCACACACCTAGTAGAATGAACAAAATCCAGACCACTGACAACACCAAACGATGGCAAGGATATGGATTAACAGAAACGCTCCTTCATTGCTGGTGGGGATGCCAAATGGTACAGCCACTTTGGAAGACAGTTTGGCAGCTTCTTACAAAACTAACATACTCTTACCGCCTGAACTAGCAACTGTCCTCCTTGGTATTACCCAAGGGAGCTGAAAACTTGTCTACACAAAAACCTGCACACAGATGTTTATAGAAGCTTTATCTATTGGGGCGCCTGGGTGGCACAGCGGTTGGGCGTCTGCCTTCAGCTCAGGGCGTGATCCCGGCGTTGTGGGATCGAGCCCCACATCAGACTCCTCTGCTGTGGGCCTGCTTCTTCCTCTCCCACTCCCCCTGTTTGTGTTCCCTCTCTCGCTGGCTGTCTCTGTCTCTGTCAAATAAATAAATAAAATCTTTAAAAAAAAAAAAAAAGAAGCTTTATCTATTATTACCAAAACTTTAAAACAACCAAATGTCCCTCAGTAGAGGAATGGATATGCAGCTAATTTCCTAAGGGCAAGGACTACATGTTATTCAACTTTCTATCCCGTGTCTAATCCCATGTTCATCAGGTAGTAAGCACTCATTAAAATGTTTCCCCGAAGGACACCTGGGTGGCACCTGGTTAAGCATCTGCTTTCAGCTCAGGTCATGTTCCCAGGATCCTGGGATCGAGCCTCGCAACAGGCTCCCTGCTCAGGGGGAGCTTGCTTCTCCCTCTCCCTCTGCTGCTCCCCCTGCTTGTTCTCCCCCCGCCAAATACATAAAATCTTTTAAAAAATTTTTAAAAATCCTCCCTGAATGAATGAAAAAATTATTAAGACTACCAGGAAAAACATTAAATAATGGTTTTCCTTCATGCACTTCCATAACTCCAATCCTTATTTTTAACTTTTATACTGGTTTCACTGTTTAGGGGGAAGTACTAAATACATTATGCAAGCTCTACATTTTCCAAACTTTAGTATTAGTGATCATCTTGCTTTCTATTATGGGAGGTAGTAGAAATAATGCTTAAGAGTAAAATACGGCATTCAATTACGTAAGCAATTTCAAAGTGAGGCTGTTTTCTTTTACTCAAATGTGTTGCAAATAAAATTAACGAATTGTTGTTATTAATTTTTAAATATAAACACTGACTCCAAGGATAGCAAAATGAGGTAAGAAATAAACATGCTGACATTTAAAAAGCAAGTCTTTATTTCATGTGAATTCTGGGAAAAATCTATTGTAATTATACTGTTCACCTCATGAAAACAAAATGCACCACACTTAGTATGAAAAAATTAAAGCACAATGGGTTCCCTCACATGACAGAGGCTAAAGAATTACCAGTAAGGTCTTAAAGAAAGTTCTGATGCTAAAACTATATACAACACTGACTTATTTTGTTTTGATAGGACTGTTTTTCAATTTTTGCCTTTAAACATTTGATCATCATGTAGTAACGTGTGGTTCTATTTAAATGTAAGGCTGGATGTGAAAACTGGATTACTCCTTTATACTGTGGGGTAATGAATGTTAGATAGGGGTAAGAAAGTTGCTAGTAGCCACTATGGTTTCCCTAGGCTGACATAGCTTCCTACGTACACTACTATTGCTGAGAATCCCTCCCTCAGTTATTGACCAGTAAACAAACATATTCAGTTTTAAATCATTTCCCAACACCAACTCAAAGAGTTTGAGATCTGCTGTATTTTGAACCACTGCCTACATGGCCAATTTAAATGCAACCCCCAAATGTTTTTAATTTGGTATACTGATCACAGCGAAAGTTAATTAAAGAATAAAATCTACCAGCTTTATCAACAATCTTAGATTGTAAGTGACACAAGTTACCAAACATCGAATCTTAATTTTTTTAAAGTTCTATTTCACTACTATTTCTGGACTGCTACATGTGATTAAAAGCATGGCTCCTCCTGTGATCTGGTAAGTTTGTTCTAGGCCTGCACCCTGAATCCTAATACCTATTTCCTAAATATTTAATTACTCTCAAGAGGTACTATACACGAGTGTATAGAAAGAAATGTAGGGGGCGCTTGGGTGGCTCAGTCGGTTGGGCATCGGTTAAGTGCCTGCCTTTGGCTCAGGTCACCACCCCAGAGTCCTAGGATCAGCCCCGCATCAGGCTCCCTGCTCAGCGGGGAGCCTGCTTCTCCCTCTCCCTCTGTCTGCCACTTCCCCTGCCTGTGCTCGCTCTCTCTGTGTCAAATGGATGAATAAAATCTTAAAAAAAAAAAAAAGAAAGAAAGAAAAGAAAGAAGTACAGATGTATCAGCTCAAATATCTTCATTTATGAGAGACGGCTTTTAAAAATCTGTAACAATAAAAATCAGTTAACAACAGATATACTTTTGAAGGGATACGTCCTTCAGCAGTCAAATACCACCCTTTAATCCAAATTAAATGTGGGCAATTACTCTCAGAAGCTGAGGAACACAGACTATAGTTTCTGTAAGCTGTGGTCTATTTCAACACATTGAACAAGAAGAAAGGTACAATAAGACCTTTCCTGAATCAGCAATATGAAGAATAACTGGGTAGGGCAGGGAAATCTAAAATAATCTACCAGCACATAACTCATAAAAGTGTCACATTTCCTTGGATTCAAAATACCAGCTAGAGAACAAAACTCATCGCTGTTTCCAAGTAAAGATAGATGCAGGTTACATATCTTGAGAAATCAGATCCAAAAAGTAGTTTTTAACCCTACCAAAATCAAAATGACAGTAATATTGCGTAAAAAAAAAAAAAAGTAAGTAACCCATGATGTATTCAGTAGACAAATGACACACTTTACAAATTACAAATTTTATAGATGATTAAACTGATCAGTAAAAGAAGTGGAAGAAGTTTCCAAAACCTTCACATTTTCCAAGATAGCCAAAAATTATTTTAATCAATCTCTCAATTTTTAAAACACACTAAATAAACATAACTAAAACCAGATAGACATATAAATATAAAAGTACTGCAGTATTTGGGGGGAAAAAGACAACTTCCTGGTTAATCTCCTTGAACAGTTCTCTAAGAGTAATCAGCTGCTTGAACACAGCTGGGAGAATATCCACACAAGCAGCTGACTCTCTGCAGACACTCTGTACTTTTCCAAAGAGAAGTAAATTAATTGTGCTTCAAGTCCACAGAATACATAGATCTGTCATTCTAGTTTTGCTCTGAGGTCTGACGCAAGACTCTACAGTTTTAGATAGCTTAAGCAAAAATAAATCATTTTTTTAAAAGATGTTTTCATAATAACTTAAGTTCATGGAAGGAAGTACCCATAAGAACAAAATACAGTTCCTTACTCTGCAACTTTAATACCTTGCAAATAGGTGTACTTCCTCAACTATTATGAGAACCTTACTTGGTTAGCAGGGAGCACACTAAGTAAAAATAAGAGACTACATACATACTACCTAGCATATGACTAAAACCATATCACACAAGTTAATCCTGAAGTACCCTTCACATTACTGACAGAAAGCAAAAATTTACTTTGTGGTCATCACCAATTCTTATTCAAGGATCTTTGTATGGATTTTCATTCAGAAGGTAGACGGCAGGTATAAACCTTAGTTTATTTAAAGTTGTCTGTCTACAGTCTTCAGTCCCCTCAACTCCCAACAATATGCTGTATGCAGAAACAAAAGATTTAAATTAAAGGAGGCATCTTCAAATCAGAGGAGCAAGCTAGGAATTCTTAGAACAGCTAAAACAGAACATCATAGGGCAGAGCACAGTGGGCCTACAGCATATAAGGATCAAACTTATCAACTGTGAACACAACAGTTAAGTACACTCATTTAAAACTTAAAGTGTGGCAACTGGGTGGCTCAGTGGGTTAAGCATCCGACTCTTGATTTCAGCTCCAGTCACAATCTCAGGGTTGTGAGATCCTCATGGAGACCCGCATGGAGCCCCGCACCCAGCAGGGAGTCTGCTTGAAGATCTCTCCCTCTGCCCCTCTCACCCTGCCTCTCTTTTCTCTCTCTCTCTCCCAAATACATAAATAAATTAAAAAAAAAAAAAAACCTTAGAAAGAGAAGTGGATATTCGACAAGCTGGACTAGAATGTGAGGTAAAACACATACAAATTAAAGGCAACCAACTCCTCACCAGCTGTTCCCAGCTCTGGGTGTTAGAGCTTAGTTGTTCTTAGTTCCCTTCTTTATATAGTACAAGACAGCCCAAGAGACTAGATGCTCTGAAATTCTTCTAATTCTAATAGTGATTTTCCTCCTTGGCCTTGGAAGTTATTCAACCTCTTCGGGTAAATAATTAAATAAAAACTAAATTCACAGGGAGTCCTAGGTATTAATGCACATTTAATTATATTCTGACCTCAAAAAGAGAAAAGAATCCAAACTTCGTAGCACTGCATTCAAAGACCTTTTTGATCTAACTTCAAGCACAACTGTCTACAAATAGCAACTTTAGATTCCTTGTTATCCCAAGAACTTTTCATATCCTCCTCCCTTTAGTTTCCTCAACCTATAAATTCCTTCCCGCTTCTCTACTGAAATTACACTTGTCCTTCAATCACAGTTTAAAAGCCTTCTATGACTGATCTACCCACCAATCATCTCAACCATATTCACTCTTTCCTTTAAACTCCATAGTGTTTTTCCTTTATCTCCATTAATTCATTTGCTTTACACACAGTAAACTATACATTTTCCCCACCACAGTGTTTTAAGCTTCTCAAGGACAGAGATGTGGGGACTCTGTGACTCATACAGGCCTAACAATAATTTACACATAGTTTGCGCTTAATTGCAAAATCAGATTAGGTGATATATCAGTGGGCCAACACCAGAAAAGTGATACCCTAAATCACTGTTTCTCAAACAGTAGATCATAACCTAATAGTCATGAAATTAATGTGGCTCACCATCAGCATTCAAAAAACAAAACAAAAAACTCTGAAATACCGAACAGACTAAAAAATGCCAGGGAGCACAGTAACACTAAATATGGTTTTCTGAAACTTGCTTCAGGTGGGGTTTTTGTATTTATATTGGTTCTAATATAAAATATATCTCCTACAGAGACTTGCAAATTTTTAAAAAATATTTTAAAACTACCTAAATATTTTCGGGGCGCCTGGCTGGCTCAGTTGGTAGAGCATGCAACTCTTAATCTCAGGGTTGTGAGTTCAAGCCCTACAACTGGGCATGGAGCGTACTTAAAAAAAAAATCTTCAATATTTTTTTTCCACATGTGGGGCTAGAAGTATACCACCCATACATACACTTTTATAGAACTGCCCAAGTAAAGCACAGAGATCATCTATATAGTGGATAGTCAAAAAGAATGATCCTAACTGGCTCTAACCTAAACCTACAACATCCACTGTGTCAGTAATGCCATCATCTAACAAATAAACTCACCACAAATCATGCTCCCAAAGCACAGGGCAGCAATCATAAATTTTAAGTGTCTGATTGTCAATTGAGTCTCTTTGCTTATCATAAGAATTACTCCCGGGGGCGCCTGGGTGGCGCAGTGGTTGGGCGTCTGCCTTCGGCTCAGGGCGTGATCCTAGCGTTATGGGATCGAGCCCCACATCAGGCTCCTCCGCTAGGAGCCTGCTTCTTCCTCTCCCACTCTCCCTGCTTGTGTTCCCTCTCTCGCTGGCTGTCTCTGTCAAATAAATAAATAAAATCTTTAAAAAAAAAAAAAAAAAGAATTACTCCCAATGGGACTTATCTTAAAAAATAATTATCCTTGAGAGCATGGTAACAAACCCTCACCTGAAACAAACTAGTCAGTGGGGGCTGAAAAGAAGCCTTCTTCACAATAATTTATATGACCTGGACACATCTTCATGTTACTAACAACAGATCTTTTCGTGATAACAGCACTGTTGTGGCAGTGATTTCCAAGAGGAAGATAAATGCTATTTTCAAATTTAGTTTTATTTGTTTGCTACCTCAACTACCTAGGGAATTAAAAGTACTTCCTGGGGCTGCAATTATGATTATGTCAGGCTCTCCTCACTGATAACCAATAAAGATATCAACAAACAAGGGCAACGAACAGCCATTTTCCCTGTCACCCATCCAATTTAACAATCAGAGAGACAGGGTAAAAAATGATACAAGACAGTTACATTTCACAACAGAACCAAAGCTCAACTGCTTTCCAAGTTTATAGGGATGTGACTAAATTTTAAGAATTTTAAGTGAGTATTCAGTCAAGAACAGTCAAGAATATTAACAGTCAAAAATAGCTGAGAAAACAAAGAAATGGAAAATACACTGCATTTAGAATCCAAAGTCCTAGGTTTAATTCTGGTTAATATTCGTTAGCGCAACACCCAGTTTCCTCTCTTATGAAAAAGGGACAAAAATACTCATACATTCATTCAGCAAATATTTTTTGAATAATACCTTCTATATGCCATTAGACGTTTGGCTAGGGAAACAACACAGATGTATATAGTCCCTATCCTCAAGGAATTTATATTCTTCCTATCTCACAAGGCTGTTGTGAAGATCAAATGTAAAAATACTATGCAAATTGTAACACTACATAAAGTGCAAAGTGAGGGGTGCCTGAGTGGCTCAGTTGGTTGAATGTCCGACTCTTTTTTTTTTCTTAAGATTTTATTTATTTGAGAGAGACAGAGATAACAACAGAGAGCATGAGCAGGGAGGAGAGGGGGAAGCAGGTTCCCCACTGAGCAGGGAGCCCTGTGCGGGGCTCGATCCCAGGGTCTTAGGATCATGACCTGAGCTGAAGACAGTTAACAACTGAGCCATCCAGGCGCCCCAATGTCCAACTCTTGATGTTGAATGTCTGACTCCTGATTTCCACTCAGGTCATGATCTCAGGGTCTTGAGATCAAGCCGTGCATCTGTGCTCAGCAGAGAGTCAGCTTGAGGTTCTCTCTCCCTCTGCCCCTCCCCTCCTCGTGCCCCCCCTCTAAAATAAATAAACCTTTAATTTAAAAAAAGTGCAAAGTGATATAATGATTTTATTAACTTGTCCTCACTCTTCACCACATACCTTTATTACAACATTTAGAAAGATTCAATAAAGTCTAGATAAGCAGATATAATAGTCCACTGTCTTACTGAATTGACTTTCTAAGGGCTGGAGTTCAGGAGCCTAACAAATCACTATTTGTTAGTATAGTCTTAGCTCATGACTCTCAATATAACCACGAAGATAAGATGAACTGAGAATTCAAGGCCTGGAACCTGCAGTGTCGCTCCAGGTATGGGTTGGGTATGTGGGTTGCAAAGGGAGTGAAAAATAAAGACTTCTACAGCCCATGCAAGACCTACTGAATCATACATAACCCTTAAAGGGTGAGTCCAAGAATCCACACTTTTAAAAAACATACTCAGTGATTTTTATTCTCACTAAAGCTTAAGAATCACTACCATAAAATTTTCCTTTGATCAATAACCATGATTTCAAACACCATTTCTAAAATCTACCTGGAAAATCTTGGCCAAAGAGAATTCACCTACAACTGAGAAAGCAGCTCCTGAGAAGGTACTGGCAGTCAACATTAAATGACTCACACTTAACTCATAAAAATACTTCTTGTGGCAGCAACCTCTTTAGTCCAAACTTTAATATTAAATGAAGTCAAAAAATAAAAAAAAAAGAATGCCCATGATATATTCCTAAGTTATTAAAATGAACACCCAATAAACAAATATATATATATACCTTTAATTTTTCTTATGGTTTAACTTTAACAAGGGAATCGCTTCTTGGTCTTTTGGCTAAGATCAAGTGTAACGTTAACAAAGGAAAGTTGATGGGTATATTATCTTGAAGCTATGAAGAGGGAAAGCATATACTCTATCCAGTACAAATATATCATGAATTTAAATGCTTCACGTCAATATTAGGGGTCCATGCTTATTAAAGACCACACTACCCAAATACCAAAGAGATAAAACAAACTAGTCAACAGATAAACCTAATCCCTTAAAAATAAAGATGGTACCACAACTATAACCCTCCTAAAGGCACCTCTCAAGAAATCAATCAAGAGCCCTTGGAAATACTTTAACCTTAAGAAAATTAACCTGAAGTCAAATGTTACTTCACATACTATATAATTAGTGCAAAGACCTATTTATTTTGGTTCTACTTATTGAAAGCATCCCTCCAGGTATATACACATCAAAGGGAAACATTCAATATATGTTACACTGGGAAAAATTACAAGGTGGAGATTAACATTGCTAGTACAAAACTTTCCATCTGCAGTAAAATTTAGAGCCCAGAGGGCTTGTTCACAACCTACTACCAAGCCCTGTAACATGACTCTTTCCAAACCGGTTAGAATCTAGTTGCTTTTGAAGGGAGAAAGGACAAACTGAACCATACTGAATTTAGTTTAATGACTGTTCTAAGATTCAATCAGGACAGGGCGTTTGTAAGGTAAACTTTAAAAGAAATAGAGAGAAGCCAATGCTCTTACTTTTGTCCAAGCTTTTAATTCCTTAAATCTCAAAGTTACTCAGTTCTTTCCACAACTCAGTTGTCCAAATGACTACAATATATGAAAATTGGAATAATTTGTGTATAGGAGGAAAGCGTCTAAAAAAGGGACAAGTCTTAGTTAAACAGCAATCATCAAGGTCTTCACGCAAACTATGTCCACACAGTAATAATCTACCTATGCCTAACCCTGACCCCACTTTGGCACTTCAATAACATGCAAAACTTTCCTGGGACAACAGAGAGGTGACTTAAGGAACTTGTAGGAGACAAAGAAAAGCTCTAAGGAGTGCTGCCTGAAGAATGCCTTAGGGAAATTAGCATCAACCTAACCAAAATCAAAACAAGTAACAGACACAGATATCCCTCAAGAATCATGTCTGTTTGCTAATTTCCTCCTCTCACTTGAAAACCTAAGGAGAAGATGCAGACTTTGGAAGAAGGAAAGAGACCGTATAGCTGAGGTCTCAGAGAATTTGCCAACTTGCTTGACTCTGTGTTGCAACTATCACCATTTCCACAATAGTTGCAAAGAAGCTTCACAGAATTTGGAAATCGAAATACAGTTGGAAGGTGAGAAACCATTGCCAGGAAGAAGTCTCATCATCACAACCTTTCAGAGTAAGTTTCTCTAAGTAAAGAGCATTCTTTTGTCCTGCCCACTTTCTGGTCATTTCAAAGACAGAGTCTCTGCTCACCACCAAGTATGCTCCAAAATCAGTGTTTTCTCTGTCGAAGGAGGAATGGGCATAGACTGGAACACGGACCTGAGGCAAGTCCTTCCACCTGTCCTAGGGGATCATCGGAGGTCTCCCTTACAGTACCTAATTTATGTCTAGACTCTGTTACAAAATCACAATAAAGGCAAGAAGCTACCAACAATGTTAGTTGATATATATATACATATATATTTGAAATGGTTGATCATGTTAGCTGTAGTCATCTACAGAATTATTTTTGGTTTAGTTCCTTTAGCTCTTATAAAGAGTAAACTACTTAGAACTTTATGATAAATTCATAATTTTAAATAAATACTTCAATTTTAAATTTAAAAATAAACAGCTGGATCCAAAGTTAACTTCCAAAGGGAAAGGAAAATGACAATTCCAAGAGCTTCTATCAGAAGGAAACATCAGCCACAGATTCCGAGTTATCTAGAAAGAAAAGAATTAGATGCCCAGGTATGAAGCAAAATTTTGGTCACTACTGCATTCTATATCTGAATGCCCTAGCCCCCAAAGATTAAGAACGTATCACGAGAGAATAAGAAAAGAGCACATAGAACATTAATGGAAAAAGAAAGCATACATGGAAGGTTTAATAGTTCCAAACAGTTACTTTGGTGAGCTACTCTTTCTTCAGGTGGAAGGTAAGAGGCAACAGAATGAGTGAATTCCACAGAGTAAGAGTGTCAAGGATAAGAGCAAGGGACATAAGGTAAATTAAAAGGAATGGACTCCTCTATAGGCCAGACCCTCAAGATACTAACCTCTTTGAAACCTTGAGCAAACCTACTGTTTTACTAAAGGAGAGACTGAAGGTTGTGGAAATTATAATGAAAATAACATTTATTAAAAATGAGAAAGACGTCATGAGGGCAAATCCAAGTACAAGGGACAGGGCAAAAGTGTGAAAAAATAAGGTTCAGTAAAAAGGCAAGAGATACAGGACCGAAGACTGCTGAGGAGAATGGAGGTTATGAGAGCACATACCACCTACCAGTCAACCAGCAATCACTACACAAATTTTAATACAAAAGTACAAAGCCACCAAGGTAAAACCTGGATGAGAGTGGTGGCAGAGGTCTGCACAGAAACTGCAAGGCAGGGCAGCATCCTGCTGGAGCTTTAAGGGATGCAGTGGGGAGGTAAAGACGAGGAGTATGAAGGGGGAGGGGCTGCAGTAGGGAAGAGAATGGGTTGCAGCAGGAGCCTAAAAAGAGAAGGGAAAGCAGCCTGGAGGAGATAAAGAATAGGATAAGGTCGAGCGTGGGATCACAACAGGATAAACTAAGAGAGAGAATGGAAAGGGCATGCCTGGAAAAAGTAAAGAGGTCAAAGACCCAAAAGAGGGGTATAGTTTGGGGGGCAAGCAGGAACGAAGGAGAGCTCCACCATAATCCTGACTAAAAAGAAGCAGGAGTATGGTGCAGAAGTGAAGGCGGGGGGCGGGGGGGGGCCGAATACGGATGCTTTCAGAGGGATGTGGAGATGGGAGACACTAGGTTCAAAAGCCTGGTGTAATACGGGACAACAGTGTAAAGAAACTCCAGTGTCCAAGACACCGTCCCCGAACACCAAAGAAAAACAAAACCAAAAGCAAGCAAGCAGGGGTCAGAGAAGGAGGTACACTCTTGGGAGTGTGAATCCAAAAGGGAGGGGAGGAAAGGGACACAAGGCAGGATAGAAAAATGCAGGGGGTGCTTAACCACAGGAGAGGGTAACTAAGGAAAGCAAAAGGAGTGTAGTGGAGGGATGATATTCCCGGAGGAAAAGTGGGAGCCGATCACAGGTCCTGCCTACTCGGTCTAGAGGACAGAGGGACGGTCCATGGGGGTTGACGGCAGCAGTGGAGAACAAACTACGATGCTAAAGATGAGAACTTGGGGAGGACACGGCAGGGGCCGGGTCAGAAAAGGAGATGCTGTCAGCGAGGGGCAGAAGTCCATTAGGAGGGCAGGGAGGTGCAGAAAGCGGCATGCCCGGGGGGGGGGGGGGGGGGAAGCAAAAGGGCAGGAAAGAAGGGAGAAGAATGGGGGCAGGGGTAAAAACAGCGGGGGCGCAGGGACGTAGACTGGTTACAGGAGGGAGGTGCGGGTCACGAAAACCCAGGGCGCGGGTAGGTGAAAGGGTCAACCCCAAGAAGGTGCGGGGCCTGAGAGGAACAGAGTCCCGAGCACCGGTTCAGGGGCTGGAGGGGGGAGGGGGGACGGTGCGGCCTGAAGGCGACAGGGGTAGAGGGAGATGCAGAGACGGCCGGAGGGGGTGGGGCGGGGTGGGGCGGCGGGCAGCCCAGATACTCACACCTCCAGGATGCGGTCCCCCTTGCGCACCCCGGCCCGGTCGGCCGCCCCCCCGGGCAGCACGGCGCTCACATGCTGCAGCGGCGCGTACAGCTCGCCGTTGATGCTCCGCAGTTGCCCGCCCTCGCTCACTTGGCCCCGCACGTTGAAGCCGTAGCCGGACTCGGACTTGACGATGCGCACGACCCGCGGGCCGCCGCCTCCCCCGCCGCCGTTCCCGGCGCAGTGGAGCCCGGATCCCCCACCGCCGCCGCCACCTCCGTTTCTGTGAGGGGCTGAGGGGTGAATCCCTTCCCCGTCCTCGTCCGCCATCTTGCGAGCGAGCGAGCCGTACCCCCGCCCCCCTACGCCTCCACTCCCTCCTCGCGCGCGCTTGCCCTGCTCAGCAGCCGCGCGACCCTCGACGCGCGCGCCCGCTCCGCCGCCCGCGGGACCAGAGTCCGCCACAGAGCTGCCGGCGGGGGTAAACGGGAGGCCGGGGGCGGGGGGAAAAAAACGGACGGTTGGGCCCCGTGGAGCCTCTTGGGAGTTGTAGTTTCTGGACTGTGGGGGCAGGGGAGAGGGCAGGGCCCGGGCCGGAGCGGAGGTTATGTGACGCAGTTGGAGAACAAAGCCTATCGGGAGTTGTAGTTTGAGCAGCTTACACAGCACCGAGCGCGGCGGACTGATTCAGCTGTTGACGTGGGGCAAGTTTTTTCTTCTTTCATTTCATAACTCATTTCGTAATAATATTAGGATAAACTGATGTTTGTGTTTCGACAGCCTTAAGTTGCAACCTTAAATTATAACAACTCATTTGTTCAGTACCTTCTGTGTTCACATATATTATTTTATTCTGTAGCCCCAACAGCCTTGTGAGCTGACTGGATCATGAATTTGTTTCTCTCTTTCACTTATTCGGACACTGAACCGTAGAGAGCCCAGAGTCATCCAGCTGTTAGGTAACAGGAACTGAGGCCCGGTTATCTTTTCGCAACTTCCATGTATTGCAACTACATAAAAGCTAGGCTCCAACTCTACGAAAAGTGTCTGCAGGGAGAACTCGGGTCTCAACAATTGAGACCTGGGTGGTAGAGGGGCCAAGTAGTACTTTAAATTGGGCAATGA
Organism: Ursus arctos; assembly: GCF_023065955.2. Lineage (NCBI taxonomy): Eukaryota > Metazoa > Chordata > Mammalia > Carnivora > Ursidae > Ursus > Ursus arctos. The sequence goes on from NW_026622786.1 coordinate 1,814,897, forward strand.
TTTTGAAGTTACCTTTCTTTCTAATTTATTTTATTGCCCCCAACAGCACAGCAGAATTCTTTGCCACTGGCAGCAGTTGCTGTTTTTCAGCTACCTACCCAAATGTACGCTCACGGATAGTGTGCAGAATGCCCGGCAAAGGCCAGAAAAAAGAGCAAGAGCAACAATAATGAAAATAGCTTACTTAAGCACTTAGTACTCGAGTCTGGTATTTTATTTTACCCTACTGACTGGCTGGTAAGTTAGTCTGTTACTGTTTTGTGGATGCCGACAAAAGACACAGAATTCCTGGGTCGGAGACAAAGGACTATTAGGACACAGGAAGGGACATGAGCTTCAGCACGTTTATGACAATTCCTCTCCCCGCAAGTCTTATGGGGCTGACGTGAGGGCTCACGTGAATGCCGTGCACTTACTTGGTGGATTTACAGCACCGTTGAGGGAACACTGAGTTTGGGGAGCCTACCATGCTATGGGAAGTAGTAAGCAAACCTGTTCTCCGTCCTGGAGGGAGACATTACTTCATTTCTTAAAGTTGCTCGCTATAAACACAACCTTGAGAATTGACCCTGGTAAACAGCAGTCAGGGTGTTGCATTTTCGGCATACTCAGGAAGATGAGTAGAAGCATGACAGACCCATGAAGGACTGTTTCTTTCAACATCACTATGTGCCAAACATATTCTAAGGACTTTCCATCTATAATTTTATTTAATGTTCACAATCCCATAATGTGCCCTACTTATAGATGAATAAACAGGCATAGAGAAGCCACACAGCTAGTAAATAATCCAGGAGAAGCAACAGGGATTTATAGTTTTAAAAAGACAATAAAAGTGGGGCACCTGGGTGGCTCATTCGGTTGAGTGTCTGACTCTGGGTTTCAGCTAGGGTCATGATTTTGAGGTTCTTAGATGGAGCCTCTGGTTGGGCTCCACACTCAGTGCAGAGTCCGCTTCAGATTCTCTCTCCCTCTCTCTCTGCCTCCCCCATGCTCGCTCGCTCTCCCTCTCTCTCTCTCTCTCTCAACTAAATAAATAAATAAAATCTTAAAGCAAAGTAAAAGTTATGTTGCAGAGACAGGTCTGATGACTTATAAAAGCAACAAGCAGCCCCCTGAAAGAATTTGTGGGCTGTGTATGGGTTTCCAGCAATTGCTCAGGATGTGGGGGAGGAGAGTAGTAGAATAATTAAGACATCTCACAAAATGTGGGATGAGGATTCAGTTATTATGTTAGAACATAAAAGTTAGTATGACCTTATTTTATAACCAACCTAATGAAGAAGGGAGTCAATTAATTGCACAAATAGGGGAAATAATACAAGTTGGAGTAAGAATTTTGCTCTACAATGATACTGTACAATCATTTGGTTTGAACTGAGCTCTGAATGGGAAGGAATTTTTTTTATAATAAATTTTTATTATGTTAGTCACCATATAGTATATCCTTAGTTTTTGATGTAATGTTCCATGATTCATTATTTGCGTATAACACCCAGTGCACCATGCAATATGTGCCCTCCTTAATACCCATCACTGGCCTATCCCAATCCCCCACCCCCCTCCCCTCTGAAGCCCTCAGTTTGTTTCCCAGAGTCCACAGTCTCTCATGGTTCATTCCCCCTTCTGTTTACCCCACCTTCATTTTTCCCTTCCTTCTCCTACCGATCTTCCTGCTATTTCTTATGTTCCATAAATGAGTGAAACCATATGATAATTGTCTTTCTCTGCTTGACTTATTTCACTTAGCATAATCTCCTCCAGTCCTGTCCATGTTGCTGCAAATGTTGTGTAATCGTTCTTTCTGAGGGCTGAGTAATATTCCATTGTATATATGGACCACATCTTCTTAATCCAATCATCTGTTGAAGGGCATCTCGGCTCCTTCTACGATTTAGCTATTGTGGACAATGCTGCTATGAACATTGGGGTGCATATGGCCCTTCTCTTCACTACGTCTGTATCTTTGGGGTAAATACCCAGTAGTGCAATTGCTGGATCATAGGGTAGCTCAATTTTTAACTTTTTGAAGGACCTCCACACTGTTTTCCAAAGTGGCTGCACCAACTTGCATTCCCACCAACAGTGGAAGAGGGATCCCCTTTCTCCGCATCCTCTCCAACATTTGTTGTTTCTTCCCTTGTCAATTTTTGGCATTCTAACTGGCGTAAGGTGGTATCTCAGTGTGGTTTTGATTTGAATTTCCCTGGTGGCTAATGATTTTGAACATTTTTTCATGTGTCTGTTAGCCATTTGTATGTCTTCATTGGAAAAGTGTCTGTTCATATCTTCTGCGCATTTCTTGATTTGATTATTTGTTTCCCGTGTATTGAGTTTGAGAAGTTCTTTGTAGATCTTGGATACCAATCTTTTATCTGTAGTGTCGTTTGCAAATATCTTCTCCCATTCCGTGGGCTGCCTCTTAGTTTTTTTGACTGTTTCCTTGGCTGTGCAGAAGCTTTTTATCTTGATGAAGTCCCACAAGTTCATTTTTTTCTTTTGTTTCCCTTGCCTTTGGAGATGTATCATGAAAAAAGTTGCTGTGGCCGATATCAAAGAGGTTGCAGCCTATGTTCTCCTCTAGGTTTTTGATGGATTCCTCTCTCACATAGAGGTCTTTCATCCATTTGAAGTTTATCTTTGTGTATGGTGTGAGAGAGTGGTCAAGTTTCATTCTTTTGCATGTAACTGTCCAATTTTCCCAGCACCATTTATTGAAGAGACTGTCTTTTTTCCACTGGATGTTTTTATTTATCCACTAAAGACATTAAAGAAAGGAAAAAGGGAGCTTCCACTGAAAGAGCTATTTTTTTCATTTGTTTATTTGACAAAAAAATGTACTGAATGCCTGCTCTGTTCTAGACTCAGCAATGGTGGCTAGGGATACAAAGATAAATAAGATGTTATCTACAAACTCCATGAAGGGCAGTATGACATGGTGAAACTTGCAAATGCACATACTCCTTGATGTGGCAGCTCCACTTCTAGGAATTCGTTCTACTGTCACACTTGTACATGTGTGAAGTGACATTTTTGTGAAGACAGTCATTGCAGTTTTATCTGTATTTGCAAAAGACTGGAAATAACCTAATGTTCATTGGTTAACTAGGATGCAACCACAATGGAAAGCTGAAAACTGAAAATAAAGGATAAGAAGCTCTTTATGTGCTGCAATTAAATGTTCTCCTGGGTACAGTGCGTAAGTGAAAACAAGGCGCAGCACAGGCTGGAGAACGTGACGACATTTTTGTGTAAAGGGGGAACCATAGATATGTTTTTATCTCTCGAAGTATTTATATCCCTAGAAGTATTCACAAGAAACTAATAATATTGATCGCCTCTGGAGAGGGGAACGGGACGGCTGGAGTGGGGACAGCGGTTGGAGGGAAACTTTTCATTATACAGCTTTTTGTAGCTTCTGAAATTTTAGACAGATGAATGTGTTACCTATTCAAAAAATAAATACATAAAATATGTCGAAAGGATCAGATTGGAAGAAAAAGTGATCAGAGCATCAAAATAAGAAACTAAAATAAGACACCATACTGCTCACGAGAACTCACAATCTAGGAAGAGAGCAAAAGAAAAAACAATTACAACACCGGCTTTGGGTCTCCAGAGTAATGAGAGTTGTGCTAGAGGTCTGCACGAGCTGGCAAGAGTGCTCATAGGAGGGGTCTTGAAAATGGAATCACTAAGCTGAGTAATCATGGATGAGAAGGGTCAGCAAGGCAGAGAAGGATGGTGTGGTCAGGTGTTTCTGACAAGAGGAACAGTGCACTGAAATGCAGAGACCTGAAAGAACATGGTGCAGTGTGAGAACTGACAGCAGTCAGTAGGACTGGAGGTGTAAGAGGGGAGGTGGGCAAGAATCACATCTGAGAGGATTTCAGATATTGAATATCTTGTCCAGGAGTTTGAATTTCACTCCCAAGTATTTAGGGGCCTCTGAATGGTTTTGAGCAGAGCAGACGTATTATTAAATCCATGCTTGAGAAAGTTCATCCTGCAGGAAGTGTGGAGAACAAAGTGAGCCAGGAGGACCGGTTGAGAACTAGGTGCCCTGATTCCCACAAGAACTGACAAGAGGGAGGCTTAGGCCATGGTGACCAGAGGGCCTCACCAGGCAGAGAGAACTTGGCACCACTTGGAGCTCAGATGTGGGGGCAAGGCGGGAAAGAATGGCCTAAGAGCCCAGACTTGGTGGTGTGATTTCCCAAGACCAGGCAGAAGAAGAAGAGATTCGAGGGGAGGACAAAGAGTTTAGTTCTGGGTACGAGGGATTTGAGGGGTCTGGGGGAGATCCAGGACGGACAGATGAGTAATTGGTTGGATGCGTGAGTCTGGTGCTGGGGAAAGGGTCTGCCCGAGCATGTGTTGGTGAGCGTGGGCTCCGGGTGGTGCGTGGTGCTGGAGGAGTGCACCAGGCAGAGCGGGAAACAAAGTGATTAGGGGGGCCAAGGCCAGAACCTGGAGAATGCCTCCCTCCAGCCGTTCAGGAGACTTCAAGAGAGACCTGGTGACACTGAGAAAGAGGATTCCGAGAGCAAGAGCAAGGTGTCCTTGGAGAGAGTGGGGTCTTGGAACTCGCTGAAGCTGCCTTTGGAAAGGGGACCCAGAAAGTATGCAGAGCACTTCCAACCCAAGAGCTTCCATAGTCCTCACGATAGCCATGTCAATAGAAGCATCCAGAGGAAATGAGGCTTAGCTAAGCAGCAGGCCCCAGTCATACTGCTAGTTTATAGCAAACTGAACCATGAGCCCAAATTTTCTGACATCACAGCCAGGACTCTCTTCACTACCCAGCTTCCTTTTGGTTAAAGAGAGAAAAAGGTTCTGGGGTGCCTGGGTGGCTAAATCGATTAAGCATCCCACTCTTGATTTTGGCTCAGGTGGTGATCTCAGAGTCATGATATGGAGCCCTGCCTGGGACTCTGTGCTCAGCATAGTCTGGTTAAGATTCTCTTTCCCGGGGCGCCTGGGTGGCACAGCGGTTAAGCACCTGCCTTCGGCTCAGGGCGTGATCCCGGCGATCTGGGATCGAGCCCCACATCAGGCTCCTCCGCTATGAGCCTGCTTCTTCCTCTCCCACTCCCCCTGCTTGTGTTCCCTCTCTCGCTGGCTGTCTCTATCCTGTCGAATAAATAAATAAAATCTTTAAAAAAAAAAAAAAAGATTCTCTTTCCCTCTCCTGCCCCTCGCCTCTGCTAGCTCTCTCTCAAATAAATAAATAAATCTTAAAATTAAAAAAAAAAAAAGAGCGGTGCCTAGGTGGCTCAGTGGGTTAAGCGTCTGCCTATGGCTCAGGTCTTGACCCTGGAGTCGCTCCCTGCTTAGCAGGGAGTCTGCTTCTCCCTCTCCATCTGCCCGTCCCCCCTGCTCATGCGCTTGCTCTCTCTCTCAGATAAGTAAGTAAAATCTTGAAGAAAGAAAGAAAGAAAGAAGAAAGAAAGAAAGAAGAAAGAAAGAAAGAAAGAAAGAAAGAAAGAAAGAAAGAAAGAAAGAAAAGAAAGAAAGAAAGGAAGAAAGAAAGAAAGAAAGGAAGAAAGAAAGAAAGAAAGAAATTCCTCCTACCCTTTGTGATGTAAAAAGTCAGCAGGTTTCCATTAGGTTTTGTGTGGGCATTAACTTAAGTGAGACCCCACCTTCACACCTTTGCTCGTCTGTGTACGGTCCTTTGATCCTAGATAATCTGCCTCTTCTCTTTCCCTTTTTGTGAGTCTAAATTCTACTCCTCCTTTAAGCTCTAGCTTAAGTCTCTCCATAGAGCCTGCCTTGAGGATTCCAGTTCACTCTGACTTATCTTTTTTTCTAAATTCCTGTGGCAGACACACCTTGCAGGGGCACCCCCCACCACCATCACCTCCCGGTGAGTCACACGCTTGTGTAATCTCCTCCCCTTGCCTGTGGGCAGGACTTGTGACTTTCTTCTACGCAACAGAATGTGGCAAAGGTGACGTGTGTCACTCCCATGCTAACAGTTACGTTATGTAACACTTCCCAGCAAACTAGGATGAAGGAGTCTCCCGCTGGCTCTGAGGAAGAAAGCTGCTGTGTTCTGACCTGCCTATGGAGAAGGCCCACGGCAGGGAGCTGCAGGAGCCTCTAAGAACGGAGACTTGCCCCCAGCTGACAGCAAGAAAGTAGGGGCCCTCTGTCCCGTGCCTACAAGAAGTTCTGCCGCTGACCACATAAGCTTGGAAGGGGATCCTGGGCTCCCCTAAGGAACATAGCCCAGCCAACGCCTCGATGGCAGGCTTGTGAGACCCTACAGAGGACCCAGCTGAGTCCAGACTCCTGACCCACAGAAACTATGAAATAATACATGTGTGTTGTGTTAAGGGGCTACGTTTGTGGTCATCTGTTGCATGGCAGCAGAAAACAAATGTAACTCCTGTGTATTTATGACACTCAGTTTCAATGGTGATCATTTAACGTCTAGTCCGGCTTTACCTTTCCAGTCTGAACGTGAGTTTCTGGAAAACAAGGAACTTGTCACACGTGACTTGTGTCCTCAGAGAGTGGGAGAGTGAGAGGCACAAGAGAAGGAGTATTGATGGAATCTTAGTCCAGAAAAGGACCAGAAAGTGTCTAATAACAGCTGCTGTATGGGAGTAAAATGAGTGATATGTGGAAAACACGTAACATAATGCTTAGCATATAGTTATCATTAATATATATACTAATAGATACCACATCTAGCCCCATTCCCTCATTTCGCTGATGAAGAAATAGCTCCCTCCACTACCACTCTCTAACAAAACAAATAGACTGAGCAATGTATCACGTCTTGTCAGAGGTCCCTCAGCACATCAGTGGCCAGAACTCAACACTAAGAAAGAAAAATGAAGTGGTTTAAATGAGGCAATAAAGCATGTCATTACCCATGGACTCATGGGTTGAAGAAAACAAAAAAGAGAGTCCTTTTTTTACACCCTTTTCCTAATTCTGAGTCTTCTATCCTCCTCACTATTTTTTCTGTACTTTCTCCATGAAGACCACATGAAAAATTATTTATTTATTTATTTTTGGTAAATTGAGTCACTGATTTGCAAGAGTGAATAATACCTGCAGAATAAAGGGTATATGAATCAAATTTCTTTTAGTTGCAAGTCACAGAAACTTAATCGAAACTAGCTTAAGCAAAACAAAGAGAATTTATGGGTTCACATAACTAAGAAGGACACTGGGTATTCATGTTAACTGTAGCTGTGTAACAAACCATCCCAAAACTTAGCGGCATGAAACCACCATTTTATTATGCTTATGACCCTGTGGGTCAGGAATTCTGATAGGACACATAGAGATGACTGGTTTCTGGCCCATACTGCCCGGGGCCTCAGCTGGGAAGACTCAAAAGCTAAGGGTGACTGGATGGCTGAGGTCATCTGGGAATGTTTTACTCCTGGCAGTTGAGGCTGGCTGTCTGCTGGGACTTCAGCTGGGGCTGTTGGCCTGACCCCCACACATAGCCTCTTCATGTGGTTTCTTCTTCTTGGCTTCTTCAAGCGTGGTGTCTGAGTTCCAAAATCAAATGTCCTGGAAGAATTAAGCAGTAATGCATGGAATTTTTATGACTCAGCATTGAAAGTCACATGACATCACTCCACCATATTGCTTTGGTCCTGGTGGTCAGACAGGTCTGCTCAGGTACAATAGGAGGGGACACAGACACAACCACTAGATGAGAAGAGTGTCAATTTTGCAACATAATCAGAGTATGTGGGATGGGATGTAGCAAGTGGCCAACTCTGAAAAATACAATCTGCCAAACTGGGATGGCTCCTTGATTTAAGCCAAGCACTATGGGAACCACGGCCGTAGGGACAGACACAGAGAACCCAGGGCCACCTCATTCTTTCTCATCTGCCTTTCATTTTTGTTCATCTCTTCTTCTCTTTATCTATTAGTGAGAAACACCTTATTTTTCTCAAAATCCAAATATTTCTCAGGGAAGAACTTTGACCCTTTCATGTGCCCATCACCTGGACCAATTAAAGTTGCCTGGACAGAGAACTAGGATTGTCCAAACCTGGATCACTCACCCACGTCACAAGCCAAAAGAAAGCTGTGGGTAAACTATACAAAGTAGCCAGTACCATCTACCATGGGCTTCACTTAGGTGACCATTGGCGTCAGCTTGGTATGTAGTTATAATTATGTTACTTCTCTAGCAGCAACCAGTAGTTGTGATATTTCAGAGCCCTTCACCTGGCCATCTTCATATCATGCCCTTGTCTCCCACTTTGCTACATACCACCTCTCCAAGATTTGCTGGGCTTCTATTGGAAGGAAAAGCTCCCTGGCTCTTACAGCCACACTGGCTGGTTTTTTTCCATCAGCCCCTCTCACCACACTTGTTCTGTTTCAGAGGGTCATTCCCAAATAACATTTTTCACCGTCCTTCCAGTTGTAACTCCCAAGGCAGTTGTCACTGTGTTATCTGGGTCTCTCTTCGTTTTCTCCAATGCCCCCCACTTTTTCCTCAAAATCAAACTTAATTTTCCATGGGTCCTTTTTCCCAGAAATTACTTCCCAGAGCCAACAGTTCAGAAATAATACAATAGGTTGGGAGATCGCATAGCAGAAAGACCAGTCCTGAGTCACTAGCATCATCCAGTGGAAAAAGGGAGTGAGACTTGTGTCCTCTGCATTCCTGCTTAGCTGTAATCCTTAACATGTCATTCAGTACGCTTTTGGCTGCAAGTACAGAAAATTTTAAAGTGCTTTAAACAACAAGGAAATTTATGATCTCACATAAATAGCAAGATTAAGGTGGGGAGTTCGAGTGTTGATTAACTCAGCAGCTTATTCATATCGTCAAGGATCAGATTCCTTCCATCTCTCTCCTCTGCAACTTCAACATTTGGCTGACTCCTCCCATGGTGGCAAGATGGCTGCTGAGTTCCAAGCGTCACACACACGTGACCACTTTAAGAAGCAGAAAATAGGAAGTTTCTTCTTGTGTCTACTCGTAAAAGCAAAGGAACTCTTTCTAAAAGTCTTGCATCGGTTTTCTCTCATGTCTCATTGGCCAAAAGTGTATCACTTAAACCAGTCATTGGCAAAGGAACCGAAATTACTGTGATTGATTCAAACTAATCAAGACTTACTCATGGAGCTAAGAGTAGTCCCTGCAGAGCTTGCCAGTAAATAGGAGAACAAAATCGGGGCTCTGCCGAAAGAAAGAAGGGTGTGAGGGATATAGATTTGAAGACGCAGCCTGTCATATCGATGCTCTTATCTTCTCTTCAACTTGGTTTCTCCGACTGTAAACTAGAGATGATGATGCCTACTTAATCTATACATGGAGACACTTAAAGAAATAAGATTTTGCAGGATACACTTACAAAACAGTGTGGCTCAGACGGTTAAGCATCTGACTCTTGATTTCGGCTCAGGTCGTGATATCAGAGTTGTGAGATCAAGCCCCGCATGGGGCTATGTGCTGGGCATGAAGCCTGCTTAAGAGTCTCTCTCTCCCTCTCCCTCTGCCCCTCCCCGCCTCTAAAAAATAATAATAATAAAACAATGAGGCACATGCTACAACGCCGATGAATCTGAAAGATGGGCTAAGTGAAACCAGCCAGTCACAAAAGAACAAATATTGTATGATTCCACTTATATGATTCCTAGAGTATTCAAATTTATACAGAAAGTGGAATGGTAGTTGCCAGTGGCTGGGGGAGGAGGAAGTGGGGAGTTAGTGTTTAATGGGTACGGAGTTTCAGCTGGGGAAGAGGAAGAAGTTCTGGAGGTGGATGGTGGTGACGGTCGAACAACAATGTAAATATACTTATTGCCACAGAATTATACACTTCAAAGTCGTTAGAATGATAAGTTTTATGTCTATTTTATCACAATAAAAAATTTAATAAAATAGTGAGGCTGTTTAAGATATACAATGAAGGAACTTCACTCAACTTGAAAAAGGTACAAACGTATAATACAAATTCATGGTTCTCTCTGATAACCTAATGTTGAGCTTTTGCCCATTTTAATTTGTGGGTGAGAATCATTTCCTAGCCTCGGCAATCACTACTTTCCACATCATGTCTCATCTTTCCCTCTTTTCTCATACCCGCTGTCGTCTTGACTGGCGTGCAGATGAAGAAATTCCATCCCCCAAAAGTGCCCTGCAAGGGAACCCCCACACACAGAATGGAACCAACTATGAAACCTACTTCCTTTCCCCTTGAAGGTTACCTGCCCCTTCCTTCATCTCCTAGTCCTCTCTCAGTACAGCTGGGGCTCCCCACACCCATGCCAAGAGCCTTTGGGCCAAGGAGGCAGAGAGGAAGACCTGGGGCTAGGGAAGGCACAGGCACTTAGCACCAGCGGGTGCTGGCAGCGCTCACAGAGCCTATTTACTGACAACACATATCTACTAATATTTCCTAATCCCTCAGATGTTTGCAAATGAGACCAAGCTGTGAGGAGCTGTGCAGAGAAGTGAGTTGTGTATCCAACCCCAACAACCATTCATGGAGGGCCACGTCACTCCACCGGAAGCTAGCAAAGCCGCACCCCATGTCCAGTGCCCAGAGCTGAGTGCTTCTGTTACATAAACTTATAATCAGAAGTCTCTGTTCATATGTAACCTACTCCCTCCAAACAGTCTTTTCCAAAACATCTAGATTATGAAGATCTTCAACAGGGAGCACCCATCACTCCCTTAAATGCATGTCCCAGAGCTCAATCACATGATCAGAAAATTTCTCCTTACGTGTCATCTTATTCTTAAAATAGGTTCTAGGCAAATAGCCTCCATTAAAAGCTTTGAATGCTGTGTGCCTTCCAAAGCACAGACATCGAATGTTAGCAGTTTTCTGCATTTAGCTCCTGATACCAGGCAGTGCTCCAGGGCTCCCTTCAAGAAGGATTTTGTTTCGTTCTGTGAGCCTGGTCAGTCACCTCGCAAGACACTGTGCTGGTTACAGGAAAGAGAATCCACTTCCGTTCAGCTGGCATTGGCTGAGTATCCACAACGGGCCAGGCACTGGGCCAAGGCTGGAGACACAGGGATAAATCATTAGCTCTGCCCTGCAGGAATTCTCAGGTCTGGGGGGAGAGGCAGACATGAAAACAAACAATTATTGCAGAATGGGATAAGTTTTGGACCAGCTGCTATGGGAGCACTGATTAACTGTTGGGGATTCTCTGGGGAGTCGGGAAGACTTTGCCAAACCGTGTCATTTGAGTGGGGTTTTGAAGGTTGAATAGAAGCTTGTTAGAAAGCTAAGGCAAGGCAGAGAGTGCCAGGCAGAGGGAACAGCAAAAGCAAAAGCAGAGAGGTGGGGAGGACACAGTCTGTTCTGGAAACTCACAAGGTGATAGAGGTGCAGAAATGAGGCTCGATGAGTAAGGCAGCGAGCAGCTTAATCCCAACCATCACCCCTTCATGGCCCTGGGTGTGGAGGCAAAAAGGAATGGAAGCTGTAACTCTACTGCTGATAATTAAGCAAGATTCCCTTTCTATACAAGACTCAGGCTTAAGTTTTTGTTGTGTGGGTGCTGTAGAAGTTTTGCAAGATTGTAATTTACAATGGGAATTGTCTTCTCAAGGAATCAAGGTCTCTTATACTTGAAAAGGCCCTTGGGCAGGTCATCTGGAATCTATGGGCTTTTGTGATGATCTGGAATGTGATTATTGCTGACTGGAATTCTGGAAGAGGATAAGCCAAGCCAGTACCCAGGCCTCCTCGACATCCTCACTGAGCTTCCTCTCCTTTCCACACATTAATGTGTCCAGGCTGGTGCTCTTCATTCGATGACACATGATAGTTTGGGTTATTTTACGCTATCTCAAACAAACAAACAAAAATAGTGGTAGCTTGGCTGAGCTCTTTGGAAGCTTCCAGAACTAATTCTTTCTTGAGTAAGGGCTTACTAAACATGAGCAAAATAAACTGAAACTTCTCAAGTAGCTTTAGGAAACGCTGGTCTAACACATGAGCCTCACAAACAAGGTTTTAAAATCACCTTTTAGCCTGCCAAACTTTTTATCAGCCTGTAAAATGCTCCCAGCTCTTCTCAAAGCTCTGCCTCTGATGATGTGAGCTGTAGGCAACTTAAACTAGGACAGGGATAAATTTTCAATTTTTCATAAAATATTTACTTTCCTAGAATCCAATTTCTTTTTAGCCCTGGTCTTTCATCTTTTTGATGCTAGACTTAATTTGCAAAATTGCTCCCTTGTCTCACCCCAACCCTGCTGGCTGCCCTTTGCTAAAGAAGTGAGTTTGGCATTTACAACAGGAGAACTCCGGGACCCCAGGGAAGGTCCGGGAGAGAGCCTGCCTCTTCTCTTCCTGTGGGGCCCACCACGGCCACCTGCCCAGGTGCTCGAGGACCTACTGCCCTCTTGTGGCTGCAACGTGCAGTGCAGCGCCACCTCTGCTTGGCAAACAAAAAATTCTTCTCTATTTTTCAGGTTTGCTGAGTAAACGTGCTCTGAAAGCGTTCCCCCACGAGACCCACACCATTTTAGAGCTGAAAGGGACCTTAGTCCAACCCCCATTTTTTTTTTTTTTGGCTTTCTTTTTAAAGAGAAGGAACCCAAGGATCAGAGAGGTTCTGTCACTTGGCCAAGGACGCATCCCAGTTAGAGAAGTAGCCTGGAATGGAACTCCCATCCTCATTGGAAGACAAGGAAGGAAGAGGGAGTTGCCATTTGAAGCTTAGAAGGACACGATGATGCTAAGGAGTTGCAGACTTGGTGAGCCAGGTGAGCAGAGACGACCTGACGGGCTTCTCTGCCCCTGTCCGTGGCACCCCCACCCCATCTTCTGCTCCCCAAGGAAAGCTGCTCTGTAAGTGCATACAGGTGTTGGATAAGGACCATCCCCTGCCTTTTGGGGGCACTTTCTTCGGCCGAGGACCCAGCATTCCAGTGTAGGAGATCTAGATTCTTATCCAAGCTTCCGCCTTGAGCGACTCACCCCCACCCCCAATTTGGGCCTCAATGCTCTCACCTGTAAAGTGAGGAAGTTCTGTGCTTTCTGTGGTTTCTTTTAGCGGTGTTCGTTTATGATTGTGTGTTTGCCCCTTGGCCCACAAACAGCGGTGGCACTACCAAACTGGTAGCAACTTGAGGGCAGAGCGTCTCTCTTCCTGTTCACATCCCCAAAGCCTAAGCCTCTACCTTTGACGTGTTAGGTGCTCAAAAATATTAACAATAATTAACATATCCAGGGTCTGCTGTGTGCCAGACCCATGGCACGTGATGCTTCCACACAGCTTTACGCTGCGCACCGCCACACCTGTGAGGCTAGAAAGCACAGCACCAAGCACGAGAGCTGTGGGATCAGGTGGCCTGTGACTGGCTCCTGGTTCTACACTTCCTGCCTGTGCACCCTTACTCTCTCTGCATATCCATGTCCACATCTGTCAAATGGGAATTAAATGGCAGTGCCTGGCACATGGTTAGCATGCAGTAAATGTTATTAGGTAGACATTATCATCTCAATTTTACGGATGAGGAAATCTAAGCTAAGAGACACTAAGTTTTCCAAATGAGCATGGCCAGTAAATGAGAGATCTAAGATCATAAGCAGGGGCGCCTGGGTGGCTCAGTCGTTAAGCGTCTGCCTTCGGCTCAGGGTGTGATCCGGGCGTAATGGGATCGAGCCCCGCATCGGGCTTCTCCGCTGGGAGCCTGCTTCTTCCTCTCCCACTCCCCCTGCTTGTGTTTCCTCTCTTGCTGGCTGTCTCTCTCTCTCTCTGTCAAATAAATACAATCTTTAAAAAAAATAAGATCATAAGCAAGATCCAAAGCCCAAGCCGAGCTTAGGCTCTGTGCTACACTACTCCCCTACGACTAAGCCAATATCAGAACAAATGAATGAATGGAATTCTTCATTGCTGGTGGCAATGCCAGTCGTTGGCACTTGACTTTTCCATGGAGAAAGTATTAGTATTCAGAATGTGCCTCCTCCTCATTTCCAGGAACCAACCAAGAGAGAAGATGAAAGCAATTAAAAAAAAGAAAGAAAAAAAAAAAAGGAAAAGAAGAGAAAAGAAAAGAAACAGAAGTAGAACACCCTCTTCAGCACAGAGGAGAATACAGGTTTCTTCTCAGCCAGTGAAGACTTACTGAGCATCAACTTCGTAAAGGCAGGCGCTGCGGGGACGGGAGATAGCCCTGACCTTTAAGAGCTTGTGGTCTAGTTGGGCAAACAAACATAAGCAAAGTCTGGATTATAATGTTTACACCCGAAAACGGGGTGGTACAGATTATTTGTGTTGCGTTCAGAAAGGGAACACACAGCACAGGCTTGAGGATTCTGGGAAGCCTTCCTGGCAGAGGAACCCAGGCCATCTTGAAGTAGGAGTGAATTTCCTTGAGGTTATCTTTGATTCTTTTCTCTCCATGTCCTGCGTTCAGTTGGTCGGTCACCAGGACCTAGCCCGTCTTTCCAAATGGCTCTCACAGCAGCCCCTTACTTTGCAGTTCCGTGGCCATTAGCCCAGGTCCTTCTCTCATTACTTCATGCCTGGAGGTGCCCTCACAGTCTGTTAACTTGTCTCTCTGCCGGCAGCCTTTACCTTTTCAGTCTGCGTCGTCCACCTCTTCGGGATTAGCCTTCATTCCCACTTCCCTTCAACTAACATTTATTGAGCATCTACTGTGTGCCAGGAACCATGCTTCTATGCACTAGGGATTCAGTGTTGAACAAGAGAGGTGAGGAAGACCCCTGTGCCCCTGAAACCTACACACTAGTTTTAAAAGTCTCCATCGGAGACCTGTTGCTGTAAAGATTAGAGTCCGGACTCTGGGGGCAGTGCCCACCCTAGCTGCTTCCCCTGCCCGCTAGTCCCCCACTACTCCTCCAGCAGGACTCTTCAACTGTGCTCACCATCCCCCACACAGGCTGATTATTTCTAACTTGGGCTTTCTTTTTGCCCTTCCTCCTGGGACCTACCTGCCGGAATCCTTCAGGGTCTGCTTCTAACCCCACATCCTCTCCACCCTTCTCTCACAGCACTACTTGCCTTTCTCATGTTAGCATTCCACACGTCGTTATTTTTCCTCTACCCACCCGATGAGATGGTAAGCTTCTGGATTTTTCCATTCTGATCTCCCTTAGCACCTGGCACAATACTGTGCAAGTAATAGGTTTCTTTCTCTTTCTCCTCCTCTTCCTTTTTAATTCCTAATAATAAAAACTAACACCTGTAAAGCACTTTACAAAGCGTTTTCATGTACATTATCTTCCATACGCTGTACAATATCCTTGTGTTGATGATCAGTAAATATCTAACAGGCTAACGGGTCAAAAGAAGAAGGCACTCCAGGTGAAGGAAATAACACCAGAACACGTACAAAGACAGGAATGATCCCCACAGGAGCCGACGGCGGTGTGGGAAGCGGCCTTGCTGGAGAGAGAAAAATGAGTGCCATAGGAAGTTTGGAAAAGGAAGGGTCAAGATAACACAAACCAGGGGCGCCTGGGTGGCTCAGTCCTTAAGCGTTAAGCGTCTGCCTTCGGCTCAGGGCGTGATCCCAAGGTCCTGGGATCGAGCCCAAGTCAGGCTCCTCCGCTATGAGCCTGCTTCTTCCTCTCCCACTCCCCCTGCTTGTGTTCCCTCTCTCGCTGGCTGTCTCTCTCTTTAAAAAAAAAATAATAATAACACAAACCAAACAGAAAAACAAACCACGCTGCACTAGCATGGTGAGTGGGTCAGAGTATTTATTTCTAGCCTTTTTAGAAACATTCCTTCTTTTGCAAAGCTGTAGTAAGTGTCCATAAAATGTGCCCTACTTTTTGTCACTTGGCATGCTAAGCACTGTTCCCTGATGTGACACAGTCCTCATAAAGGCCATTCGTAGTGAATGCATAATATCCCAGGGAGGCCACATCCTCACGCACTGGACCCATTTCTCTGTTGTTGAACTCGTGGTGCTGCCCGTTTTACTCTATGACAAGAAGCACTGCAACAAAGCTCTTGCGCAGAGAGGAGACAGAACAAACCCAGGTCTTGAGCGAGACTTCAGAGTGCTCCGCGAGCACCTGCCCGGGCCTGCGGCGCCGCTGACTTGCCTTTCACCTGGACTGAACACTGATCCTGTGTTGCTTAAGCCGGTTGGACTTGCAGCCCACGTTATCCCCCGACACCCTTGTCTCCCGTACTGCTGTCACCGTACTGGAATCCTCAGGCCGAGGCTAGGTGGCGGCAGAGTGGGAGCTTAGGAAACGTGTGTATGAACTACCCATTCGTACACCGACCAGTGGTCTAAGGCGATCTTCGTATTTTTATATTTGCGCTCATCACTAAAAATGTTACATTGCACTTCTCAGTAAAAATGCTACATTTTCATCATCTTTGTCACTAATAATTCCTCATTCACTTTTGGCCTCCTTTAGCTTAATTCAGAATTCCACATTTTTGTGAATTAAATTTTTTTATTGAGGTATAATTGACATACACCTTCATGACCTTTAGTGCTAAAATTCTAAATGGATCTCCTCCCAGAGTTATTCTATTTTTTCCTACAGTTAACTTGTAATATTTAATTAAGTGGAATTTATTTAGGTGTACTGTTTAAGGATAGAGCCCTCTACTCCCTCCCCCACACCCCAAATTTTAACCAACTGTTCAAATGCCTTTCTCCCCATTGTTCTTTTTCTTTTTTTTTTTAAAGATTTTGTTTATTTATTTGTCAGAGAGAGAGGGCACAAGCAAGGGGAGGGGAAGGCAGAGCAGGCTCCGCACTGAGCAGGGAGCCCCTGCGGGGCTCAATCCCAGAACCTTGGGATCAGGACCCAAACTGAGCCAAAGGCAGCCGCTCAACTGACTGAGCCACACAGGCATCCCCCCATTGTTCTTTGTAAATGCTAATATAAAATTGGGTCGATTTTTGCCTAGCCAGTCTGTTAAATTGATGCGTAAGCTATATGTTTTACTATCAGCCAAGACTAATACTCCTCCCGGTTAAGCTCTGCCTTCGACATTTTCTTTGCCATCTCCCCTGTTTATTCTTTCAGATAAATTTTAAAATAATCATATCCAATTCTAAAAGGACTCTGTTGGGATTTTCACTGTAATTACACAAAGCCTGAAAATAAATTAAGAAATAATTGACATCTTTACAATTTTAACTTTGCCAGCCAGGGAAATTTTTCTTCATTGACTTTTCCCGTATTTGGTCATTGTCCTCACATCGCTCGCTGACATTTCCAATAAAGGTGATTTCTAGGTATCTTTTTTAAGATTTACTTATTTATTTGAGAGCAAGTGAGCGGGGGCGGGGGGGGAGAGGGAGAGGGAAACTCTGGCTGACTCACTGCGAGCTGCGGGGCTCGATCCCACAAGCCTGAGATCGTGACCTGAGCCGAAGCCGAGAGTCTGACGCGGAACCAACTGCACCACACAGGCGCCCCAATTTCTAGGTATTTTATATTTCAGGGTGTTTTCTAATTGGGCTACTACTGGTGTCCGCAGGGAAACTTGGCAACCGGACATGACAGTGCAGTAGCCTCTCTCCCTGTCAGTGCGTCTTTTGTTTCTTGGCTGTCTCCTACAAACCCGCCCACAGACCTGAGTTCTGCCCGCTGGAGCCAGATAGAGTAACCTGCGCCTCCTCCTACAGGAGAGAGTTTCATCTTTAGAGACTGTCCTGCTTCCCATCAGCCTTTTTTCATCCTGGCTGAATAACCCCGGCTGATAGGATGAAACTAGTATTTGGGAAAGATTCACATGATGGTGGTAAGGGGGATGGGCTTGGGGTAGGTTAGACTAAAAGGTAGGGAACCAGCAGGCACTGGCTTCCGAGGCAATCCAGCCTTCAAGACTGGCTGAGACAAGGCTGTGGACGCACGAAGAGGCGAGGCTGAGAGATTTTTCAAACAAGGAAACGTCAGGACATGTTGACCAACTGGACACAAAGGACAAAGGAATGGAAAGAGGAGTCAGGGATGGCTTTAAGATCTCTCGCCTGAATCACTGAGGAGAGTGACTCTTTTTACAAAGAGAAAGAGAATAGGGAGAGATTTTGGAAGGTAGTCAATTTCTGTCTTCCTGACGCTGAGATTACAGTATATCGAAGGAGAGAGGTCTGTCCTATAGACCAGGTGTGAGATAAGAGAGAATAGGTAGATAGATGATTGACAGATAGATAGATAGATAGATATAGATACAGATATAGATATATATATTGGTCTCAGCTCCCAGTTCCTGGCACAGATCTCCCAAAACCCTTGTAATATCCTGAGTGATAAGAGCATTGGGAACATTTCTTGTTCTAATATTTGGTTTTTGGCCCTGGTTCCTAACACAGGGCTCCTGTAACCCTTGTGAATTCCTAAGTGATAAAAGAACACCAGGAGCATCTTTGTTCTGGCGAGGCGACTCTGGGCAAGCTCCTGGATGAGGGCTGGCCCTCAGAAAGATCAAGCCATGATTGAAAGCTTGCCATTTGCAGCCTCATCCCCCATTCTTCCGAGAAGGGAGGGCCTGGAAATGGAGTTAATAACTGACCATGCCTGTTTGAGAAAGCCTCCCAAACTCCCAACAGTATGGGGTTCCAAGAGCTTTCAGGCTGGCAAACACGTGCACATGTGGAGGGTGGCGCACGCCAGCTCCAGGGGACAGAGACTTCTGCACTCGGGACCTTCCCAGACCTCGCCCTAGATATCTCTTCATCTGGCTGTCCATCTGTATCTTTTACTATGTCCTGTAATAAACTGTAAACTTCAATGCTTCCCTGAGTCCTGTGATCCACTCTTGCAAATTAATCGACCTAAAGAGGGGGTTGTGGGAACCTCCAATTTGTAGCCAAGTCAGAAGTTGTGGGAACCTGGGGACCTGCTACTTGCTATTGGCGTCTGAAGTGGGGGCAGTCTTATGGGCTGAGCCCTTACCCTGGGGGATCGGAAGCTGTCTCCAGGCAGATGGTGTCAGAATGGAGTTAAATGGCAGGGCACCCGGCGGGTGTCCTCAGTGGTTTGGTGTGGGGAACAGCCTACCTGGTCAGTGACCAGGAGTGTCAGAAGTGAAGTGCCCTGCGCGGGTGGGGTAGCACAGAGGAAACATAGGTAGGAAACGGAGTTTTTCCTGCACACCAGTGTTTTTCACATTTTCCCCCCACGGATGACAGGCTGGCTCACACACAAACACGTACAGATAGACATAAAACAGGTGTAAGGGTCCCCAAACTCCTGCAGACCTAGTACCCAGAATACTGGGGAGAGGGAGGAAAGCCCTAGGTGTGTCAGCAGCACTGCATTGGCCGATGAAGTGAGGAGTGTGAATGGCTTCCTTCCCTCTCAGCGGTCAGATCCTGTGGTCTACAACTTGCTGACCAACAGCTCATCAGGAAATGCATTATCCTTTTTTATTTTTTAAGATTTTATTTATTTATTTATTTATTTATTTGACAGAAAGAGACAGCCAGCGAGAGAGGGAACACAAGCAGGGGGAGTGGGAGAGGAAGATGCAGGCTCATAGCGGAGGAGCCCGATGTGGGGCTCGATCCCACAACGCCAGGACCACGTCCTGAGCCGAAGGCAGACGCTTAACGACTGAGCCACCCAGGCGCCCCAGGAAATGCATTATCCTGTCACCGTCCACCCTCAGTCCCATGTCCCAAAAGGCTCCAGGGGAAGAGAGATTCCGGCAGAAAGGCCACGCACATTTTAAAGTTCAAAGAAGTCTGCTGCCAACCCGCAGAGCACGTGGAGCTAGAAATTATGTGCCTGTAAAAAACATCTCCTTTGTCCTCAGCCTGGGGAAAGAGGGTCTAGAGAATATTTAGGTCTCCAACTTTGAGTTTCAAGGCCATGGTGCTTAGAACTGGGACAGGGAAGATAGGACACAGTCTCTCCTTGTGAAGCCAGAGCGCTAAATCGAAGCATGGAAAAGAGGCCAAGGGCCCTAGGCTACCATCTGCTGCTGGGTGGGAGCCTGAACAAGCTGTGGCCCAAGCTCTGCAGCGCTGGCTCGAGGAATGAGGAAGCCCCACCCAAACAGCCCCGCGTCCTGAAGAGCTCATTAAAGAGGAAAAGCTGCTCAGGCACCCCAAGGGACATTGCCCTCCTTGGTCAAATTAAGTTGTTTTAAGCCATATCATATCAGAGCATCTTTCCAGGGTAAATCTTGGAACACTTCATAGTGAAAGATTCTTTTCAATAGAAATGAAGATGCGCGTATCAACTTTGGGCTTTAGAAATTTAGTTTTTTTTTTAAAAAACTTGCCGCGGGTAGGGGGATGGGTTGAGTGATGGGGATTAAGAAGTGCAAAGAGGAGCACTGGGTATTGTATGGACGTATTGAATCGCTGAATTGTACACCTGAAACTAATATTATACTGTATGTTAACTAACTGGAATTCAAATAGAAACTAAAATAAGTAAACATTTAAAAAGTTGCCATGCACCTCTTGGTTGAAATGCCATGTCCCTCCCAGGCTTTTTTCTGTTTGCAGAAGGGGCCACACGAAGGGATACGGGAATGGGGGCCCTTGCTCAGGAGGCAAGCGGTGCTCTTGCAAGCTGCTCTTCCCGCGTTGGGGCTGATGCTCCAGGTTTGCGGGAGCTGGTTGCTGAGAGCTGCGTGTCAGGGCAGCTCTCAGCGCCCAGCTCAAAGAAACAGGCCTTCGAGGCAAAGGTCCCAGGCAGGCAGATTCAATCTTCCCTCCGCAAACTATTCAAGTAGCACGGGAAGAGTCGGCTTCCCAGCGCGCTAACCCAGGCAGCAAGGCGGCTGCCGAGACCAGGAGCGGCTCGCGCACCGCCCCTTCCGCAGGCTCTGGGCTCTATCTGCTCCTCGGTCTCCGCTCTCCATTGAAAAGGTTGCTAAGATATAACTGAGCTTCCCCACCGCTTTCTCTTCCCGTAGTCCCTCCTCAGCCTCTGGGGCCAGCCCCTGCTCCTTTCAGTGGTGATACAACCAGACTGTGGCAAATACACAGCAGAGGTGTGTTTTGGTCCGAGGACTCTCTCCAAGCCCCAGTTCTAGTCTGCAGACTACTTATCTCCAGTTCGAGTCTCTGCTCATCCCCCCAAGCCCTCGAGGCCTGGGTCCAGAGCCTCCCTTTCCCGTATGGCAGCGCCGCCTTCCAGCCTTGCCTTGCGTCTCAGCACCACAGGCAACCCCACCCGCCTCCACCCTCTTCACACTCTGTGAACAAGCAGAGTCTAGACAGACCCATGCCGAGCAAGACGAGAACCCTGGGCTGTCAGAAGACAAACGCAGGTCTGGAATGGGAGGTTTCCAATACGTTCTGAAACCCCAGGTGTGAATTAGCTGACAAGCAGAAGGGGGAAGAAAAGTCCTAAGAGAAGAATTTCCATTCTTTCCATTGAAGGAGAAAGGGGAACTAGAAAGAAGGGGCCAGGGATAAAGGGGGCTGCATTTCTAGTTTCTTTGGCCTAGAAAAGATTTGTGTAAACTTGGCTATGCCCCAGGGGGCTCTGCAGTCAACTACATTCCTGGCAGAAAGAAAAAGATCAGTGGACTAACTGAATGATGCCCAGAGAAAGCCAAACACGAAACCTTTAAACGGCTGCTGTCAGCGTTTCCAGAGAGCTTGGCGTTTCTGCAAAGAGCCTGGAGTGGCTCCACTTCCTCCCTTACTCATTGGTGAATCTCTAAGTAATCACAGGACCTCTGCTGTGACCAGTTCTTCTCCAGTCGAGGAGGACACACTCGCCAAGCATAGGGCCCCCACAAAGCCACCACCCCAGACAAGGTCAAAGTTAGGGGCCACCGTCTACAGTGAAGACTCAGCCCGCAAGCTGAGCTGCTTAAGAGGGATAGTCTAAAACCTCTGAATGCCACAGTCTTTTAGTATTTGGGCTGTCTGGCCCACACCTTCCAGATGCGGGTAACAGGGCGCCCATCTTCAACAGGCACTAAAATCATGTTTTTTCATCCTCCCAGAAAGTTGGGGGTGGGGGTCGTGGGGGGAGGAACAGGCCAGCAGCTCAAAGAGACACATTAATATATTTTATTAAGTTTGCCATACAAAGAATATGCCACAGGAAAAAACATCAGAACTGGAAGGGCCCGTGGAGATCATCCGGACTCCCTTGTTTTACAAACGAGTACAGTGAATGAGGAACACCAGAACAGCGTTCTGGACAGCACCGGCGCTTCGGCCCAGTCCTGACACACAGAGTTCGGCCTTCTGGTTCCGAGCCAAGGAGAACCTCCAGACTTGACCCATGTGGACTTTGAATGTTCCTGTGCCCTACAGTACCACTTTCTGATGCTTATTTCCTCCGTGAGGCTGCAGGAAGAGCCCTAAAGAAAACACGATGAGTGTCAGGGCCATTCGGAGCCAGGAAAACAGACTGACTGTGGAACAGAAGGTGCAGAGGGCTTAGGGGAAGAACTCAATCCCTCCCCAAAAGAGTCCCGATCATCCCTGTCCCCCAAACAACACACACTCGGAGCCCAAAGCCTCACGGCAAACATACTTGCCTCCCTGAGGTTCAGAGCAGGTTGGAAGGAGGAAGGGAAAGAGGCGGGTACAGGAAAAAGAGAAAAAGATCTACTTCTGAAATCAACAAGTTCAGAGGGAACACATTTTTCCCTGCACGGAGCAAATCCGAACACCACAAGAGAAGGCTGTAAAACTCTGGTATTACATCAATCGTGAGATGTAAGGAGAAACACCGATAAGTTAGCAAAATAAATACAATGAGAGTTTCACTGAGATGGACGTAACCCAGCGAAAACAGTTTTGAGGCTCTTGAGTCAAGAAGACCGAGGTGTACCTTGCACTGCATCTTGGAGGAAACCCTAAGAGATGCTGAGAGCCTTCCCAGCAGAGAGAAGTCACGCATAACTCCCTGTGGCCCTACGGAATGTTTCCACTAAAAGCTACTCCCGGAACGTACATTTCCTTCTCCTAGGAAGACAAGGCTGGCCAGTCAGAGCTGAGGCTCACTGATTCTGCCCAGGCCATGACAGGTCGTCCAGTGTCTGTCTGTAGGAGGCCCGGGTCAGCAGGGGCTGAGGGCGGAGCGAGTGGAAAAACAAACAATGTGTTGCTAAGAACTGAGCTGTTTGTGGACATCGCCGTGGACATCGGTGCCTCTGGCTTCACTGGGTGAGGCAAATCTCGCCACCTCTCCTGACCCACTGAGGGCCTGGACTCTGGGGCCGCTGAACTCCGGTCTACGAGAGAAGGGAGGCTCCGCTACAGAGAAAAGTAGTAACTACGGGAATGAGGCTACCGCCCCGGCTCTTGCTGGCAGGTTAACGTCCTCCAAAGGGCTGCAGTGTCCAGAGGAGGCGTTCACCCTCTGTCTGCCCAGCATACAGGGGACAGGAGTTTGGAAACAGTGGGACACATGAACCCCCAGCCCCGAGTGCAGCCAGGGATCAGTCAGGGAGATCAAAGTCGGGGCGAACAGCCTACGGGTGTGTCGGGCTTCTCCACAGGCGAGAGGCAGCGGCAACAGCAGCACCCGGCTCCTTCGGCTCATGTTTCCACCACTCGGATAAGAGGCATGGGCTTATTAGGGCTGGGGGGCTTGGATATCCTGACGCTGAAAGAAAGTCGGGAACGCTGAGTGCAGCTTGTCGCCCGCCCCACCCACGGCCACCTCCCGCGTTTGCCCCCGGGGTTCCACACTCTGGTGCCAGCTGAGGCCTTGGCTCTAACGCTTTAAAAGTAACTGTGAGCAGCATCTAAGAGGAGGTGGTGGGCCAGGGCTGATGGAAACACAGGGAGCACATAAACCGCTGAGAAGCGGGTCCAGCTGTGGTTCTTGATTTTTTCAAAGTCTGGGACCTTTTTGTGAGTCTCTTGGAACCAGAAGGCCCTCTCTCTGGAAATACGCACTTGCTATACCTTCATGATTTATGCTAACAATTTCAGGGGGTCCATCCGGATCCAGAGGCCGTTCACGGGCCTCCTTGGGGTTGTGCTGTCAGGCTCTACTCTGACTTGGTCAGAAAATGGTTCAGGCGGAGAACAGGTCAGATTAGAGACTGAGAGCGTAAGTGGGATTTAGAAGAGCCTTGCCCTTGCCTCAGTACCAAAGCTTTCCTTCCCATAGCTCCGTCCCTCTTCCCTCACTTCTCCCCCGGGCCCCCCACAGGCACGCCTCCTCACCTGCCCAGGTTCTCGGTCTTGGTCCAGGTCTGGGTGCTAAAGTGGCCGTGACTGATCTGCTTTTCTATCAGGTGTTCCATCCGGTCATGCATCTCTAAATTCTG
Source organism: Ursus arctos (assembly GCF_023065955.2). Lineage (NCBI taxonomy): Eukaryota > Metazoa > Chordata > Mammalia > Carnivora > Ursidae > Ursus > Ursus arctos. Next base: position 1,839,068 of record NW_026622786.1, read on the forward strand.
TAATACAAGTTCTGGGGTCAGACTTGGCCATTTGTGACATTTCACTAGCTCACTCTGGCCTCTGCCCCTCGGTTTGTCCTGCAGTCACAGCCACCCCTACCATGCACGCTACCACCCAGTGCCCTCTCCCCCATCCCTCCTCTTCACCACCCCCGACCACCCTCCTCCTCCAGTGCTCGCTCCTGCCTCCTGCCCTCAGGAATTGTGTGTGACACTGATCATTCCCTGCTGTCCTCCCGAGCTCTCGACAAAGGCGGAAATTAGACTAAGAACTCGTGAGCGGATCGAGGCCACCGCCTTAGCTGTGGAGAACACAAGGCCCCTCCTACAAAATGCCTGTCCCTCCACAGCCCAGCTCCACTGTCGCCTCCTCCGCTGGGCTCATGGCACACGGCTCCCCCGGGGATGATGTGTGCCTTTAGAGCGGGGACAGGTTTTACCGTCGTAACTCCCTGAAGTTTCTCGGAAAACACTGACTCAACTGAACTGAATGTCAACAATCCTCCCAGACACTCACTTCTGAGCAGCAGCCAGACAGGACGAAGACCCTTCAGACTCTCTCCCTCCCTATGTACAGTCCTGTCTTCCAAGAGCCTGCTCCCTTCCCAGGGCTGCCCCGTGCACACACCTCTGCTTCCAGGTAGGCGATTTTCTCCTTGAGCTCCTGGATGGTGCTGTCCTTTGACTGGACCACAGCTTTTGAATTCTGGAGCTACAAAGATGTGGGGGACAGTGGGGTTCATTTTGAAATGACTCAGTACGCACTCACAGAACTTTACCCTGCTGCCGGGGAGCCAGCAGAAACATAAGGCAGACTTTTGCACCTCTTACATGACTTGCTTAGCTTTTCTAGAAAAGCCCCAGTTCAGTCAATATTGAGCTCTTGATTATCCCAGGCGCGAGGGGAGGGGTTGTAAGAACACCACCCTGATGATCCAAAACCATGGATGGCTCAAAACCCATTCCACTTGATGTTGGGAAATACGAATTATTTATTCATTCAAGAAATATTTGTTGGGGCACCTGGGTGGCTCAGCTGGTTGGGCATCTGCCTTTGGCTCAGGTCAGGATCCCGGGGTCCTGGGATTGAGCCGCACATCAGAATCCCTGCTCAGTGTGAGCCTGCTTCTCCCTCTCCCCCTGTCCTTCCCCTCCACTTATGCTCTCTCTCTCTCAAATGAATAAATAAAAATCTTAAAAAAAAAAAAAAAAGAAGAAGAAGAAGAAAAGAAATATTTGTTGAGTGCCTACTATGTGATAAGCTCTGTTCTAGACACTGGGAAACAGCAGAGAACCAAACAGAAAAATCCTAGTCCTCGTGGAGCTGACACGCAGCAAATACGCCCTCCCAGTTAGGGGTTTTAAGTTCTCAAGACAATTCTGCCAAATGCCATATCCTGAGTATGCTCCCTAAAGCTCAGGGGTGGAAGGCAGAAAATCGGCCGTGAGGTACAAAGGTTGATAATCTGCACACAGATAAGTGAGTTTATTGTGACTTCATTATTCATTTACCAGCGCTCTTCAAAGTGTAAGACAGACTAAACTTTTCCTTCTTTTCCCACTGGAAAGCAGAAGGCAAATGCCTAAAATTATAGGGGAAAGATGGGACAAAAGCAAATCCCACTCACCCAAACCTAGTAATTGGTAGCCATTAATGTTTTAGCATAAGGAATAGAAGCCAAGCTCTCCAGGAGGATAAACAGCAAAAGCAGGGGCTCGACAGGGAAACAGGGCTGGGCTCCACGTGGCAGCTCCCCGAGAGAGGGCGCGTGCGCGGGGACACCGGCCCCGCCTACCTGCTCTATCATTTGCCGCACTTTGCGCTGCTGGCTCTTCAGCATGTCGTCCAAGTGGTGGATCTTCTCCCGCAACGCAGCCACTTCCTTTTCCAGCCTGGCGGCCCTGGGCGTTAAGACCAGACAGCTGAGGCAAGGGGAAGAGATGCCTTCTCCACCCAGTCACAGGAAGAACCTTGGGCTTGGGGGCTTCCATGAACTGGATCCCCTCTGCCTGATGCCCCAGTGTCTGCCGTTGAGGAGGAGGTGCTCGGGACACCCTGGGACGGCACGGTGGGAGCGTCACTAGAGATCAGCTAGTCTGCACGAGGAAACTGTCTCTCAGAGAGGGACGGATGGATAAGTCACTCTGGAAAGCTCTCGAAGGTACAACTAGAACCACTAGGTAGATGTCCAGGGAAGCAGCCCTTATGCTAACACAGGACAGACTTTCTCAGCATTAAAGCTGTCAGAACGTGGACAGCCTCATGTATGACGAGCTCTTCATTTCCTGGAAAGATTCAAGTGGGAGCTGGGAGTATGACACCCAATGCCATCAAGCTGTTGGAAAGGACTCTATGTCAAGAGGGAGATAAGATTTAAGGGTCCTTAAAGCCTCTTCACACAAGTGTGTTCCTGAGTCTCCCGATTCCCAGACACTGCCATAACCTCTGCATCTTCTAAACCGGGCCAAGATCCCCAGAGGTCCGGCGACTAGGCAAGTGTCCAGGAGTTCACACCTCTGAAGGACCGCTGGTGCCCATCTCTTCTGCTCCTGCCTGAGGAAGCTGACGGGAGCCGCTGCCAGAAGGAGGGCAGAGCTCCTGGTGCGGGTGGAGGCGGGGTACAGTGCAATCTGAGCCCCGACATCCTCCCTAAGCCTCAAACAATCTAGGAGTCCACCCTCAGCTCTCCAGTGCCCTATTGCTCAGTCTCCTTTTATTTAGAAAATCAATTTTTATGGTGCACAGCCATCACTTGCCATTCCCAAGCCTCCCTTTTGGATTATCTGGGTCTTTTCTGTTTCTCCTGCTGCTTCCTCTCGGTCACCTGCCCATGAGCACCACTGCTGAGGAAGGAGGAGTGCGGAGTACTTTAATACAATTCCGTGATGACGTCAAGCCCAAAAGGAGACTACAATAAAATGTCTGCATTTCCCATGCCTAGATTGAGGTTATCCCAAAAGAGAGAATATGCCCCCCATCGACTGTGGGGTCCAAGGGGGCAAGAATCATGTCTGCTGGGGCACCTGGGTGGCTCAGCTGGTTAAGCATCTGCCTTCGGCTCAGGTCATGATCCCAGGGTGCTGGGATCGAGCCCCACAGCAGGCTTCCTGCTCAGCGGAGAGCCTGCTTCTTCCTCTGCCTGCCACCCCTCCCCCTGCTTGTCTTGTTCTCTCTCACCCTGTCTCTGTCAAATAAATATATAAAATCTTCAAAAAAAAAAAAAAAGATCATGTCTGTTAATCTTAGAATGCCTTAGAAGGCCCTCCAGGTGACACCTGTTGAACTTAGAAAGATCCAACTTATACCATGGACACAGCAGGCCCAATATGCTGGCGTCAGCTTTGATTTACCATTTGAGATCTTATTTATTAATTGCCAGCAGCATAAAAAATTTCCAAATTCTTAAAGGTCCAAAGTGGCCTACTCTTTGCTCTGTAGGTTTCACCGGTAGGGCCTCTGATCTCTGATCAGAGGGAATCTGTCAAAACTTGGAGCGGGAAGGATCCCAGAGGCCCCCGCTCGCCACTGCTGACAGCCGGCTCTCCGCTGGAGGAGCTTCGCGTGACCGGAAGCTCAGGATCTCTTCACGGAGCTGCTCTTGTAGTTTTCGAAGCCTGACTCGTAGGAAGTTATCTGATTTACCCTCAAACAATTCACAGTCGGTGTTTGTCTTCGGGGGAGGGAACCGTGGCAACACTACCACATCCACGTCCGGTGGGACGGCTGCGGAGTAAGGTGCCACGACGACACGGACTTCAGCAGCTCTCACCTGACCTTGGCTCTAACACCACGCAGGCCTTTTCTCCAAGGAGAACGACCTCCCCAGAGACGGCAGCCTCCCAAACAGTATTTCCCTCGGCGGGCCCCACCCTGAGCAGCCGCCCCATGAGTCAGAGCGGGAAGATCTGACATCAGCACCAGCTTCCTCCCCAGGCCTGCCGCCACGGGAGCTGCAGGCTGCATGGCCCGCCCTCCCCTCCCTGCACCCCAACTTCCCGGTGAACAAGGGCCCTTACTTTTCTCGTTCTGTTTGGCAGTCAGTGTTCTTGCTCTGAAGTTCCTCCAGGGCTCTTTCCCCTTCCCTAACCTTTGCCAGTAAGGCCTGATGTTCCTGGATAGGCCGAAGGGAAGAAAATCTAGGATAAGAGGTGGCAACGGTTTCCGTTTGGGGTGAAAGGGGCCTGAGGGCTGGGCTCAGCCCCTATTGGGCCTGGGACAGCTGCCAAAGAGCAGCAGGCCAAGCTGGTTTGCTGGGGCGCCCTCCCCTGTCAGGGATAACCCTTCCCACCCTCGGCATACAGAAACTTCCCAGCCTCACCCAGCTACCTGGACAGACAGCTTGGCCCTGCATTATCCAGGCCCACCTGCCGGCTATGGCTACCGGTCCCCGGGGAAACCAGGCCCAGTGGCTCCTTAAGAGCAGTTTTGTCTTTTCTCTTCTTTTTTCTTTTCTTTTCAAAAGCCCATAAAGGGCAGCTCTACAAGAACCCAGCTGAAACAGAAATGGGTTCAACTCTAGTTATCAAGGGCTAAGCTCAGCTGAGAGAAAGACTTCTTGTTCCTTAAAGGCTAAAAGGTTCTCGAAGGTATTTGCTAAGGAAGTTATGCAGTGTGTTTTTCTGGACCTGCTCAGAAAAGCAGACTACAGTGGTCTCAGTCAATGCCAGGACACCCCCCCCCCCCGCCCCGCCCGCCCGCCCTTAGGCCCTGAAGGCAGAACTCCCACAATTACCGCCTGCATGCCTAGCAAGCGCTTTTGGAGCTCTCCGACGTCTGCCTCCTTCTGCCCCACTCTGTCCTCCGCTCTCTGAAGGGCCACTTGACTCTGTTCCGCTTCTCTCTGGTACCGGCTGAGTGTGACCTAAGACAGAATGGGGATGGGTCAAGGAGGTGGAGGGGAAAGAACAAACATGGATAAAAACCTTAGGAGAAGGGCACCTGGGTGGCTCAGTCAGTTAAGCAGCTGCCTTCGGCTCAGGTCATGACCCCAGCATCCTGGAATCGAGCCCCACATTGGCCTCCTTGATCAGCGGGGAGCCTGCTTCTCTCTCTCCCTCTGCCTGCTGCTCCCCCGCTTATGCTCGCTCTCTCTCTGTCAAATGAATAAATAAAATCTTTAAAAAAGCAAACAAAAAAACCTTAGGAGAGAACCCAGGACCCTGGGCACAATGATGGGAGAAGGGAGGCACCCCTCTCTTTCCCATTCATGGTTCCAGGACGACTTGAGATACTAGCAGGTATCTCCATTTCCAGGGTTAACTGGCACATAATTGATCAAGCTCTACTTTCTTCTTCTTTTTTTTTAAGATTTATTTATTTATTTGAGAGAGAGAGTGTGAGGAGTGGGGGGTGGGGAGGGGCAGGAGAGGGAGAGAAAGTCTTAAGCAGACTTTGCACTAAGTGCAGAGCCCGACCTGGGGCTCGATCTCACAACCCTGAGATCATGACCTGAGCTGAAACCAAGAGTCCCTTAACTGACTGAGCCACCCGGGCACCCTGATCAAGCTCTACTTTAGAGTAACATCTGGACCCAGAAGCGCCTTCCAGATGGCAGTATTCTTCAACACCCCCTCCCACGTTGGTCGGGGCCACCCCAGCTAACCCAGCGCTGTAGCCTTCCTACAAATGCAAACGCCAAGAATCCAGGGGAACACATCTCCACAACCTTCCCTCTGTGTCCCCCCTCTTCCTCACCCTCACATCAAGCAATATTACAGCATATAAAGGCCAAATGGCATCTGGCAGGGCAACTAAGCACCAGGAAGAATTGCTCCATATCCAAGATGATAAGCCAATCTGGGAGGGACAGAAGCAGAATTTTAGAATGAAAAATTAAGGAAGAACTTGCCTCTCTTCCTCCCACATGCCAACTTCAGGTCTCAGCTTAGATACCCTTTCCTCCAGAAGGCTCCACGCCCGGTGAGGAGTCCTTCCATTGTGCGGCCTTCCCTCTTATAGCATCAAGTGGATTTTGCCCAGTCACTTGTGTGCCCTCCCCAGTGGGCTGTCAGCAGGGACCTTGGGTACCATTACACTTCCAGAGCTCAGCGCAGTACTTAGCACACAGTTAACGCTCGCTAACGTTGTGAGTGGAATTGGTATTCATCCAGTCCAACAGTCAACTGACCTACCCAAGGTACGCAGCTAGGGAATAACAGAGCCAATGCTAAACACAGTGACTTCCTCATCCATTTCAATTCTTCCCAGCTACCCCACACGGGCTCCCCAGTCAGTTACTAAAAAAAGAATCCACATAACCTCCCCAAAGCCCCTGCCGTCCTGGGAAAACAGACACCGAAGTGGCCAGTTTGTCTGACTCCTCCCAAAGTCAGAATCAGGGAAGAGAAAGCAAAGCACAGGATGATGTGTGATGGGACCCATCCACGCCGCACGCCAGCCCCGTGCAGAGCAAACTCTCTGCGACCCCTTCCTGACAGCAAGCTGCTGCTGGGAGACCAGGAAACCCACGCTTCCTGGCAGGTTGTTTTCCTGGTAATTGACAGTCTTGCCCTTGCTACCTCCTGGTTCAGAAAAGTACATCAGAGAGTCACATTAACTAGCAAAGACTGAGAAAAGCCTCCGAAGGTCCCATATCAGCCTGGAACAGGCCAGCCCCATGGACAGGAACACAAAAGCAAAACCTCTCATTTCTGTACATAATACTGCACCCAGGCTGATGTGTACTCAGAGCACAAAGTTAATGGGCCCTGGGCTGATCCACACACTCTGCTATGGGATCACAAAGGAAGGAAAACATACTCCTCGGCCACATCTGTCCCTGTTGCTCCAGTCAGCAATGCCCTGAAGGAGCCTCTTAATCATAACAGGGTGTGCCAGCCAACCCAACAGTGGGAACAGCAGGTGCTGCTGACCAAGGGTAGCCCCTTCTGAGGGAGACTGTGGGCAGGTGGCCACTGCTGTCAGGGACCTTCTGGCCTTAGGCTTTTACTCTGGACCCTTTTGTTAGAGCACTGAAACCCAGAGCTAGCAGACCCCTCCATGGATGGCCAAAACCAACCACTGCTTCACAATGCCTCTCAGTGTAGAAATTGCGTTCCAAAATGCAGAGTCTGGTCAGTGCCACAGCCTCAAACTCCCGTTCCTCCTTGTGTACCAAGAAGGGAGGGAACAGCTGGTCACCAAAATGAGACACCGTCAACCCAATTATCCGAACTGCGGAATCTGAAACAGAGGAGGCAAACTGCTTTACGGCACAGCTACTTTGTTCTGAAACCAAACCAATCGCAGTATCACGCTAAGTCCAAACTATTTAGGATAGGAAAACCCACTTAACTAAACTGATCACTAAGAAAAATACAGGTTATCTTATATTTCTAAAATCCTGCAGAGTAATAAATATCTTACCTCACCTAATTCACAGACCACACTTGCAAGCTATACTTAAAATGACCCATTTTTACATAATTTGGAACTGATACTTAGGTTAAATTACTTGCTCAAATAATTGATCATCTCTAAAGGCAACTGATTATCCCTGTGCCCTCTTTCTGCCCTCAATAGCCCTCTCAAAAATTCTCTCTCTTAGTCCCATGGAAGAGAAGTACTCAGTCTTCTTCCTACGACCAGCTCCTGGCATGCCTGGGCAGGGCATATCCCATCATGACGTATTTGTAACACAGAACTACTTTACATGTGGATGAAAACAGCAGATAACAGACGGTTACTCTCACACAGAAGCCTAGTGTTTTCCCAGCGTACCTCATTTTATACTCAGAATTTTCTGGAAAGTATAGAAGACCACATACTTTTTAATGGGGGGGGGGGGCTTTCACCCTCTACAGACTTTGGTACTTTTTTAATCTTCCATAATAATTTAGTATTACTTCTGTAACAGTAATCGAAATTGCTCATTCAAGATCACGAAGCTCTGCATAGTAAAATCAGGACTTGACTTCAAGTCCCCTGACTCCATAGGCACAGATCTTTCTACAACCACACTGTTGCATCCACTCATCCAGTTCACACTTAAGAGGTACCCACCTTACGTCAGGCGTTATGCCAGACGTGGGGATGCAGGGTGACCTTGACAGCAACAGTCCCTGCCTGCATGGTGCCCAGAGCCCAGTAATTTATACTGTGGTAAAAGTAACGACCCCTGAGTCACCTGCTATCCCAGACCAGCACGACCACTCAACTTCGGTAGAGAACCAAGTGCCAACTTTTAACCGTGGGCTAGCCTTGAACAGCAAAAACTATAAATGTCCGGGAACGCAGAAAGCAGACAGGAAAGTGCCCAGGCCTCAAAGCCCAGCCTCTCCAGTTGACGGCACACAGCCAGAAAGACATGAAGTCCATGCTAAGTCACTGGCACTGAAATCCAGCAGCCCAACCCTTGGGGCACTTTCTCCTCAAATCCCAGATCTTACCTCAAAAGCCGCACGGTCTGACTGGTGCTGCCGCTCAGCCTCCTGCAGCTTGACAAGCAGGTCCTGCACGGTCTTCCTCAAGCTCTCAGCATCTTCGTTTATGTAGGTGTCTACCTACAGCCAGAGCAGGGAAGAGAAGGTGAGGGCCCTGTGTCTGTGTAAGAGAAGGTCCCCTGCACACACACTTGGGTCCTCTTGTCCGGACCACCCTCACATCACTCAAGGCGAGAGTTAGTCTTGGGTACCCAGGAGCTCTGAGTTACTCACGCAAAAACACTCTTTCTTCATATCCCAAGGAACTCAACTCGCCTCAAATCACCGCGTGATTTTAGGACACACTCAGTAATTTTTATACGGGTTATCAGCTGATTCACAGGTACGCTTATGCCAGCCCCCCCTGTAGGCCCTGCTTCCGTCGGACTGGAGTTCTCTGACAGCGGGGACGAGTTGCCCTTTAGACTACAGGGCGCAAGGGCAGGGGCGGTGCCGCACCCGAAGGCACATCTTGGTCTTCTGTGCATCTGGCACAGAAATCAGCATACAGAGGGCTACTGATGGACAGGCAGGTTTAGAGCAAAAGCACCCAATGACTCCAGGAATCTGATCCGATGTGAGAAAAGGTGTCTTTATCGAGGTTACCACGAGTCTCTCCCCAGACACACCCAACCGCAGGTTGGTGGTTAGTGCTGAGCTGGCATGTGGGGTCTTGCCCCCACCTCCGCCGCACAGGCACCAGACATTTCAGTTACCAGCTCCCAGCAGGTCTGACAGAAAAATCTTTCCCTGTCTTGCACATTAGGAAGCACGGAGCTCTCAAGTAAGAGGCGGCCAACAGGGTCCCAGTCGCTGTGCGACCACTGAGTCCGACGGGCCTTCCTCTATCTGTGAAGCAGCGAGAAGCCTCCTTACCGTGCCCTGCCTTACAGGCTGCCTCCAAAATAAGATAATTTCCAGGAGGGCTGAGAGCTTGTCAGAAGACAAAGCTGAACAAATAGCACCAGGTGTTATAACCTGTTGCCGGCAGCACATTTGCCAAACATGGTGATTCAGGGGAAGGGAGAAGATTCAAATTGCACATCTAACGAGAGTGGCTAGAGCACAACACGCCGAAGCCCAGCCGTCAAGAAGCGATCCAGTCGACTCCCCTAGATCTGCACTTAAGCTGCCGGGCTGGTGAGAACATTTCAAAGGCTCCTGGAGCATAACCACTGTGTGCTTGTTTCAAATGGTTTCATGACATGGAAAATTGTCAGGGTATAATATGAAGAGAAAAAAGGTAGTTATAAAACTTTGCATGTAGGAGTCAAAACACACTAGATTTAAGCACAGCAACGTGGGTAGATGCTATAAAGGGACACGACAGAAATGTAGCACAAATCCATCATGAAAATTGAAAACATACTCATAGGCATATCTAAATCATACACTGAGTATATTAGAATGTATACCTTTTGGCTGGGGAGGGGAGAGGAAAAAAAAAAAAAGTAAAAAGGCTTTATGAGACCAGAGATGATGATAACCCCTGAATGGATGGGTAGATCTGATTCGGCCCTGCGTTCAAGGGCCAGAAAAAAAAATCCAAAACCAAAACTAAACAAAAACCCACCCAAACAAAAGAAACAAACAGAAAGAACTGCTATATACAGTATAATCTCGATATTATCATACATATATTTGCATTTCAAACTGTGGTTTTTCTGTGGGTAGATTCGAATGACATTTTTTTCTTCTTCCACGTTTCTGTGTTTCTGAATTTCCTAAATTTTCTACAATAAGCATATCTTACTACATAATCACAAAAAATGTAATAACAAAGGCCTTTTGTTTTTAAATAAGTATAGCCACGTTTATTTGTCAACTCTACCTCAATAAAGCTGGGGGGAAATTTTTTTCAAAAAGGACAGCCACGATGAGCATTGGGTGACACATAGGGTTGCTGAGTCACCACATTGTACACCTGAAACTAATATAACACTGTGTGTTAACTACACTGGAATTTTTTTAATAAATAAATAAATAAAGACAGCCATGGAGAGAAATACTACATGTCATTATTCAAAAGAATGAGGTGGATATACATATACTGACATAGAAAGAAGGCTATAAATTTAATGAACTTTAAGTTGATAGAAGGCTATCAGTTTAAAACGACTGAAAAGCAAGGAATAATGTATTTATCATGACCCTGTGCAAAGTGTGTGTATATTACACACATGTATTTATACATGTCTCTATGGTGTGTGTGTATATATTAACATATATACAAACATACATGCATTTGGTATTTAGATAGGTGGTCTGTGTATAGAAAAATACACTAGCAGCGTGCCTGGCTGGCTCAGAAGAGCATGAGACGCTTGATCTCTGGGGCGTGAGTTCAAGCCCCATGTTGAGTGTAGAGTTTACTTAAATAAGTAAAACTTTACAAAAAATAAAGAAAAATACCCTAGAGGGGTGCCTGGCTGGCTCAGTCAGTGGAGCAGACGACTCTTGATCTTGGGGTTGCAAGTTTGAGCCCTACCTTGGGTGTAGAGATTACTTAAAAAAAAAAAAAAAAAAAAAAAACTTTTTTTTTTTTTTTAAGATTTTATTTATTCTTTTGTCAGAAAGATAGAAAGAGAGAGAGCACAAGCAGTGGGAGTGGCAAGCAGAGGGAGAAGCAGGCTCCCTGCTGAGCAAGAAGACCCATACAGGACTCGATCCTGGGACCCCAGGATCGTGATCTGAGCTAAAGGCAGACACTTAACAGGCTGAGCCACCCAGGAGTCCCCAAAAATAAAATCTTAAAAAAATAGAAAAAGAAAAAAAAGAAAAGAAAAATATGCTAGAACACTGATACTCAGCTTTGGCCAGACATTAGAATCACCTGAAGAGATATTTTTTCTTTTTTCTAAGATTTTATTTTTAAGTAATCTTCACACCCAATGTGGGACTCAAACTCACAACCGCAAGATCAAAAGTTGCACGTTCAGAGTGCCTTCAGGGCTCAGTCACTTACGCCTCCAACTCTTGATTTCAGCTCAGGGCATGATCTCAGGGTTGTGGGATTGAGCCCCAAGTTGGGCTTCACTCTGAGTGTGGAGCCTGCTTAAGATTCTCTCTCCCTCTCTCTGCCACCCCCTCAATCAATTAGAATAGAATAGAATAGAATAGAATAGAATAGAATAGAATACAATACAATACAATACAATACAATACAATACAATACAATACAATACAATACAATAATAAAATGTCATACGCTCTACCCACTGAGCCAGCCAGGCTCCCCCTGAAGAGCTTTTTAAAGTCCCGATGCCCAGTCCACACCTCAGACCAAATAAATTACAATCTCTTGGGCTGGCACCAGGCTTGTCTCCTTAAAGCTCCCAGGGCCATTCCAATCAGCAGCGAAGGCCAAGAGCACTGCTCTAGAAGGATCCACCCACTTCCATCTGTTAACAGTGTATCCTTCAAAGGAGTGGAACTGGGGAAGGAGAATTTCCGGTCTGTATGTTTCTCTGTTGTTTGAAATTTTTACAGCAAACGTTACTCTTCTGTTTAGTGAGACAGAAAGAGCAATAACAAGGGGATCAGGGGGGAGGATACCCGCCTCCTGGCTATGAAGTAGTTACGGCTCTTTTCCCTGTTACCTACCTCAGGTGGGCTGCTATACCGGGTCGTGGAGCTTGGGTTTAATCCATTTGCCTTTTCTAACACCACCTGTTCAAAGAAAAATAAAATTGGTAGTTAAAACAGCCCAACCAACCAACTTTAAAACATTAATCTCCGAAGATCACAAATCTGAGATAGAATAAAAGAAAGAGGCGGAGGAAGACAGAGAAAGAAGAGGAAGGGGAAGTGAAGGAGGGGGAGGAAGAAAAGGAAGGAAGGGGAGTTGGAAGGCAGGCGGGAAGGGAAAAAAGACTGAGGGCTCTGTGGAAAATGGAGACGAGGGGGAGTGGAGAAACGTGTGTGGCCTTGAAAGGGAACATTCTAGCCCTGTAGGGAGGATGAAGGGAGCCTCGGGCTAAAACCTTTCCGCAGACAGGAAAACATGCAGGCTGACTCCTGGAAGCCCAGGGAATACAAGCAGCTGCCTGCCACCAACAAAGAGCCTCCGCTGCCCCTCGGGGATCCTGACAAGGTTTGACGAAGCATAAAGCGAAAGGTGAAGCGGCCTTTGCTGCAATCCCTTCCAACCCAAAGCCTGATTATTCATCATACGACTGCTGGTCTGCGCAAGCAAGGGCCCTGGACTTTTGGGCCAGTCTCTGAGCACGTCAGGCTCTTCAGTCGCCTGACAAAGCACCTCCCAGCGGCCAGAGGTGAGCTCCGGAGGTGAGCTCCGGCAGTGCAAGTCCTGCCTTCGGTCACAGCGAAACCAGTTAGGGGGAATCGCCACACGAGCCTCGCCGACGCTCGCGCCAGAGGGGAACCTCGCTGCCACTAGCTGCCACGTCTGTTTCCCTCAGGAGAATGAGAGCAGGGGCTACTGCAGAAAGACTAGCACCCCCATCCCTGACCGAAATGCAAATGAAGGAGATAAAACTCAGCGGCTGAAGGAGGATGAGGGTGAAATGGAAGAGACAGTTCTGTTCTCCTGAGGACACTTCTAGCCTCCAATTTTAGAAAAGCCAAAGAGCAAGATCCCAGCGTTATCCATCCAGCTCAAGAAGAGCTCTTCAGTAGGTTCAATATGACGTTTACTGATGACCTTCTTCATCCTTGACCCTGTGCTGAGCGTGGGGTTACAGAGATGGGGGTGGGGTGAACCCGTAACCCGAGGAGTTTCTCATGTCAGGCCGAGACAGCTACATACACAAATCACAGACGAGGACCGAGACCTCCAATTCACACCACAGCGTCACCCCAATTAAGCAAGATCGACTTATGAGAAGTTTGCATTTATGGGCAATTGTCTGCTTTATAAGACTCTGTTGCGGAAAGATGATCACAGAATCCTCGCAGAGAAGAGGTTTTGTGAAACTTAATGGTAATTTTATTTACGTAAAGTCCATTTTTTTTTAAAGATTTTATTTATGTATTTATTTGACAGACAGCCAGCGAGAGAGGGAACACAAGCAGGGGGAGTGGGAGAGGAAGAAGCAGGCTCCCAGCAGAGGAGCCTGATGTGGGGCTCGATCCCAGAACCCCAGGATCACGCCCTGAGCCAAAGGCAGACACTAAACGACTGAGCCACCAGGCGCCCCCCATAGTCCATTTTTATACAGTGTTTTTGGAACAGGTACCCTTCTATATAGGCTGATACGTGTAATCGCGAGTGCCCACCTGCTGGAGAGCACTAATGAGGTCGTGAGTGCTCTGAGAAGCCAACATGGCCTGTACTCGCACCTTTCCTGCCAGTGGGGGGAGACTCAGCACCCACTGCGTGACTGGCAGATGGGACTGCCCGGCACAACCTCTTCAGTGAGGATCCGACCATTGACCATTTCCTATTACCTGTATCTCCTGTCCCTGGAGAGAATCTCCTGGATCTCTGTCAAGCTTGCTACTTATGTCCTCCCGGAGCTTCTGCAGGCAGTTCCGGGCCTGGGAGGGGAGGGCAAGAAGCCTTAGCTTTGGGAAAAGGAAAGAGAGCATACCGACTCACCCAGCTTTGTGCCCATCCCCGACCCATACTCCTCTGAGCCAGGTACTGTCCTTAGCACTGGCTGGGGAAGCAGGGACCCCAGACAAGTGGGGCTGCGGCTCAGTGCCTCCTACACACACAAGAAACCCTGCCCTGCCGGAGCTAACATTCATGTTGCAGAGACACACAACGCAAAAGGCAAACAAGTGAAACATGTAATATATTATTACATGACAGCGAGTGCCAAGGAGCCAACAGGAGCCAGGGGTCAGGAAAAGCTGGGGAAAAGAGATGGGCAGTTTTAGAGACGATGGCTGGGGCAGTGCTAGGCACATGGTAGTCAATAAATATGTGTTGATGAATGGATTGGTTGATTAATGGAAGGGTCGGAAATAATATCTGACTCAAGGGGCCTGGTGTCACTTTGGGTAGGAAGGGAGCAGATGGGAGAGAACCAGACCCCACAAAAGAAGGGAGCCAAAAAAATGGGAGGTTCCCACAGTGGGAGGGGTGCCCACCTCCTGGATATACTGCACCTCACTCTTCAGCTGGTTGATATTCTTCTCATGGATCATCTTATCTCCAGACCTCCCCTTCAAGTACACCTGCAAGAAGGAAAACAATACTATTTAGTTAAGGAACCTCCTGGTAAGTTAATTCCACATAGACAGGTTCATACATTGTTGGTGGGAAGGTAAATTATTACTGCCCTTCTGCGTGGCAATTCGATGATTCAAATCAGAAGGCTTAGGACTATGCTTACTCTTTGACCTATCAAATCTCCTTCTGGAAATTTATCCTAATGAAATACCTTTAGCCAAATTGGCATAAACACTCACAGATATATGTAAATTTATGCAAAGGAAGTTGTAAAAAGATCTACACATTTTTCTCTATACACGCTTGAATCTTTTACAATTAGGAAAATATTTATTACCTATATTATAAAACACATGCACAATTTAGTAACATGTTCAGCAAAATATTGTTTATGATTGCAAAAATGGAAACAGGCATAATGTCCACAATGGGGGATTAAATTGTGGCATGTCTATAACAGCATACTAATGCAACCAGTAGAATTCCAGACATTTACATTTATGGACACAGAAGATGTTATAAACCAACATTAAAGTGTTGCGGGGGGGCAAGCAAATTGCAGAATAGAATGTATATAATATAATTTAACTTCTGAAAAAACACACACATATAGGAAAATGAGAGGATACACGATAAAGTAGTAACAACAATGATTACATCGAAAGAATTATGGGGTAGTTTTGCTTTCTTTAAGGGCCACGCAATGACTGAATAAGAAAAAGAAATTAATTAAAGGCATTCAGATTGAAAAGAAAGAGGAAAACTATCTCCATTTGCAGAACACGTGATCATTTATATAGAATACGCTAAGGAATCCACTAAAAAACTAGTAGAGGTTGTAACAAGGTTGTAGGATATAAGATCAATATACAAAAAATAACTATTTCTAACCACTAGCGAGGGACAATCTGAAATGAAATTTAAAAACAATTCTATTTATAATAGCAACAAAAACAAAAAATACTATGTGGCTGGAGCTAGAGGGTATTATGCTAAGTGAAATAAGTCAGTCAGAGAAAGACAAATACCATATGATTTCACTCATATGTGGAATTTAAGAAACAAAACAGATAAACATAGAGGAAGAGAAGGAAAAATAAGATAAAAACAGAGAGGGAAACAAACCATAAGAGACTCTTAACTTTAGGAAACAAACTGAGGGCTGCTGGAGGGGAGGTGGGTAGGGGGATGGCATAACTGGGTGATGGGCATTAAGGAGGGCACTTGATGTATTGAGCACTGAGTATTATATGCAACTGAAGAATCACTAAATTCTACTCCTGAAACTAATAATACACTGTATGTTAATTAAATTGAATTTAAATAAAAAGTTTAAAAGAAAAAATTCTTAGAAATAAATTTAACAAAGTTGAAGACTTGTATTCCGAAAATTATAGAACATTGTTGAAAAAAAATAAAAGAACGCCTAAAAAAATGAACAAACATCCCGTTTCCATGGATTGGAAAACTTAATATTGTTAAGATAGTAATATTTCCCAAATCGATCTACAGTTTCAACATAATTCCTATCAAAATCCAAGCTGGCTTCTTTGCAGAAACCGACAAACTGATCCTAAAATTCATATGGAAATACAAAGGACTCTAAATAGCTAAAACAATCCTGAAAAATAGCAAAATTACAAACATTAATAAACATTAACAAAATGTGTATTTTTTTTTAAGATTTTATTTATTTGCGAGAGAGAGAGAGAGAGAGAGAGAGAGAGCACAGCGCACAAGCAGAGGGAGAAGCAGGCTCCTCGCTGAGCGGGGAGCCCAATGCGGGGCTCAATCCCAGGACCCTGGGATCATGACCTGAGCTGAAGGCAGATGCTTAACAGACTGCGCCACCCAGATGTCCCAATATTAACAAAATGTTAACAAAAATCACAGAGCTACAGTAATTAAGGCAGTGTAGAACTGGCATTAGGAGAGACACATAAAACAGCGGAATACAAATGAGAGTCCAGAAACAATAATAATACAATAAAAATACACTAAACTGATTTTTGACAGGATGCCAAGTCAATTCAATGGGGAAAGAACAGTTTTTCCAACAAATGATGCTGGTATAAATGGATATCCACATGGAAAAGAACGAAATTGGACCTCTTCTTTATACCATACACAAAAATTAATCCAAAATGGATCACAGACCTATTCGTAAGAGCTAAAACTATAATTCTATGACGAAAATATAGGAATAAATCTTTGTTGACCTTGGGTTAGGCAAAACCTTCTTAGGTATGACACCAAAAATACAACAAAAGAAAAAAATACAGAAATTGGATTTCATCAAATTAAAAACTTTTGTTTCAAAGGACATCATTAAGAAAGTAAAAAACAAAGCAAAACACAGAGTGGGAAAATTTTTTTAAAATATTTCCAAGTCATATATCATAAGGGTCTAGTTAGTATCCAGAATATATAAGGAACCCTTACATCTCGAAAATTAAAACACGATTGACTTCTTTTAACAAAAATGACAATGTTTTATTTATAATTTTCATACGTCCAAACTCTTTTTGGCAAATTTAATTAATCATCATTAAAAGTTTTTTTTTTATTATTCGTTGCTATTTAAAAATTCAAATATAGCAAAGGTAACACCATGGAAAAGTGTAGCCACATTTATCACTTGTACCTACATAGAAACTCTTTAAACACAATTTAGTTTTTAAATGGGCAAAGGATTTGGATAAATATTTCTCCAAAGAAGATACACAAATAGGCAATAAGCAAATGAAAGCATGTCATGAGGGAAATGCAAATGAAAACCATAAGATATGGCTTCACATGCGATAGGATGGTTATAATCAAAAAGACAGGTAACAAGTGTCGGTAAGGGTATAAAGAAACTGGAACCCTCCTACGTTGCTGGTGGGAGTATAAAATAGAACAAATGTGTTGAGAAAAAGTCTGGTAGCTCCTCAAAAGATTAAATATAGAATTACCAAATGACCTAGCAATTCCACTCCTAGGTATATACCAAGAAAACTGAAAACATATGTTCACACAAAAACCTGCACTTGAATATTCATAGCAGCATTATTCAAAACAGCCAGACAGCAGAAACACCCAAATGTTCACCAACTGATGAGTGGGTAACAAAATGTGATATATCCATTCAAGGGAATGTTATTTGACCATTAAAAGGATTAAGTACTGACATATGTTACAACACGGCTGGGTCTTGAAACTATTAAGTGAAAGTGATAGAAGTGAAAGAAGCTAGACACAAAGGCCACATGTTCCAGGATTCCATTTATGTGAGACAGAGACAGAGAATAGATTGGTGATTGCCAGGAGCAGGAAGGAGTGACTGAAAATGTTCTGGAATTAACAGTGGTGATGATTGCACAATCTGTGAACATATTAAAAACCTGATTTGTACACTTTAACGGAATCGATTGTATGGTATATGAATTATATCTCAAAGAGCTGTTTTTAGAAAAGGAGTAACAATAATTGCTTTATTAAACAAACAAAAAAAAATAGTAAGTTCCCTAGACGCACCTGCCACCTGTCTCCACCACCTCCAGCAGCTAACTATGGGTAGGGGGGTAGGCACCTAGAAAGGGCATCTCATCCATCCTCGTGCCTGGGGCTGCATTGCACACACTGACTACGGTCTCCTGGTGTTAATTAGGATCTTTCCAGGAAAATACCCAGGAACTAGCATTACAGGTCTGGTTCCTCCTAGTCAAACCACAGTCAAACCCTGTGGCAAAGTCAGCTGCTCCCTCTCGCACGCCTGTGAGGAGGAGGAGGGGAGAGAGAGGGGAGGTGAACTAAGCTTACCTTAATGATCTCCTCATGTCCATCATTGGACTCCACCAGTTCGGAGGCCAGGGAATGACCGGTTGAGCGGCCAGACACCATCGCGTAGGTCTTCCTGCCCGCCTGCCAGAGAGAGAAAGAGAAAGAGAGAGAGAAATGGCTCAGAAATCATGACAAGCCCAGAACTTCTGCCCCTTGACCAATGCAGAATACCTGCTCCCCAGAAGACGTAAAGGGTTAGTCTGATTTTCCCCTGTGAAATTCACTTCAGAACCTGTACCAGAGCCACACAGCAGCCACACCGGACGGGGAAAATTAGCAGAAACTGCAGGTTAGTTTTACTTTCAGCGGGGTCTCCCCATCCGCCAAAGCAGTGCACAATGCCGAGGTCAGCTGGTGTGTCTGAAAGGACGTGATCCTGAGCAGCAGCAGAGACGGTTCCAGGCAGCACTGGCACGGGAAGTCAGCGGCAAGGAAGGAGAACTGGCTGAGGGAGAGGCCTCACGCGTCCAGAAATCTCGGTACCTTCTGGGCTAAGTGTTCAAGTTCATCTCCTGTCAGCTCACTCTGTAGAGTCAGCCTGAGAATGTCCACGCTGCCCTAATAATGGCAATGACAGCAACAATAACCCCTTACCTTTACAGTCCACTATTGGCACAGGGACACTTTTGCCAGCCCTGTGGAGTGGGCCTTCTTATCACCACTTAACACACAGAAAAGCCGAGGTCTGGAGAGGTGACATTAGCTTGCCTAAGATCAGCCACTCCTGGGTGGCATGATGTCTCAGGGTTCTCTGACAGTGCTCTTTATACCACACCAGAGACTACAGAGCACGCTGCTCCATGCAGTTCCAGAAGGGCCAGCCACCCCGGTCCTCAGATTACAGCACACTGCACACATTCCCGTTTTCCCAGCCTTGGAGAAGGCATCCCCAATCCAGGGTTCCTACCTGACAGCCAACCAGAAAGCTACCGACCAGGATGTCCTTCCTGAACCGAACTACAGGACAGCAGCTGAATCCAAACCCCCCACCTTGTTTTTTTTTTTTTAAGATTTACTTATTTGAGAGAGAGAGAGAGTTGGGGGGCAGAGGGAGAGAGGAACTTAAGCACTAAGCACGGAGCCCAATACAGGGCTCAACCTCACCACCTGACCATCTGACCTGGGCTGAAACCAAGAATCGGACACTTGACTGTGCCACGCAGGCGCCCCCAAACTCCTATTTTTATAAGGCATACAGAAATTCTCCAAATGAAAGAAGGTAAGACAATAGGTATCTATCTACAGATGAGCCTAATTTCAAAGGAAGATTTTCTTTCCTAACTCAAAGAAGGTTTAAAAAACAAACAGAGGTAAACAGAACACATTGAGAGGGAAATCATATGGTAAAAGGAAAAAGTAGATGCTGGAGATTTGGGGAGATAACAACATTGAGAGGGCAGAGAGGACCAAACCCCACCAATAACCTGTATCATGTGTAGAGCTGGATGAGAGATTTAGCCACGCTGGGCCTCTGGCTTGCACCAGAGAAATAAGGAGTTGGACTCAATATCTCTACGGTCCCTTCCAGCTTTGATACCTTGAGAGCATGAAAAGGGAGTATATGCTTCCCCGAAGCAATGGTGGGAAGATGGGTGCTAAGCTACCCAAGGATAAAAGTGACCTTGACGTCCAGGAGCAGAAATGCCATCTTACCCTTAACAGGTTTTAAGGAACCCTCCTAACATTCCAAATGTCTGGTGGAAGGAAAGGTGGAAGAAAGAATGTGCCCCCCCCCCCCAAGGGAGCTGGGAGAAGCTTTTCCGTGCAGGGAACAGCCCTTCCTATTCAAGGAAGAGAACTCGGGAGAGAAGAAATCAATCTGTGGTCAGACACGTAACTTTCAGTGCTCTCGTTATAAAATTGCAACACTACCCTCCAACACTACTAGGGGTTTTTGGTGAAAATTAACTGAAAGTGTATGAAGGTCGTCCTCTGCCACATAAGAGAGAGGTACTCAAATATTAACCTCCTCCTACTTCTTGAACCCAAATTTGGGACAGATGGTAGACATGCCCACATGGCCCTTCAGCCTTCCCAATCCTAGCAATGTCGCTGCTTTTACAGAAACACTTAATTCCTACCAAATACAAGTTAGATCCTTAGTGGGGGCATTTCAGGCCCTCCAGAGCCTGGGTCAACTCACTTCTTCTATTACTGCTTCTCTTTGCTCCCGGTCCAATACATCCCAGGCTTTTCCACCTCAGTGACTTGCTTTCACCATTTGCCTTAAATGTCCTTTCTTCCCATTTTCACATGGGGCATCTGCAAGGCCCTCAAGAGCTCACACTGAAATGCCACATCTTCCATGACACATCCCTACATCCAGTGGGAAACCTACCTTCCCCTCCCTAAGCTCCCTCAGCCACAGGGCCTCCCGTGGCACCTGCCTCTCAGTTATTTATGTTCCATGAGGAATTGCCCCTTCTGTTAACTCCTTGTGGGCTGCTGTCTGCCAGAGTCCGCACACAGGTTAAGTATTTTCTGAATGCATATGAGTGCTCCATGACACCTAGGTCAAGAGAACATTACACAAGAAAGAAGAGGAAATTATTTCAAAATAGCCAGAGTGGCTGCCAACTCTTTTCCCCAGGACATACACAGGCACTTTGGTTAAAACATCTCTCCATACCTGGAGGCAGTTGGGGAAAGCTGGGGCATCCCTCAGCCAAAATAAAGGGGTTATTATTAGCTAATGAAGATCATCAAGTCTGGTTTATTGTATGAATCCAGGTATTCTAATTGAAAGAGCACAGACGACTAGGCTAGATGGGAGCCTATGAGAGGTCATCTCACCCATACATGTTATCAGAAGTCCAGGTGGACAGGATAAAGTATGCAACTTGCAAAAGTACTTAAAGAAATAAATGGCTGAAAACCTTCCAAATTTTACAAAAGACAAAAACCCACAGATTCAAGGAGCTGAGCAAATCCCAAACAGGATGAACCCCCAAATCATGCCAAGACACATCATAATTAAACTTTTGATAACTAAAGACAAAGAAAAAAATCTTTTCAAGTCAGAGAAAAAAATGACACCTCACTTATAAGGAGAAAACATTCTGAATAAAAAGCAGATTTTTCATCATAAACCAAGAAGGTGAGGAGAAAATGGCACACTATTTTCAAGTACTGAAGAAAACCTCTTAATCAACAATCCTATGACCAAAATATCTTCTTCAGGAATGAGGGGAGAAACGAATGTTCTCAGCTAAAGGAAAACTAAAGAGAATTTCTCACCAATATAGCTACACTGAAAGAATGGCTGTAGGAGAACCTGGGTGGCTCAGTCGGTTAAGTGTCCGACTCTTGATTTTGGCTCAGGTCATGATCTCGGGGTCATGAGGTCAAGTCCCACATTGGGTTCTGTGTGCAATGTAAAGTTTGCTTGTCCCTGTCCTTCTGCTCCTCCCTCCACTATCCTGCTCTCTCTCTGGAATGAATGAATGAATGAATAAATAAATAATTTTTTTAAACAGGTGGGGCATCTGGATGGCTCAGTTGGTTAAGCAGCTGGCTCTTGATTTTTAGCTCAGGTCATGATCTTGGGGTCCTGATTCAGCCCTGTGTGGGCTCGGCATCCTATGTCAGGCTCTGAGTTCAGCACAGAGTCTGGGATTCTCTCCCTTTCCTTCTGCCCTTCCCTACATCGCAAGTTCTCTCTTCCTTTCGCTCTCTCTCAAAAAGAAAAAGAAAACAAAAACAAAATGAATGGCTGTACAAGGTCTTCAAACAGAAAGGAAACAATACAAAAGGAAGTTTGGAACATTAGAAAGACAGAAACAACATGGATAGCAAAAACGTCACTGAATACAATAGGTTTTCCCTCTCCTCTTGGGTTTTCTAAAATACATTTGATGGTTGAACTTAAAATTACAACACTGTCTGATTTGGTTCTAAATGTACACAGAGGAGGGGCCACCTCAGTGACACAGTCGGCTGAGCTTCCGACTCTTGATCTCAGCTCAGGACAAAATCTCATGGTCGTGAGATCAAGCCCCACTCAGGCTCCACACTCAGTGGAGAATCTCCTTGAGATTCTCTGTCTCCCTCTCCCTGTCCCTTCTCCCACTCTCTCTCTCACTCTCTAAATAAATAAAATCTTTAAAAAAATAAAAATAGGGGACACCTGGGTGGCTCAGTCAGTTAAGTGTCCGCCTTCAGCTCAGGTCACGATCCCAGGGTCCTGGGATCAAGTCCCGCATCGGGCTCCTTGCTCAGCATGGAGCCTGTTTCTCCTTCTGCCTGCTGCTCCCCCTGCTTATGTTCTCTCTCACGCGTGCGCTCATTCTCTCTCTCTCTCTCTGACAAATAAATAAATAATCTTTTAAAAATAAATAAAAATAAAAGTACATAGAGGTAATATTTAAATTAATTTTATTATGAATGGGAGAGGGTAAAGGAAGGTAAGGTTTCTATACTTCACTCAAACTGGTAAAATGGCCCACTGGTAGACTGTGAAAAGTTATATTTATATAAGTGTAATACCTGGAGCAATAATTAAAATGTCTATACAAACAGATAACACTCAAAAACAACAAATGAATCAAAATGGAATGCTAGAAAGCTTTCAAGTAACCCATAGGAAGGCAGGGAAAATAAAACAGATAAATGAAAAATAGAGAACAAAAAAACAAAAATAAAATGGCAGCTTTGTCATGCCAATAATTACATTAAATGTAAGTGGCCTAAATACACCAATTAAAAAACAGAGATTGGCAGAGTTGATTTAAAAACACAAATCAATACATGCTATCTAAAAGAAACATATCTAAATGTAAACATATAGGCAAGTTAAAAGTAAACGGACGGGGGGCGCCTGGGTGGCACAGCGGTTAAGCGTCTGCCTTCGGCTCAGGGCGTGATCCCCGCGTTATGGGATCGAGCCCCACATCAGGCTCCTCCGCTATGAGCCTGCTTCTTCCTCTCCCACTCCCCCTGCTTGTGTTCCCTCTCTCGCTGGCTGTCTCTATCTCTGTCGAATGAATAAATAAAATCTTAAAAAAAAAAAAAAAGTAAACGGACGGGAGGGGTGCCTAGGTGGCTCAGTCATTAAGCATCTGCCTTCGGCTCAGGGCCTGATCCCAGGGTCCTGGGATCGAGCCCCGCATTGGACTCCCTGCTCCACTGGGAGTCTACTTCTTCCTCTCCCACTAGCCCTGCTTGTGTTCCCTCTCTTGCTGGCTTTCTCTCTCTCTGTCAAATAAATAAATAAAATCTTTAAGAAAAAAAAAAAGTAAACGGATGGGAATAGATACATCATGCAAACATTAATTAAAGGAAAGCAAGAGTGGCTATATTAGTATCAGATAAAGTAAACTTCAGAGCAGAGAGAATTACCAGAGACAGAGAGGGTCACTATATAATGTAAAAGAGTTAATCCACAAAGAAAACATAGCAATCCCAAATGGATATGCACCAAACAACAAAGCTGGAAAATATGTGAAGAAAAAACTAAAGAACTAAAAGGAGAAATACACAAACCCACAATTATAGTTGGAGACTTCAACATACATCTCTGAGCAATTAATAGAAAGAACTAGGCCAAAATGAGCAAAGATACATAAGAGTTCAACAACATCACCAACCAACACCATCTAATCAACAGTTATGGAACACTCCCCTCAGTAGCAGAGTACACATTCTTTGCATGTACCTATAAAACATACATTAAGATAGACAATAATTTGGACCATAAAACAAACCAACAAACTTGAAAGAACTGAAATCATACAGAGCATGTTACCTGACCAAATGGCATCAAACTAGAAATAACAGAAAGATAAAAGGAAAAATTCTAAACACTAGGAACTAAACAACATACTTCTAAATAATTCTTGGGTCAAAAAGGAAGTCTCAAGGGCACCTGAGTGGCTCAGTCGGTTGAGTGCCTGACTTCAGCTCAGGTCATGATCTTGGGGTCCTGGGATTCAGCCTTGCATCCAGCTCCATGATCAACAGGGACTCTGCTTCTTCTCCCTCTCCCTCTGCCCCTCCCCCTACTCAGGCTCACTCACTTTCTCCCAAATAAAAATAAAAATAAAAAAATAAAGAAAACATTACATATTTAGTAATGTAAAGAAAAAGGAAGTCTCAAGAGAAATTTTAAAAATCACTGAACTGAACAAAAATGAAAACACAAAATGTCAAATTTTGTGGGACATATCTAAAGCAGTTCTGGGGTGCCTGGGCAGCTCAGTCAATTAAGCATCTGCCTTCAGCTCAGGTCATGATCTCAGGGTCCTGGGATTGAGGCCCGCATTGGGCTCCCTGCTCAGCAGGGAGCTTTCTTCTCCCTCTCCCTCTGCCCCTCACACTCACTCTGCTCTCTTTTGTAAATAAATAAATAATCAAATAAAGCAGTTCTGAGAGGGAAAATCAAAACACTAAATGTAAACATTAGAGGGGCACCTGGCTGGCTCAATCAGTAGAGCATGCAACTTTTTTTTTTTTTTAAGATTTATTCATTTATTTTAGAGAGAACGAGAGATAGAAAGAGAGAGAAAGCATAGCAGCAGGGGGAGGGACAGAGGGAAATAATCTCAAGTAGACTCCCTGCTGAGCAGGAGCTGGGATGCAAGATTCAATCCCACTGCCATGAGATCATGACCCGAGCAGAAATCAAGAGTTGGATGCTCAACCGACTGAGACACCCAGGTGCAGAGCATGCAACTCTTGACCGTTCAAGGTCATGAGTTTGAGTCCCATACTGGATACACAGATTACTTTAAAAAATAAATAAATGCATACATTAGAAAAGAAAAAAGCCTCAAATGAACAATGTAGGCTTCTCACTTTTAGATAAAGAACAACAAATTAAACCCAAAGTGGGCAGGAGGAAGGAATTAATACAGATAAGAGAAGAAATAAATAAAATTTAACACAGAAAAGACCAAACATAATTTTTTTTAAAAGAAAGAAAAGTAAGGGTGCCCGGGTGGCTCAGTTGGTTAAGTGACTGCCTTCGGCTCAGGTCATGATCCCAGGGTCCTGAGATGGAGCCCCACCTGGGGCTCACTGCTCCTCAGGGAGCCTGCTTCTCCCTCTCCCCTCTCATGCTCGCTCTCTCTCTCTCTCTCAAATAAATAAATAAAATCTTTAAAATAAGAAAAGAAAAAAAGTAAACATTATAGACCAGTATCTCTCGTGAACATAGAGATTCTATTTCTTAATATTTTGTTAGAATATGGCTAAAAGACATGAAAAGACATTTCACGGAAGATATATAGATGGTGAATAAGCACATAAAAAGATGTTCAGTCATTAAGGAGAGACACATCAAAACCACAGTGAGATACCATTATACACCTATCAGAATGGCCAAAACAAAAAACAGTGACACCACCAAACACAGGCAATATGGAGAAAATGGATCACTCCCACATTGCTGGTGGCAATGTAAAGTGACACAGCCACTTTGGGGGGAAAAAAGATTGGCAGTTTCTTTATATATATATATATTTTTTAAGATTTTATTTATTTATTTGACAGAGAGAGACAGCGAGAGAGGGAACACAAGCAAGGGGAGTATGAGAGGGAGAAGCAGGCTTCCGGCCAATCAGGGAGCCCGATGTGGGGCTCGATCCCAGGACCCTGGGATCAGGCCCTGAGCTGAAGTCAGCTGCTTAACGACTGAGCCACCCAGGCGCTCCTGGCAGTTTCTTTAAAAACTAATCATACAAATACCGTATGACCTAGCAACTGTACTCCTGGACATTTATCCGAGAGAAATGAAGACTTACGTTAATGCAAAAATGCGTACACTGATGTTTAGAGCAGCTTTATTTGTAATACCACAAAACTACAAACAACCCAGATACCCTTCAATAGAGACAACAAACTGCGGTGTATCTGTAGCATGGACTACTTACTACTCAGCAAAAAAAGAGAACAAATTATTGATGCATACAACAACAGTTCCCAGAGAATCATGCTAAGGGAAAGAAGCCAATCACAAAAGGTTACATATTGTATGATTCCATTTATTTAACATTATTGAAATGAAAAAATTATAGAAATGAAGAATCAATTAGCGGTTGTCGGGAGGTAAAGAGAAGATGGGGGTGAAAAGGAAGTGCATGTGGGCTCCAACGTGAAGTATCTTTGTGCTGGTGGACATATGCTGTATCTGGACTGTACGGTCTATTCTGGTTGTGATAGCATGCTATAGTTTTGCAAGATGTTACCACTTAGGAAAACTAAGTAAAGGGTATAGGGGATCTCTATTATTTCTTATAACTGCATGTGAATCTACAATTATTTAACAAAAATTTAACATGTTCTGGGACAAAAACTGAAGAATATAATGAAGAAAATAAGTACTTATAATCCTACTACCCCAAAATAGCCACTATTAAAATGTTAGTGTATTCCTTATAATTTTTCTACGCATATTTGTTAAAAACATACTACCTTACAAAGTTACATACTTGCTTTTTCCCTTTAATAGTTCATCATTAGGGGCACCTGGGTGGCACAGCGGTTAAGCGTCTGCCTTCGGCTCAGGGCGTGATCCCGGCGTTATGGGATCGAGCCCCACATCAGGCTCCTCCGCTATAAGCCTGCTTCTTCCTGTCCCACTCCCCCTGCTTGTGTTCCCTCTCTCGCTGGCTGTCTCTATCTCTGTTGAATAAATAAATAAAATCTTTAAAAAAAAATAGTTCATCATTAATTTCCATATACTCAACATTCTTCAAAATTGGCTTTTAATGGCCACTAGTACGCCACTGAATAGATTAAATAAAATAAACTTAGGTATTCAAAGTAAGCTCCCTCTCTTGCCTCCATTTTTGTAGATTACTGCCAAATTCTTTTTATTTCTTATATATTTAATTTTTTTATTTCAGAAAATATATTTTCTTTTGACAGAATGAGATGATACACTGCAGTACCCAGATGACCACCAAATTTATTGCCTGGTCCATTACCCCTCAACCCCAACTGACTTTCTCTCTTCTTTGCAGAAAAAGAATCACATTTGGAACAGTTGGACCTGTGCTCAAACACTGACTCTGGCTTTCATTTGTTGTGTGTATTGATTTATTCTCCCTCAGCCTTAGTGTATTAGTCGGTAAGATGGACCGTATGCTGCTTAAGTGAACACACAGTGACTAAAGCACATAAACAAAAGTTCCAGCTCCTCAAAATTTGATGGAATGCCCCTCTTCAAAATATTTGCTATAGCATATGCTTGCTTATAAGCTGAAGTAAAAGTGCCTTGTTGGAAAAAGGATGTATATTAACTTCTACCTCACACCATATACAAGTATCAATTTCAAGTGGATTGCACATTTATTTATTTATTTAAAAGATTTTATTTATTTATTTGTCAGGGAGAGAGAGCATGAGCAGGGGGGAGGGGGAGAGGGAGAAGGAGAAGCAGGCTCCCCACTGAGCAAGAAGCCTGATGAGGGTCTCAATCCCAGGACCCCAAGATCATGCCCTGAGCCGAAGGCAGATGCTTAACCCCCTGAGCCACCCAGGCATCCCTGGATTGCAGATTTAAATGTAAAAAGCAAAAAATATCTTCCCCATAAAAAATTTGATAAATTGGACTACATTAAAACTTTGAACTTTTATTCATCAAAAGATACTGCATGACAATCCACGGAGCAGAAGGTATTCACTCAGAATATATCTGGCAAAGACTATTCAGAATATATTAAGAATTCCTATAAAACAAAAAGACTAAATACAACATGGTATCCTGGACTGGATCCTGGATCAGAAAAAGTACATTAGTGGAAAAACTGGCAAAATTCATATAAAGCCTATACTTTAGTTAATAGTCTTGTACCAACATTAATTTTCTTAGTTATGACAACGGTACCATGGTTATATAAGATGTTACAGTTAACATTGGGGGAAACTGAGCGAGGAGTATATGAGAATTCTCTGTAATATCTCTGCAACGTTCCTATAAACTTAATAGTATTCCAAAATAAAAACTATAGTTAAAGAAAGAGAGAGAGAAAGGGCAAAGAGGGAAAGAAAGGGAGAGAAAGCAGGTGCCCAACAGAAAAATGGGCAAGAGACTTCAAAAGACCCATCATATAAGAGGATATCCAAATGGCCAATAAACATCTGAAAAAGGTTCAGTCTCATTAGTCATCGTCATCAAAGAGTTAACTACAAGGCAATACTACAAAATACCCATCAGAATGACTACAAATGAAAACAAAAAACAAGTGTTGGGGGCTACGGAACAATCAGAACTCTCCTACACTGATGGTGGGATTGTTCGTTACCATAATCTCCTTGGAAACATCTACCAAAGATGAACATCTGCAAACCCTGTAACATAGCAATTCTACTCCCAGTTATCTACCCAACAGAAATGTATACCTATGTTTCCCCTACAAACAAAAAATTCTACCCATAAAAAAAGATACTAGAATGTTCACAGTAGCATTTCTCATAATAGCCAAAAATTAGAATTTATCCAAATGTTCAATAATAAAATGGATAGGGGCACCTGGCGGACTAAATTGGTAGAGCATGCGACTCTTAATCTCAGGGTCAAAAGTTCGACCCCACGATGGGTGTGGAGATTTCTTAAATACATACATACATACATACATACATACATAAAACCACATTTTTTTAAAGATTTTATTTATTAGAAAGAGAGAGAGAGAGAAAACAAGTGGTAGGGAAGAGCAGAAGGGGAGGGAGAAAGAGAGAGAGAGAGAGAAAGAAGCAGGAAGCCCAATGCAGGGCTTGATCCCAGGACCCAGAGATCACAACCTGAGCTGAAAGCAGATGCTTAACCAACTGCACCACCCAGGTGCCCCTAAAGATTTTATTTTATTTTTTAAAGATTTTATTTACTCATTTTAGAGAGAGAGAGAGATAGCATGAGCGGGAGGAGGAAAGGGGGAGAGAGAGAATCTCAAGCAGACTCCATGCTCAGCATGGAGCCCAACACGGGTCTCAATCCCAGGACCCTGAGATCATGACCTGAGCTAAAACCAAGAGTCAGACACTGAACTGACTCTGCCACCCAGGGGCCCCTAAAGATTTTATTTTTAAGTAATCTCTACACCCAAACCCCCAAGATCAAGAGTCATATGCTCTTCCAACTAAGCCAGGTGTCCCTAAAGCCCCATTTTTTTTTTTTTAGATTTTATTTATTGGACAGAGAGAGACACAGCAAGAGAGGGAATACCAGCAGGGGGAGTGGGAGAGGGAGAAGCAGGCTTCCCGCCGAGCAGGGAGCCCAATGCGGGGCTCGATCCCAGGACCCTGGGATCATGACTTGAGCCGAAGGCAGATGCTTAACCGACAGAGCCACGCAGGCGTTCCAAACCACATTTTTTTAAAAGATGTATTTGTTTATTTTAGAGAGAGAGTGAGCAAGGAAGCATGCTTTGGGAGGATGGGTAGAGGGAGAGAGGATCTTAAGCAGGTTCTGTGCTGAGCACAGAGCCGGGCACAGGGCTCGATCTCATGACCTAAGCCAAAACCAAGAGTCAGATGCTTAACCAACTGCGCCACCCAGGCACACCCTAAAACCACATTTTTTTTTTTTTAAGAAGAGTAGAATGGATATAATTAAAATTGGGATATAGCCATACAATGGAACAGTGTACAGCCATGAAAAAAAACGAGCTACTGTACACACAACACGGATAAACTTCACAGAAATGTTAAGCAAAAGAATTCTGACACTAAAGTATACTATATGATTCCACTTACATAAAAAGTATAAAAACAAGCAAAACTATTATATACTTTAGAAGTCACGATAGTGGTTACCCCTGAAGGATGGGGGTAGGTACTGACTCGAAGGGGATAATGACTAGAAGTGGGGGCTTCTGTGGGGCTAATGATTCGTTTCTTGCTCTAGATGCTGCTGCTCTCCCTGCTTGTACTCTCTCTCTCTCTAACAAAGAAATAAAATCTTTTTTAAAGAAATTTTAATGTATAAATAAATAAATCAGTTGGTAGAAAGATGGGTCATATGGATTGATAAAGCAGAGGTTTGGTCTGAATATAGGGAGTTGGGTCAGGTAAGTCAAGTCATTCACTATCAAGAACTATATTGTCCAGGGGCGCCTGGGTGGTGCAGTCGTTAAGCGTCTGCCTTCGGCTCAGGGCGTGATCCCAGTGTTCTGGGATCGAGCCCCACATCAGGCTCCTCCGCTGGGAGCCTGCTTCTTCCTCTCCCACTCCCCCTGCTTGTGTTCCCTCTCTCGCTGGCTGTCTCTGTCAAATAAATAAAAAAATAAAATATTAAAAAAAAAAAAAAAGAACTATATTGTCCAATATGGTAGCCATTAGCCACATGTGGCTATAGACCACTTGGAATGTGGCCAGTCCAAATAGAGATGTTCTGTACAAAGTCATAGTACAAAAAATTGAATAATTTCTTTTTATCCTGATCACTTGGAATGATAACCTTTGCATATATTGGGTTAAATAAAATCTATTATTGGAAAAAATTTTAATGTAAAATTTAAAAATACATGAAAGATGTTCAACCTTACCAGTAATTAGGGAAATGCTAGTTAAAACAATAATGAGTTATCATCTTGGGGAGAATTTCATTAAATTGATAGATTTAAGAAGTGTAGTGGCGCCTGGGTGGTGCAGTGGGTTAAGCTCTAACTTTGGATTTCAGCTCAGGTGATCTCAGGGTCGTGAGATGAAGTCCCGAGTCAGGCTCCTCACTCAGCCCTTGGAGTCTGCTTGAGATTTTCTCTCCCTCTCCCTCTGCCCCTCCCACTCATGCTCTCTCTCTCTCTCTCTCAAATAAATAAATCTTAAAAAAAAATAGAATAAGTGTAAAGAGGAGGGGCGCCTGGGTGTTGCAGTTGGTTAAGTGTCTGACTCTTGGTTTCTGCTAAAGTCATAATCTCAGGATCGTGAGATCAAGCCCTGCATCAGGATCTGCGCTCAGCACAGAGTCTGCTTGAGATTCCCTCTCCCTCTCCCTCTGCCCCTCCCACTCACGCGCTCTCTCCCTCTCTCTCTCAAATAAATAAATAAATCTTTAAATTAAGAAAAAAAGTGTAAAGAGGAAACATGCAGACGTATGTTCACAGCAGCATTGTTTGTGATGGCTACACACTGGCAATAGCCTAGAGGATCCGCTGACGAGAAAATGGATGAATAAACTCTGGCATATAGTAAAATGAACTAGTATTCATCTGTGAAAATAACTGAATTACAGCTTCATGTATCGACATGAATGGATCTCCAAATTAATGGCAAGTTTAACAGCAAGCTATAGAAGGGGAACCTGGCTGGCTCAGTCAGAAGACCATGTGAGTCTTGATCTCAGGGTCGTGAGTTTAAGCCCCACACACTGGGTGTAGAGATTACTTAAATAAATAAATAAATAGATAAATAAATAAATAAATAAATAAATAAACTTAAAAAAAAAACAAGCTAGAGAATATAGATAATGCCATGAATATAAAGTTCAAAACATGCCAAACCAAGCACTATATCACTTGTCCATGTAGGAAAAGTGTAATAACGAGCAAGGAAATAAACACAAAATTCGAGACAGTGATCACTTTGTGGAGGAAGCAGAGGGTTATGAACCAGGAAGGACCCCAGGGGCTTCGAAAAGATTGGTAATGTTCTATTTCTTAAGCCGAGAGTTCAGTGCACAGCTGTCCATTTTATTGCTATGCTTTAAAACTTCCCCCATACACAAGCCTTCTTTCTTGCTCTCAGTAAAGCAATGGACTTTTCCTCATGTAAATCCTGCAGAAATAGCATTTCTAGACCAACAAATTGGCAAATATTAAAGATACTGGGGCACCTGGGTGACTCAGTCAGTTAAGTGTCTGCCTTCGGCTCAGGTCATCATCTCAGGGTCCTGGGATCGAGCCTGAGCTGGGAATCCTTGCTCAGCGGGGAGTCTGTTTCTCCCCCTCTCTCTGCCCCTCCCCTTCTCTCATGCTCTCTCTCTCACACAAAATAAATAAACAAAATATTTTTAAAAAAACAAAGAGGGGCACCTGGGTGGCTCAGTCATTAAGCATCTGCCTTTAGCTCAGGTCATGATCCTAGCATTCTGGGATCGAGCCCCGCATCGGGCTCCCTGCTCAGCGGGAAGCCTGCTTCTCCCTCTCCCACTCCCCCTGCTTGTGTTCCCGCTCTCGCTGCCTCTCTCTCTGTCAAATAAATGAATAAAATCTTTTAAAAAATAAATAAGATAAAATAAAATAAATTAAAAATAAAAAAATAAAAAAATAAATGAAAATACTGATAATATCCAGGATTGGTGAGGGTGCAGGGAGAAAGGGCATGCTATATATTGTTAGAGAGAGTGTAAAGTTATACAAGTATTTTGGAAGTTAATCTGCCAATATTAATAAAAAATATTTGCACATTTTGTAAATCATTTGACCCAGTAATTCCATTTTTAGGAAGATGCCCTACGAATATCCACACGCACTTGCCGAAAGATATATGTGTTAAACTGTTGACTGCCGTACTGTTTACAACAGTTACAAGCTGGAAACAGCATAACTATCCTCCAGTCGGTGAGTAAGTGAATAGAGTATGGTATCATCCACATGGAATACTACACTGCTGATAAATAAACTTCCGTGAACCGACAGGAAATGATCTCCAAGATAAAGGAGGAAAAAAGCAAGGCACTAATTCATTAAAAATGACTTCTTATTTAAGTACATATACATATATATACACATATACATTTAAGTACACACACACACACACACACACGTTCACAGTAACTGCCAACTTCTATACATAGCAATTACTATGTGCTGAACCCTACTGGGCTCGGTTCTAAGTGCTTTATACATATTAACTCATCTAATCCTCAGAATAATACTATGTGGTAAATGTTATTTATCAACATCCTTATTTTATAGATGAGAAAACCAAGACACAGACATTAAGTGTCTTGCCCAAGGCCATGTAACTAGCAAGGGTCAGAGGCAGGATTCAAACCCAGGTCCTGTGGCTCCAGAGTCAGTGTTCCCAAACACCAGGCCACAGGGCATTTCCAGAATGTAAGCACGTGGGAAAGCACTGAATTTATACACATTAAACAAGAGAAGGACAAAGGAGTAAAGGGACTTTCAGGCCATGCTTCTACAGTGTTTTTAAACTTCAGCAACAAAAATGTGTTTGTGCAGCACTGGTCTAGCTAAATACATAAATTAAGAGAAGGCAAGAAAAAGTGCTAAAATTGGAGTTGGAGGTGGGGTCTGAGTCCAACCGACACCTACTAATCCTGAGCAAATCGCTTTATCTCTCAGGGACTGTTTTCTATCTGCAAAATGGTAGTGGTAATACGTACCCCGACTACATTTAAGGCAGGACAGGCAGAGACGTAGCATAGTGTGAAAGTGCTTTGCAAATCATAAACCGCTTCACAAAGGTGAGACAGCATTACTTTCCCAAGGAGCTCTGGGAACACACGGGCAGGAGGGTGGGTGAGCCAAACTGTCTAAATGAAGCCTGTGAACAAACCTAGGGCTCTCTCTGCCACCTCAGCCTCCAGAACCAGAGAATCCAGTCTGCAAGGCCATGAACTCAACCCACAACCCCAGCCCAGAGCTAAGGAGGGAAACCCAGGCCCATCTCTGCGTGGTGCCATTAGTTGTTTTCTGGAGCTGGAGTGATCTCAGGGCTATGAGCAGGTTCCAGGGAGCTTTAGGAATACCCCAAAATGTCTAGCACAGAAGTCCCACCGGGGACTCTCCGAGAGGCAAGATAAGCAGTAGAGCCTTCTCTAGGGAAAAAGCAGCAGCTAATCACAAGGTAAGCAGCCTCCGACCTCATAAACATTCTTGGGGAGAAGCCCAGCCACCTCCAAATTACAGGCAGCCTCGCGCCTCTGTTCAAACAAATCTCCGGCTGTGAGTCACTCCTCGGAGCAGGGAGGGGTGAACACATAGCTGAGGGGTTAGAGATCAAGACGCTGTGGAGAACCGATAGGGAGATAAAGAGGGAGGCCCCAGAGGTTCCCACACCCCAGGCTCATGTGATAGGGGAAGATCTATGGGAAGTTATGTTTCCCTTGCTCCCACTCCCCAGGCTGCTATGGGGGTCATGAACACGGGTGGCAGGTGAGGGTCAAGGATCTTTCTAGGAAGTAAGGGCAGTGGAGATTGCCCCTGAGCTGGAAACCAGCATCCTTAATTCATCTTTCCTCTATAACCCATTCCTCCATTACTTTGTCCCTCAGTCCTATCCCCTCTCCTACCCGAAATGTACGCAGTCTCCCAGATAGCTGCAGCAGCCGCCTCAAGTTGCCCCTTCTGAGAAATGGGAATAGCCAGCCACTTGAAACACTGGCTCCCAAGAGGCCAGCACAAGGTAAACCCCAATAAAGTCAAAGAGTGCCAGATGCGGTGGTTGGGGCTTACCCTCTCCTGGCTGCCACTCCACTCTCAGGTCTTGGGCAGCCTTGGTTCTGCCTTCTACTGGGCTCTCTAGGCCAGAAATGGCCCTTTGTTAAGTATGACACAAAGAATTATTCCGCTGCTCCCCACAGATTAGCCAACGACACAGGTGTCTGCTTTTTGTCTGGCTACCTGCCCAGAGGCATGGGCTGGACAAGCACTCTGCAGAGGGCTGACAGGGGTGATGGGGAGGTGAAATGAGAAAAAGGATTTAAGGTGGCACCCTAAATGGGGCAGCCTTTCTCATCACCTGGAGACCTGCTGCAGGGAACCGACAGGGCAGAAGAGGCCTAACAGGGAGTGTGTACAAGAAGGGCAGTGGGCTCCTGAATGCTCCATGTGAAGGAGACACCTTTAGCTGAGCCAGTCGCTCTCCAGGAAAACTGCCAGGTGCCCAGCCAGCCTGGGATGGAGGGGCAGTTCCCCCTCCTCTCTCTTGTCATTTTGTCATTCTTCGCTTTTGGCCCTCCAGATCCTAGAAGATCATTTCCTTTTTCTTCCGTCATCTACCCATCCCATCATACCCTGTATTTTCTTCTCTTCTTCCTGCCCCTGCTGGCCAGGCTTAAATCTAGGCCACCAGCCTCCCTGGCACATACCTATTCCCCTAATGAGACCTCCCCACCCCTAAGAAACAAAAGTATTTCACAAGACTCTGCATTGTGACCCAAAGAGGCATGTACCACAATTACCGGCAGGCGGGGAAGCTCGTCTCACCTGCTCTGAGCACATGTGTCTGGAACCGAAACCATCTGGGTGAACACCCCATCCCCCACCCCCGAAAAATATGGCCAATGCTGGCGCCAAATGCCAGGTGACTGGGTAAGCTTCCTCACACAGATCCTCTTGCAGAGCTCAGGATTCCCCAAATTCCTGGCAGGACTGGAGACATCAGCTGTAGTTCTTTAGAAAGTAAGACTCTGGCAATGAATGGGGGAGAAGAATGGTGTGAGGAGGAATTTACGGGCTGAGCTGGGGACAGGTGTTCTGAGTGGAAGGAACGGGCAGTCACCAAACTTGAAAGGTTCCTCTGCCCAGGAGTTTCTTCCCCATCCCGGTGTCACAGAGCCAGGGCTCTCACCATTTTAGAATTCATTTACTCCTTTGGAGTAAGTAGAA
This sequence comes from Ursus arctos, assembly GCF_023065955.2. Taxonomy (NCBI): domain Eukaryota; kingdom Metazoa; phylum Chordata; class Mammalia; order Carnivora; family Ursidae; genus Ursus; species Ursus arctos. The sequence continues at coordinate 1,874,963 of NW_026622786.1, forward strand.
TGACGCTAGAGGAATTCTCTTTCAAAATGCAAATATTCTGACCCACCAATTCCATTCCTAGGTATGTCTCTCCAAAAGAAATTAAAATATATGTCCATATAAAAACTTGTAAGTAAATGTTCATAGCAGCATTATTCATAATAGATAAAAAGTAGAAACTACCCAAATGTCCACCAACACTTATCCATGATGAACATATGTGATGATATATCCATACAATGGAATATCATTCAGCTTTAAAAAAGAATGACGTACAGGGGACGCCTGGGTGGCTCAGTCACTTAAGCGTCTGCCTTCGGCTCAGGTCATGATCCCAGAGTACTGGGAACAAGACCCACGTCATCCCTCAGTCCAGGTCAGTCCATCTGTCCATCCTCCCTGCTCAGCAGGGAGCCTGATTATACCTCTCCCTCTACCCTTGCCCTTCCCCTTCCATTTGTGCTCTCTCATTCTCTCTCAAATAAATAAAATCTTAAAAAAATAAAATAAAATGGAATGAAGTATTGATTCATGTTACAACGTGGATCAACCATAAAAACAACATCATGCTAATTGAAAGAAGCCAGTCACAAAGGATCACACATTCTATGACCATATTTACATAAATACCTGGAATAGAAAATCTCGGAGAAAGAAAATAGACTCGTGGTTGTCTAGGGCTGGGGCAGGGGAGTGCGCTAAGAGAAAATGGGGAGTGACTGCTAATGGATAAGGATTCCTTTATGGCTAGAGAAAATGTTCTAAAACTGATTGTGTTGATGACTGTACAACTCAGTGACTACACTAGAAGCCACTGAATTATACATTTTAAATGGGTTATTCATGCAGTCTATGAAGTATAGCTCATTAAAGTAGTTATAGAAAAATTAGGCCCATAGCAAACCTTCAAAAAATCATAGCTTTAGTTTAAAAAAATTTTTTTTATTTTTTTAAAGATTTTATTTATTTATTTGAGAGAGAGAGAGAGTGAGATTGCACGCGCAAGTGGGGTGGGGCAGGGAGAGGGAGAAGCAGACTCCCCACTGAGCCGGGAGCCCGACTTGGGACTCGATCCCAGGACCCAGGGGTCATAAACTAAGCCAAAGCAGATGCTTAACTGAGTGAGCCACCCCCTTGCCACTGCCGCCAAAAAAAATTTTTTAAAGGAATGGAGCTCAAGAAAGACTTGGTATTAAACTAATTCAGCTTCTGAGATCCTAAAGGAATAACACTTGTTCCAGGGTAAAGACAAATGTTCTAGCTGTAACTGATGAAAAAATTCCAAATCCACCCAGGCGTTGTTGAAACTCTCCGGCCAAGACTGATCAAGACAAAAAAAATTAGAGGGATGCCTGGGTGGCTCAGTTGGTTAAGCATCTGCCCTCAGCTCAGGTCATGATCTCAGGGTCCTGGGATGGAGCCCCGCATCCGGCTCCCTGCTCAGCGAGGAGCCTGCTTCTCCCATTCCCTCTACCCTCCCCCTCCCACCATTCCTTGTGTTCTCTCTCTCTCAAATAAATAAAATCTTACAAAGACAGAATAATTGGAGATGAAAAAAATGTAAATATTCTGAGGAAGGGTAACGCTGATAGATTACTTAAAGGGAATCATCTTACCAAAGAGCCCAGAGCATCATGGGACATCAGCTGCCTAGACCATGAGTCAGAAAAAGGAGGAAGAGGAAAGGCGCCTAGAGCAGGATACTAAAATATGAACCCTGACCATCACTCCTCTAAGACCAGTCCCGGCTGAGATGGTGCTAGCAAAGGTTACTCTGGGCCTACTACAGGCCCCTCCACTGGCAGAGGCAAGGGGAAAGGAACAGATAAGCATCAACATGAACAAAGTGAGAAGGAGGAAACCTTGACCAGACCAGAGAGCTCCCAGACTCTTCCTCCATCCCTTGGGCAGGGGTCTCACGAGAGGCTAAAACAGTCTCATCTAAGCCAGTAAGCACAGCAAACAGAAAATAACAGCTAGCACTGAGCACCTACTATATTCCAGGCACTGTGCTTAATGTTTCACATACACTATTTTATTTAATTCTCACAACAACATTAGAAGGGTGCAATTATAATCCCTGTTTTACAGATGAGGAAACTAAGATGGAAAAGATTAAGTAATTTAATGAAATGATCTTAGGCAAAGCAAACATCAAAGCCTTGACTACAGCCCCACTGTAAGGTCAGATTCCCAGGACCAGGCTCTTAACCACAATGCTATTAACAGAACTCATAGTTTAGTCAAAAATTGTGATGTAAATATACTAGGAGGATGGGAGAAGGGAAAGAGAGTATGTAAGGGGTGGGAGTATAAACTTTCCTATAATTCCTACAGCAGGAAGTCAACAGATGTCTAAAACTGATAAACTAAGAAGTATCGCTCTAAGCATATTACTTAGAAACATGGGGGTAAATACCAGACAAAAGTGCTAAGAGTTGAATGTGGTCTCTCCCATGGGGCAGGGCTTGCAGTAGGAAACTGCTTGCTAGTTTCTTTTAAAAAGTCTTTAGATAATATTAATCTTTTAAAAAATCAGGCACATATGTTCCTTTGATTGAAAAATGATTTATAAAGAAAAAAAGAGGGGCACCTGGGTGGCCCAGTCAATTAAGCATTTGACTTCAGCTCAGGTCATGATCTCAGGGTCCTGGGATCCAGCCCCATGTCAGGCTCTGCACCGAGCATGGAGTCTGCTTGGGATTCTCTCTCTCCCTCTGCCTCCACTTGTACTCTCTCTCTCTCTCAAAATAAATAAATAAAATCTGAAAGAAAGAAAGAGAGGGAGGGAGGGAGGAAGGGAGAAAGAGGAGTGCCTGGCTGGCTCAGTCAGTGGAACATGCAACTCTTGATCTCAGGGTCGTGAGTTCAAGCCCACGTTGGGTGTGGAGACCACTTAATTAAAAAAAAAAAAAATTTTTTTTTTAAGAAAAAGAAAGAGATCATTCAAACCAAAGTCTAATAGAGTGAACTTCTGTTGCTTTTGCCACACAGCTTCCATCTTCCTCTACCGGTAACAGCACTTGGGTTTTGCTTTGCATAATCTCCCTCCTTTACAGGATAATCTGGTGAGCCTGTCCATCAAGGAACCCCACATTGCCCTGCCCAAGGTGGTTGAGGGGCCAATGACACCCTCTCCCTGGAGTCTCGGGCAGAATAGCAAAAACACCTGGAACCAATACACCCAGATGTAGAAACCCTCCATTACTTCCTTCCACTTAGCCAGATCCAAGACTCTCCCGGTTCACACTTTATTTAATTGAAGTCCAGCTGACACCATGTTACATTAGTCTCAGGTGTACCACATAGTGATCTGACAACTCCATCGCTATGCTGTGCTCGGCACAAGTGTAGCTACCATCTGTCACCACACACTGCTATTGTAATACCACTGAAAACCAGGGAACACTTCATGACTGCGTGTCACCCTTGCACAGGGACCATGCCAATCTTCTCCATATCGGTTCAATTTTAGTACATGTGCTGCCAATGTGAACAGCCTTGGTTCGCATTTTTTAAGCTTTCCCTTAAACTCTGTGACTGCCCATTTCCTTCTAATAAATTCCTCTTCTGCTTACGTTAGCTAGAGTCCCTCTCTGCTGCTTATAACCAAAGGAACTTAATGGGAATGTTTAATAAAAATGTCTGAGGTTTGTTTGTGCTTCTATAACTTACTACAGTGGCTTGCAAACTCCTCTGACCTAAAAAAAATTTTACCTCAAGATCTAGTAAACACACACTCACACACAATATGTATAAATACATATAACTGAAACAAAACTTTTGCTAAAAATGTCCACCCTAACACTCTGATAGCACTAATTCTTTTTCTTTTATTTTGAAGATTTTTGTTTAGAGCAGTTTTAGATTTACACCAAAATCGACAGGAAGGCCCAGAGAGTTCTCATATACTCCCTGCCCCCACACAGGTATGGCTTCCTCCATCACCCATCTCACTCACCAGAATGGCACGTTTGTTACCAAGAATGAAGGTACACATCACCATCACCAAAGCGCACGGTTCCCCTTGGGGCTCACTCAAGTAAAGTGAATAACGTACATTCTGTGGGTTAGGACGAAAAGAAAAAAATCCTCTGCGGTCGACTCCTCTCCCCTCTACCCTCAAAACTCCTGGCAACCACTGATCTCTTTGTTGTCTCCACATGTCTGCCTAGTCTAGAATGTCATGTAATCGGAATCCGTTTCTTTTCTAATGCTAGGGTTCTAACCCACTAAGTTGACTTCAGACCCACTAGTAGTGATGATCTGCAGTATGAAAAATATTGGCTCACCACACCTGCTGCATCTGCCACCAACAATAAAAATAATCCAGAGAGGTATTAGCCATATTACCATGTCCATGTGTGAGGCACCAACGCACATGGCCTGGTTAGTAGGGAAACACCAACAGAGTCCCAGGGTCCTCACTCCCACTAGGACACACCAGCTGGTTAAATTGCCCGCACTGCTGACACTAAGGAGAAACATCTGTTCATTTACATATTCATTCACTCACTCTGAGCATGTGCTGAGCACTCACTAGATGGTGTGAAGATACTACAGCTTCCTGGGGACTGTCCAGAGCCATAAATTCTATCTTCAGGCTGGCTCAGAGGAGAGGAATCCGGAGACAAAGCCTATCTCCTGCCTGATTGATTGTTTACCATCTCCTCCCCTTCTTAACAGCTCAGGAATGTCTCCAAGAACAGATTCCAGCAATGCTTACTTCATTCACAGCTTTGAAGTAAAATACCTCTAAAGTCCAACCTACAAAGAAGGAATAAAGGGAATTTCTATCTCCTCTTGTTCTAGAGATCTCTGATTAGCTTCAAACTAATCCATGGCTGGACTGACTGAATTCGTTGCTCACTATTTTCCTACTGACTCTCCCCCACGAGGCAAGCAACAAAATATCAAGGGACAGAAGAGTGTGTCAAACCATTCTCAACAGTACCCATACACTGGTCTTAAGACCTTTCCGAATCTTTTGTACAGCGAACAAAAAGAAGCCCAACACCCTTCTCCTTTATTTTCCTCACACCCTTTTCCCTGCCTCAACCATTCCAAAACAGTGAGTAAGAGCACACAGTAGGTCTTAGCGCTGACATAAGAGAGGATGGATTTCTTTATCTTCAGAATTGCATTGCTGGGGGAGTGGCCGGTTGGGCAGTAGCAAGAGCTGTAATGTGGGCAGAAACACTTATAGACTGGACAGAAATGGAGAGGGGACTGTGAAAAGAATTAAGTGATCATCTGTACTCTAAACCTGAAATGAGAAACTATTCTACGAGTTACTTTGAGTTATTTTGAAGAGCCATAATCCCAGTGCAGCTGGGTTAGTTCCCCCAGGGGACATGCTGAGACTGGAACCCAGGACCGAAATCAGGTACAGAGTGGAGGGAGGGGAAATGCAGGGATACAAACTCCCCATCACCTTGGCTCCCATTTCCCTCTCACCCACAATAGCTTGAAAATAGATGAAACAGTACACACCCATTCTGGGTCAAGTTCCCCAGCAAAGGCTAGTAACATTCAGCCACAAGTCACCTTCCTCTGCCTCTGGAGAGGAAAAATCATATGGTCACCTGGGGTGGGGAGAACAACAAGGACAGGCAGCCAGGGAGTGAAGGGAGCAAGACAGATGTGTTAGCGCTGGAGAACGCCCCTCTTTCCCCCACCCTCCCTTCGTCCGGAAGCTCTCGCGTGGGTCACTTCTCTTGCCTAGGTTCTGGCATCTCCTTCATTCACTTGCCTGGAGCTTGGTAGCTGGACCCGGAAACAAAGTGAACAAACCGTCCCAGGAAGCTACCGGTTGGCTGATGGGGGAAGGGGAACCAGGAGAACTGCAAGGGGAAGGAGAAATCCGAGCAGAGATGTGACCCCCAGGCGGACAGCCCTACCCCTCCCACCGAAAGGTGGAGTTCCTGGCCAATCTCGGCGTACCTGGAGTCCTACCGTCCAAGACCCAGGATTTCACTTTACCCTTTGTCTACTTACCGACCACGCAAGGTACCAATAAGTTCTTTGAAGGGCCTCTGAGACCACTAGGACCCACAGAAAAGCCTAATCTCCCCCGTCGGAGACCCAAAGTACAAAGAGCGCAGAGATCCCGTTCCAGGAGCTCATTTCTCCTATGACCCTATCTACTGCTCACAGGACGCCTAAAGAGCGCGGACCGGATACGCGCTCGGGGTCCCGGGCAGGAGCTGCAGTGTCCTCCCAGAGGGCAGGGATGCCCCGAGTCCCCAAGCCTCCGAACAGCCTTCCTGCCGCGACTCCCCAGCACCCCCACTGCTGGCCACGCCGCGGTAGAAAAAGAGAAAGAGAAGCGCCGCCAGGAGCGGACGGCACCAAGCCGGCCCCAGGTGATGTCAGCGAACTCGGCGCTGGGCACGGGAGGGACGGAACTGGAAACCGAGAATACGGGGCGGGGAAGGCGGTGCGGCCACTCTCTCTTACCGCAGTCTGCCCCTCCGGGTGCACGTCCACCAAGGTACACCAGTTCCGCGTCCCGTTCATCTTACTCCCGCCGGGGGTCGCAGCGCGGACGCCCAACCTCCGGCCCGAGGTCCGGCGCTTACTAAGCAGGCGCGCGCGGAACTGCCCCCTTGTATAGGCGCGGCGGAGGCGGGGACTGCTGATTGGACACGCCCCAAAGGTGTCGTTCGCCAATGTGAGCGGAAGAGAGGGGTGGGCGTGACCGAGAAGCATCAGGGCACGCCCATCTGCGCTGGCTCAGATTTACAAAAAGGTGGGGCTCGGAGCTACCTGAGGCTGCTTAACAGAAAATTTGTCCACTGTGTGTGTTTGTGTCTCAGACATTCTTCGTTAATCTTGCTGTTCCTTCTTTTCAACTCCAAGGTCAGTGTTGGTGAAAGACAATCACCCTGCCTGCCCCTTAGAGGACTGAGTTGGAAAAGCGCTTCCATCCATTCTCTCCCTATATATAGGCCACCTTTGTGGAGCTGAGCATGTAGAAACGCAGGCACCAGAGGCCAACTCACTCAGACTGGCCTAAGCCAGTCTGGCAGGTGCCCTGCCCTGGCAGGAGGCCCAGGCCAAAGTCAAAGCCAGCTTGACTCTGGGTGGGGCTTGTTTTGTAGAAGCTATTACACCAAAGCTGCCCTTATATGGTTGGGAGAGGCGGGACACGTTGCCTTAAAAGGATTTTGCGTTCTTGAGAAAGGATGAGCCTCAACTTCTCCAATGGCATCCGCTCCCCAAGCCCAGAGTATCATTTTTTTTAAAGATTTTATTTATTTATTTGACAGAGATAGAGACAGCCAGCGAGAGAGGGAACTCAAGCAGGGGGAGTGGGAGAGGAAGAAGCAGGCTCATAGCGGAGGAGCCTGATGTGGGGCTCGATCCCAGATCGCCGGGATCACGCCCTGAACCGAAGGCAGACGCTTAACCACTGTGCCACCCAGGCGCCCCCAGGGTATCATTTTAAGGGCCCACAGGAGAGGATGGCCAAGGATGGAGTCTCTTCCAGCCCAGCTTTTCTCTGCAGGCTGGCTGCTCCACTGGGCTGTGGTCCAGGTGGAAAGCAGGCTGGAGGTCTGACCCACTCTGGAGTGGGCAGTGCCCCTGAATCTGGCAATAGGCCCTGATGAACATCTAGCTCCCTCTTCCAGGCAGCACAAGAGCAGAAATGACAGAAATTTTGCTACCTCCCAGGTAGGGACTGGGTCCTGTACCAGATGGGAATGAATGTCTTTGTACATGGGAGGTGAATGCTGGGGATATCCCTGTGCCCCAAGGGAATAAAACCCAGTTTTGGTCTGTCTCCTTTAACCCTCAGAGACAGTTTTCTGGTCTATTCCCAGAAGGTCATTTAGGAGAGTGGAGGTGCCCTAAACACTTACAGATTCCCTAGGTGCTATCTAACCTGCTGTACAGAGCCTCTAAACGTGAGGTAAAGAAAACCCCAGTCTCAGCCTCTAAGTTCTGTAGTTAAAATGGTTTCTTTTCTTTTCTTTTTTTTTTTTTTAAGATTTTATTTATTCGACAGAGATAGAGACAGCCAGCGAGAGAGGGAACACAAGCAGGGGGAGTGGGAGAGGAAGAAGCAGGCTCCCAGCGGAGTAGCCTGATGTGGGGCTCGATCCCATAATGCCAGGATCACGCCCTGAGCTGAAGGCAGATGCTTAACGACTGCGCCACCCAGGCGCCCCTAAAATGGTTCCTTCATAAAACAGACCTCCAAATAAGCCAGGAAAAATGAGAAGTCACAGGTTTCAGTATAGATATATAATTTTAATACTTAATTTAAAATAAAATCAAGGCTGGGTTGGTTTGGGGAAAAATCTCTATTTGCAGAATGAAGTTTTTTGTTTGTTTTAATCATGAAATTACAAGTCATTGGTGAAAACAGCCTTCTTCCTCCCCCAGGCTCCTTACAGAGTCTGCTTAGGAAATAAGAAAGGTAAATCATCCCCCTTACTTCCTCCCTACCAGGGCTTGGCTCTCCCCAAAACCCAAGGGAGGAATAAATCTTCCATTGCCTCTTCCCATTTCTACCAAGAGTCGATCTTTAGCCCTAGGCAGGAAGCCCTGTGTCAGGTCCAAGCTCCTGAGATTAATGAGGGTCCCCTGATTCCCTACTGAGGTTGGGCACATCTGGATCAGAGAAACCACAAGACAAACCTTTGCTTTTCAAACTCATGTAGACAGTTATCAGGGTTCCCAGATGCAACCCATAGTCACAGAAGGAGAGGAGGAAAGATGGAAACCCTGAGCAGCATCAAGCCCCACCACCTTATCAAAGTCCATCCCCCAAGAGCTCATCAGCAGAGGGGCCAGTAGCTCTCTAGACTGGGAAAGCAGGGAAAGCTGAGGGCCCTGGCTGGGGAAAGGTCAGTCCTTGGAGAGGTATGAATGTGCAGGTATAGAAGGGGAGAAGAGTGTCCTTATCTCCTCACCCTGACTAAGGCACCAAAAGGAAAGGAAGGTAGGAATGGTGAAGACAGGAAGGGGAGAACAGATCCCCTGGATCCACTGGTGTGGGGAAGACAAAATGTGTAAGAGTGTAGAGGGGTGGGGACTACCAGATGGGTCCCATGACTGGGCAAAGAGGAGCATCCAAGAGCTGGATAGAGCCACCCCACTGTGTCCATTACCCATAGTGCTCCCTTCACCCTGCTCTAGACTGGGAGGAAAACACTGAAGGAGTCAAATCAAAAAGGTATTTCCCTGAGCCTGAGGGTTAAGGGCTAAAGAAATAAAGCTTTATATACGTGGCAATGTCTGTCCCTTCCTATCCTGCTCAATCCCCCTTAGCCTATATGCTGAGCATCTGCTGTGAGGGAGGAAAAAGAGGTTCGGCACTTAAGGGAAGAGCTCAGTTGGCCTCAAATACCCACTCCTCCGAAAGAAAGGGAAAGCCTGTTCACCAGCTTAGTGCCAATGCCTTTGTTATCACCATCACTCACACCTCTCCTGGTCTCAGGGCCGACTAACTGGGTACCCCCCTCCAGGAATGAGGAATTCGAGGCTTGGCAGGGCATAGCAGGCCTGGCCAGGGCAGGCCAAGTGTGGTTTCTGGTCCCTGTGGACCCAAGCTAACAGGAGCTGGTCTGCAGGTTGCTCTCCGTAAGTAGTGATGCAATGGAAGAAGGGTCGTAGACACTGTCAAATTCCTCATCTGAGCTCAGCCCTTCATGCTGGGTTGACTCAGCAGCTGAGCGGGAGACTTTGCGCCTGAGTGAGAAAGAGGAATACTTGTTAGGGAGGGAGACAGAAAGATTGAGACAACCACGCTTTTCATGCTAAGGAACTCCCAGTTGTTCTAAGGCCTCAAGGCACTCACAAGATCCCCCATCAATCTGAGATCTGGGGACATGGGATATATACAGACTGTGGGCTGAGATACTAAAGAATAACCACACAGCTTCCAGCCAGGAAGGAGTGACTACACAGTCCCATCTTAGAGATTCTGCTCCCTATTCAGCTCCAGAGAACCCATTCCCTTCCTGCATGACTATCCTGATTGAGCCAGGGGACAGAAAAGCAGCCCATACCAGGAGTCCTTCTCTAGGGTTTTGATCCGGGCCTGGAGCTGTTCGTTGACCTCATGCTGCTCTTCCAGCTCGCGCTGGGCCTTCTTCCTCAGGCCATCGAGTCGCTCAATCTCCTCTTCTGCTTCATCCACCTGCCGCTTCAAAGCCTTCACCCTCAGGCTTAGCTGGGCAGGATACCAAGTCCCCACATTAGAAAAGCATCTGCAGCTACCATGACTGGACCCTCCCCTGTAGCAATTCCGACAAGGGATCGTTGCCCTAGAAAAATGTCATGACCATGGGCAAGTTCCCTAACTTCACAGGTTTGTTTTGGGGATTAAATGAGCTCATACACGTATAACACTTAGAAAGAGAACCTAGCACATCACAGACACTCAATGCATGTGCTTACTATGACTGTTTTAATCCAGTGCCTCCAATCTAGTCTCCATCCTTATACAAGGAGAGTCAAAGCTGGGAAGATCTATGAGATGGGGCCTCCCTTGGCCCTCAAGCAAATGCACAGTATATGCTCACCATATGGTTGCTTGGCCCCGGCTACCATCCTCACCTGGTCCTTCTGGTCATTGACATGCTGCCGCTCATCGTCAATTTGGATGGACAGCTCTTTAACCCTCCGCTCCAGTTTTCGGTTGGTGGACTGCAGAACTGTCTTCTCCCTAGGAGGGTAGGGTAGGGGGGTGTCTATGGCTGTTGCCATTTCTAAAGGAAATTCTACTTGGCCCCCTCCAGCCTCCATGAACTCTCAGTCACATCACACTAAGGAGGATCCAGGGGCAGATCCAAAGAACCAGGGAGATAAGAGGTCATTCACATTTCGAAGTTGGGCAACTCCCTCTGCTCTTTACCAAGAGGAAAGATCCCCCTAAAGATCAGACCAGGTTGGCCATGTCTGACATGCAAGACAGGGAAAAGCCCAGAGGGAGAGGGGGAGGATGGGCTCACATCACCTCTCTTCAGCCTGCAGCCGCTCCTGCAACTCCCGATTCTGGGATTCAAGCTGAGAGAGGCTGGCACTGGGCTTCTGGAAGCCTTCCAAGCTGGCCAACCGGCTCTTCAAGTCCTTGTTCTGAAAGGGACAGAAAGTCTTCATGGTCACACTCCACTTCTGATCCCTCCTATGCTCATTCTACCTGCCTCCTGGGGTCTATCCCCAAGACTCCTTACTCCCCCACTCACCTGTCTCTCCAGGGAGATTTTGTCACACTCCAGGTCCTGTCGAGCAGACCTCTCCTGCATAAGCTCTGTCCTCAGCTGGTCCACCTAGTGGGGACGGGTGACAGGAGCCAGCTTTGGGGAGGGCTAACAATGAACCAGCCAGGTGAACCACATGAGGCTCAGTAAACTGTAGGATGCTCTCTGAATCCCCACAATTTTCAGGCAACTAAGAAATCACAGCCTATTCAAATGGGAGGAGCCAGAGAGTTTAAACAGGGCCACCTCCGTCTCACCAGGAACTAGCATCCCTTCTGAATGGAAGCAGCCTGGACTCAGGTCAGAGAGGATCCCGGGCCACCAGGATTCCTTCTTCCACTCGACTCCCTGGCTTCTTTCCACCCATCCCGAAGCAGAGGAGACTCTGAAGGAGCACCAGCCATGCACAAATTCAGCAGCCAGAATTCTCCAGATTATGAACTATGGGAGGGTGAAGGTGTTTTTGAGAAGGCCGAGGGGTAAGGAAGGGGGTACCTGGTCCCGGCCACGATTCATGCGTTCTGTCAGCAGCTCCACGGTGCTCCTCTCCTCATCTAACTCTGCTTCCAGCCGTGAGACTTTTTCCTGTGACAGAGGAACAACAGGTTCATTCTGCCCCACATGGTGGACACCAGAATGCTAAACCCCAACCAGGACCCTCCCAAACCTTTCTGTCTCCCAGGTCCCCATAACCAGCTGGTCTTTGCCCTGCCCGAAGCCACCATGGAACTAGCACCCTCTGCTGACCAGGCATGGCATTGAGGGGAGAGGGTGGTGACGCCCGCTCTAGTCTTGGCCCTTGGCAGGATGAAAACCCCAGATTTGATTCCTCAGTGGGGCAGCCTTATTTCCCTAATGGGAAAACAGACATAAACCAAAGTGCCCGAGCCAAAGCTGGGATGGAGAGTCAGAAACTGAACCGCCAGGGTTCAGACCAAGGAAGCACCCAGGGAGCCCCACATAGAGGCTAAAGGTCTCTGGAGCCACACGGCCTGTGTCTGAAAATCAGATCTACTGCTTCCAAGCAAAAGGGCCACAGCCGGGGCGCCTGGGTGGTGCAGTCATTAAGCATCTGCCTTCGGCTCAGGGCGTGGTCCCGGCGTTCTGGGATCGAGCCCCACATCAGGCTCCTCCACTATGAGCCTGCTTCTTCCTCTCCCACTCCCCCCTGCTTGTGTTCCCTCTCTCGCTGGCTGTCTCTGTCAAATTAATAAATAAAACCTTTAAAAAAAAAAAAAGGGGGGCCACAGCCAAGTTGCTTAACCTCTCTGTGTGTCTGTTTTCCTCAACTATAAAATGGAGAACCTATCCCACAGGGTTATTCTCAGAAGTAAATGAGTCTTAAGTGCCCAGCACATGGCATAGTACGTGTTTGCTGCTATTGTCACTGCTACTATTATTGCCAAATATAGCAAACTGAAGACCACTATTCATTCTAAAGGGGAGATGCCATTGCTCAGCTCCAGCCAACAGCTGCCATGCAGACAACTCAGGATTAGAAGCTCAGTGTTACCATATTTTCCAAATGTACAAAAGAAGCCAGAAATCAGAATATATAAATAAGTGACATGTATAAATTTCTAAACATTGGCAATTAACTCAAAGTCATTCATAACACGACACCCGAACAAAATCCATCAGCTGTGGGCTACTAGCTTTCTACTTAGCATAGAAAGGGGGCTTGGTGTATCCTGGCTCCTTCCCCCACAGAAGTCCCACCTGTGCCAGGACGTGGACACCCCTCTCCCTCCCTGCCACTCCCATGCCGTCACCTCAAGACCCTTGAGTTGCCGGGTCCTGTCATCCTGGGAGCGCTTTTTGGTCTCTGCTTCTTGCTCCAGCCCCTGCAGTCGCTGGGCCAGCAGCTCTTTGTCTAGCCGGGCAGTGTCCCGGTCAGCCTGAGATGCCTGCAGGGCCTGCCGTAGCCTCTGGGTCTGGACAGAAGGGAAAATGCAACAACTTGGAGAAGTAATGTGGGGGCTGAGGGGTGGGAGCAGTCCGCCCCTGTGGGGAGAAATGTTTCGTCACTGACATTCTTTAGAATTGCCAGAGCCTGGTGGTAACAAAAAGCAGGCTGACTTTTAGTCCATTTTTTCCTCTTTGAAGATCTAGTTAGCTTTATTCAACAATTCAGGAATCAGGCAGCATCCTATCTAGCAGGCAGAAAGCAGTTCTTAGTCCAAGGAGCCCTTAGTCCATTTTCTTTATTGTTTTAAAATGTCCTACACAAATTAGAATCACTTAAGTTTTTAGACAACCGATCCTGGCTCCCAGCCCGAGGGGTTGTGATTTAAGGGGTACAGGATCCAGGCTGGGTACTGGGACTTCTTTTTTTTTTTTTTTTTAAACAAAACAAAAAGGGTTTAATGTAATCACAAAACACAAAATTATAACAAATTGTTACTGTAAAAGATTGTGAAGCCTTAAAACTAGCTATCATCTTTTAAAAAAGATAAAAAACGAAAACTATCATATTTAAAGCACCCACTCTGTGTCAGACATGCCTCTGTTTTGATACCATACTTCCACTAACGCTGCAGGGTTGAGATTTTTTTGGTACTGGGTTGTATTTGGGTTTTTTTAAGATTTTATTTATACTCTCTCAAATAAAATCTTAAAAAAAAAAAAAAAGAGGTGATGACCTTCAAACCAAGGACACTGGGCAGTTCCCACCCTCCTGCCATTTCTCCTCCTACCTCATCCTGAAGCCGGCTCAGCCCCCCTGAGTTCTTCTCAGCCTCACTGGCCCACTCCTTGGCCTGGCGCTGGGCATCCGCCACCTCCCGCCGGGCCTTCTCCTTGTAATCCTCCAGCTGGGCCTGGAGCTGCTGCAGGGCCTGCTTCGAGTCGTTCCCAATCTGCTCCAGCTGAGATGCAGAGAAAAGAGCCTTTTCAGCCCTACACCTCTGTCCCTCCTCTGAGCCCAGACTCCCCAGACTCTCGCTGCTGCCGAAGCAGCCCTCCCTTGCTCTCCCCTGGGCCTAGGTCCCTACTACGGCTAGTAGTAATATACAGATTGCCTGGGTTCAAAACCTGGCTCTACCACTTATTAGCTGTGTGACCACAGGCAAGTTTGTTATCCTCTCTGGGTCTCAGTTCCCCGTCTGTAAAATGGGAAAATAACGGTACCTACATCACAAGGTTATTGTGACAATTACATTAATGATATAAAGTATTTATAAAAGTGTGATACAAAGTAAACCTTAAATGACAAAGTAAACCTTAAATGACCATATTTCAACAAACTCAAGACGCCAATGATCATAAGATGTACCACTAAGAAAGAAAAACCTGCCAACTGAACTATAGCATACCATCAGTTGTAAGATGCAAGTCAACTTCAGAGATGATGCAATGTGCATCTCAGAACTGACAAAAGATGTACGTATGTTCTAGCTTTTTAAAGTAAGAGATTACGAGAACCTTACCTGAAAAAATGCAATTTATTTTCTTTTTTCCCCTTCTCCTTGCCCTTCCCCAACTATAAAATTCCACCCACAAAAATTCCTGTGTTTAGGTCTTAAAGACATCTACGGAGAGATTATGGAAGTTTCCTTTCCCTACCCCAAACAGAACATTCTACTAATGAAGATTCTTACGTTCGGGTCTTACAGATGTCTAAGGGAGAATCCCAGGAGACATTGTCCAAGGACCAAGACTACATGAAATGGGACGTAGAGGGAAGGACAAGAACATTGAGGAGCAGCAGGAAGGACACCCCTCTCTAAAGATTTGGCCTTGGTCTCCCCCCCCAGCGGATGAACTTGAGGAAAGCAAACAGCACACATTCTGACCCCCTACCCGGCCCCTCTCCCTGCCAGGCAAGCTTCTGTAGGAGCTGGGTCTTTTCCTGAGAGCCCAGGCCACCCCGGGCCCCACCTCCTTGTTCAGCTGGCAAACAGTCTTGTCCAGCAAGCGCTTCTGCTCCTCCAGCTCAGCCTTGCCCCGCCGGAGTGCCTCCCGCTGCTTCCCCTCCTCCTCTAAGGCCCGGTTCAGTGCCTGCTGCTCCTGCCCCAAGCGGGCCAGCCCCCGCTGGGCCTCCTCCAGCCGGGCCTCCAGTGCCCGCTTGGCAGCTGCCAGGCTCCCCTCCTCTTCCTGAGCTGCATTCAGGGCCTCCTCAAGCCGCTGTTTCTCTGCCTGGGAGAGGGAAGACATAAGCCATTTAGAGGGCAATAGATGGGAGGGAAGAACGATTTATGAAAAAGGTGGGCAGTGAAAACAGGCTCAGAGGAACCAGCAAAGAAATCAAGACACAGAGAACAAGCACAGTGTGGGAGATAAGAGCCAAAAATACCAGTGCAAGGGCCAAGATGTCCACAGTAAAGCACGCTCCAGGAAATAAACCGAAGTTTAACACTGGATTGGGAAGGCAACTGGAAGCACGCTCAGGGCAAAATAAAACTAATAGCTGAGGATTTAGCTGGAAGTATTTAGCCAGGGATGAGAAGAGAGAAGGCCAGGGGGAAGCCAATGATGTGGGCAGAAGCACTGACCTCCAGCCGCTGCACCTTGTCCCGAAGCCTTGCCTCCGCCACTTCCCCACCTTCCGCCAAGCCTCGGGCCTCCTTCAGCTGCTGCTCCAGACCCAGGATGCGCCGTCGGAACTCGTCATTCTCCTCCTGGGTCTCCCGAAGCGTCGTTTCCACTGCTGCCCGCCGCTGCCCCAGCAATGCCACGTCTGCCTCTGCTGCCATCTGAGCCTGCGGCCAGTTCGGGGAGTGGCAGCTCAGACCCCAGGGCTCCAAGTCACCAACCACTACCAGGAAAGCCACCCCAAAGAGAGCCCACAAGAACTAGACCTCAACACTGGTAGTGTCCTTGAGAATCCCACCCCTACAGAGACGTGGTGGGAATCACCAGGTGCAGCCCTGCCTCCCCCCTGCCAAATCCTGGCTACTTTTAACCACACACCTAGGACCAAGGATCTGGTCTGTACATACCCATGAGAGGTAATTTTCCATGCCCTCTGGCTCCTCAGCCCTCCAGACCCCTCAGCCTCCACCTCCTAAGCCCTGTGCCCACTCCCCTTGCCTTGGAAGCCTCTTCACAGTCCTGTCTCAGTTGCTGGAGGGTCTTTTGTAGCTGGAGGTTCTGCTGTTCCAACCCCCGGCCTCGATCAGCCTCAACCCTCAGCTGCTTCTCCAACTCCCGCTCCCGGTGGCGCCCAGCCACCTCCTGGCTCTGCTGCTCTTCTCTCAGCTCCTTAAGTTCCTGCTGTGCCTGGTGCAGCTCCTGGAAGGGAAGGGCGACAGTGACAGGGCACAGAGGCAGCCTGGGATAACAGACTGCACAGCAACCAGAACTCTCATACATTGCTGGGGGAATGAAAGATGGTGTGGCTACTTGGGCAAGGGGTCTGACAGTTTCTCAAAAAGTTAACCATAGAGTGACCATATGAATTCCATTCCAAAATATATATTCAAGAGCACTGAAAACATGTTCCCAAAATACATGCTCACGTGAATGTTCTTAACAGCATTATTCATGAAAGCTAAAATACAGAAGTGACCCAAATGTCCACCCATTAGTAAACAGATAAACAAAATGTGGTATATCCGTATAGACTACTATTCAGCCATAATAAGTAATGAAGTCCTGGTACTTGCTAAAATACTGGTAAACCTTAAAAAAGATTATGCTAGGTGAAAGAAACCAGACATACAAGGCCATATGAATCCAGTTATATGAAATGTGCAGACTGGCAAATGCTTAGGGACAGAAAGTAGGTTAGTGGTTGCCAAGGGCTGGGAAAGTGACTGCTAATGGGTATGGGGTTCGTTTCTGGGGTGATGAAAATGTTCTCTAATTCGATAGTGATGATGGATGTGTATAACTTTGTGTATATACCAAAAACCACTAAGGGGGGGCGCCTGGGTGGCACAGCGGTTAAAGCGTCTGCCTTCGGCTCAGGGCGTGATCCCGGCGTTATGGGATCGAGCCCCACATCAGGCTCCTCCGCTATGAGCCTGTTTCTTCCTCTCCCACTCCCCCTGCTTGTGTTCCCTCTCTCGCTGGCTGTCTCTGTCTCTGTCAAATAAATAAAATCTTAAAAAAAAAAAAACCACTAAGGGGCGCCTGGGTGCTCAGTCAGTTGGGCATCTGCCTTCAGCTCAGGTCATGATCTCAGGGTCCTGGGATCAAGTCCCAGGTTGGGTTCTCTGCTCAGCAGGGAGCCTGCTTCTCCCTCTCCCTGCTGTTCTGCCTGCTTGTGTATGAATAAAATGAATAAAATTTTTTAAAAAAACACTAAATTGTACACTTTAAAAGGGTGAATTCTATGGTATGTGAAATAAATCTCCGTTTAAAAAAAAAAATCACACGAAGTGAGAGATGAGGGTGTGGATAAAACAGGATTGGCTATTTCAAAAACAAAAGAAAATATGTTGAAAACTAAAACATATTATACAATAGTGGTGCTGCTCTTATTTCTTTTTTGAAAAATTAAAATATTGGGGCACCTGGCTGGCTCAGTCGGTAGCACGTGCAACTCTTAATCTCGGGGCTGTAAGTTTGAGCCCCACGTTGGGTGTAAAAATAGGAATCTTTAAAAAAAAAATTAAAATATGAGCTCTGGTTCTAGTTCTTTAGCTATTAGCTACTTCTGAAAATTCAGGAAGTACCATAATTAGGCTGAAAGGTTATACAATATATTTTGAGTTTTCAATGTAAGACACTAACGACACTAACTACAAATAAAAAAAAACAGCACAGCGTGTGGTCTACACCGGATGGGGTCTGTTTTCCTAACGTGTATGCTGTTTGAGTGAGTACTTGATAAAATGCACTTCATACGGGAGATAAATGAAGCACTACTTATTACTTTTTAGCTTTGTAGCTTTATCTTGCATGATAACTGAGATTGTCCAGAGGATGTCCAAGTTTATGATGTCGACTAATACGGCGAACAGACTTCAGACTACCTTGATAGTTGTTAACTTCGTACTAACGTAGTAAAAATTTAAGAGCGCTTTTCATTTCACAATCACTAAAAGTATATTTGGTTAACGTTTACTACGTTTTTCTCCAAGTATTCTGTGTGTAAGCTCAGACTTATTTATCTGGAAAATCATCACTTAGAGCTATACTTCTTTACTCGTTTAATAAATGATTACCTCAATTACAATTAGTCATATGGTAAAGGCATGAGAAACAAGCACTGATTACTTAATACTTGTTAAATGAGCACCAACTACATATCCAGCATAGTCAATCAAAGAACCATAAACCTAGAAGGATCCTCAGGAGGCCAGTTCCCCATACTAACAAAAATATTTTTTAAGTTTCTAAATCATCCAAAATAATTAGTTGCTTTCTTATCCTTCATAAACTAATACCAGGAATATGAAGACGTCATTTGTATTTGCTTCAATTTGATGACCTTATCATTTAAAAACATCCAGGCATGATAAAATCCCTGCGTCTAGATTCTACCCTCTAAGCAGCCTTCAAATTACAATTTGGCTTCCCAAGTAGGTCAGCTGGCCATGCGATGCAAATATTCCAGTCTGTGCGCCGACACTTCATGTTACAAGTTAACGAACTGGCACCCTAACTATAAATGTTGGTTTCATAGATGCAGTTAATGAGTCCATCCCCCTGCCCCACTCCCCACCGTCCCACACCCTCCCGACAGAGCAACTCTCCCTGTGCGGACCAAATTCCAAGCTTGCAAAACTGACCCTGGAGTTTCACAAATCCATCTAAACGCTGCTCCCCATGAAGTTTCTTGGGAGGCAGCCAGCAGCCTCTGGCTAGAACCCAACCAGGAGTCCTTTCTGCTGGAAGCCTGTGCACTCAACGAGAGCAGCCCAACTGCATCAAAGAGGATGTGGGGGAGAGAGATGGCTGAGCAGGCAAGGTGGGCCCTGAAAACCAAGCACACAGGAGGCAGCCACAACAGTGTGGAGGCCCTCATGGGTAGGCGAGGTCAGTGCCAATCACCCCAACCTGCCCTTCCACAGCCCAACTCCAAGTACCTTCTTTTTAAGTAATCTCTACACCCAGCATGGGGCTCAAACTCACAACCCTGAGATCAAGAGTCCCATGCTCCACCAACTGAGCCAGCCAGGCGCCCCTCCAAGTACCTTCTTGAGCTCCTCCATTTGGCGAGTATCTGCAGCACCAGCTCGGGCCTGCCCTAAATCCCTCTGTAAGACCTCCAACTTCTCCCCAAGCTCCTCCTCCATCTCCTCCTTCTCCATCCGCAGCTGCAAGAGTCTGAGCCCAGCCAGGTGAATGCAAAGGGAAAGGGAACAAGGTCAGGCCACTTCCCTGGGAGAGGACAGCAGGACAATGCAAACCACCTCCTCAGAAGCCAACAGACTGAGCACCCACTCTCAGCAGAGTAAAGGGCACAGCATGGGTAGAAAAGCAGCAGGATATAGGAAACATGGATAAGCGTTCCTGGGAGAGAGGCAAGGTCCTTACTCCTGCTTGGTGGCTCTAAGCTCCTCCTTGTTCTTCTGGAACATGGTCTGCCAATGCCCTGTCTCCTCTGAGGTCTCCTCCAGCTCCCTCTGCAGCTCTCGCACCAGGGTGGACATCTTCTGCCTCTCCGCCTCTAATGCAGCATGGTCCTAAGGAAGGAAACAGTTGGGGGCCAGGAGGCTCAGAGGGAAGAATGTACTTCAGACCAAAGTCTAAGTGTGTGGGAGGGGAGGCTCAGGACCAGAGGGCACCACACCGGCTACGCTGTGAGACCCCAATGGTGCCTGACGCGATGCCAGCACAAAGCTCTCCCCAAGTCACAGTCCCCCTGCCGTCATTTACAGGAAGCCTCCCCCATTCATTTCCCCACGGGACTCTGGCCACACACCTTCATGGTGCTCCTGGCCTGCATTCCCCCACTCTGCCCTTGTAGTTTTTCTGGCCAAGGTTTTCATTACATCTCACATGTGTCTTTTAGAGGTAGTTCCAGTGATGACCAGGAAAGTCCCCAAATACCAAGGGACCTCAAGGCAGACCCTTCTGGGGGTGGGCGTGCCGTCTTCCGGCAGCCCCCGCTCGGGTCACGTGCCTGGGTCGCGTCCTGCATACTCCGGCGAAGCTGCTCTGCGTCTCGCTGGTACTGCTGCCGGACATTTTCCACCTCCTGGTCACGGGAGGCCACCTCCTCCTTCAGGGCGCCCTTCAGGGCTGTCAGCTCCCGCTCCCGCAGTCGCAGCTGCTCCTCAATCCGCTGTTTCCCCTCCAAGACCTCTTCCAGAAGCTCCCGGGTCTCTAACAGGTCCTGGGGAAATGAAGATGGAAGCACACAGGTGACTCTGTTAGGATCTGCCTGCCTATTTGTTCATTTAGTCAATCAAAAACATTTACTGAGCACCTTGTAACTCTCAGGCTCAGTACCAGGTGCTCTCTGCCCTCTAGGATGGCCGCCATTCTGGGCTCTAACCCCCACCCCACCACTGAATCGTCTGAAAGCACACTAAGGGGTACCCACAATCAGCTACCTACTGCCCATACTGTGGGGAAGCTGTGGGTGAACAGGTCTGAGGGTGCTCCCGCTGACAGGAAGCAGGGGCTGCGGGAGCCATCCTGCTCCCTACCTTCCTTAGCGCCTCCTTAGCAGGCTCCGGCCCCTGGGTCTGTTTCAGCTTGTCCTGCAGCTCCATCACCTGGCCCTCCAGCCCATGTCGTACCCTTTCACCCTGGTCCACAAGGAGCTTCATGTTCTGGAGCCTAATAATTAATAATAGATAATATCGTCAAACACAAGATGTCAAGCAGACTTCTAAACACTTTACATGTATTAATTCATTTAAACCTCCTTCTTTGTTCAAATTTAAATGAGGCCTCCCCTGACCACTTTATTTTATACTGGACCTTGCTCCTCCACCACTCGGCCCTCTAATCTACTCTGACCTACTCTACTTATCACCTTCTCACATGTTTCAAATTTACTTACCTAATACGTTCACTGTTTACTCTGTCTCCCCCGCCCCACACCCTGCTAGAAAGTATGCTTCTGGAGAGCAGTGCTCTTCATCTGAATGGTTCACTGGTGCACCCCAGGAATCTAGATCAGTGCCAGCCACACAGTATTCATTGCAAAAACGTCTGCTGAAAGAACACTCCTGTGAGGTAGGTACTGTTTTACAGATTTAGAGCCTGAAGTAGAGAGGCAAATCCAGGTAACCCAACTCAGGCACTATCACCATTACTGACAGAGAAAGTAAAGAGAAAGGTCCTATCCTTGAACTATCTCTGTCTGCCCCTTCTAGCTTCTAGAGATTTCTCTCGCACCTCCAACTCTAGCCTCCGTCCCCAAGCAGCCCCATGAGCACCACTGGCTGCACTCACTCTTTGGTGCTCTGCTGGGCCTCCCCCTTTTTCCTCTCCAGCAGCTGCTGCAGCCGGCTACACTCTTCTGTCTTCTCCTCCAGCTGCTGTTCCAGCGCAACCCGGGATGGCTCTAGCTTCTGTCGCTTCTGGAAAAGGCAGGGAGAGTAAAGCAGGTGGAGAGTAGGGAAAGCCTCTCAGGAGGACCAGGAGTAATGCAAATGTCTAACATTTACTGACTCACTAAATGACAGGCACTCTACTACAGGTCCTGTGTTTATTACCTGCATTTAATTCTCTTAACAAGCCTTGGGACTTGTGAGGGTTTAAAGTATGTGCACTAGGGGCGCCTGGGTGGCTCAGTCGTTAAGCGTCTGCCTTCGGCTCAGGGCGTGATCCCGGCGTTCTGGGACCGAGCCCCGCATCAGTCTCCTCCACTGGGAGCCTGCTTCTTTCTCTCCCACTCCCCCGCTTGTGTTCCCTCTCTCACTGGCTGTCTCTCTCTCTCTCTCTGTCAAATAAATAAAATCTTTAAAAAAGAAAAATAAATAAAGTATGTCCACTAATTCTCTGACATTCCTTTCAAAAGGTGACTCTTCTCCCCTTGAGTACGGGCTGGACTTAAGAACTCTCTTCTAACAAACAGAAAAAGGAAGAAGTGATGTGTAGGCTCTGCAACTAGTCCTAAAAAGGCACTGCAGCTTCCTCCTTACCTTCTCTCTTGAATCGTTCGCTCTGGGGGAAGTTAGCTGCCTACAGTGCAGACACTCAAGCAGACCCATGAAGAGGAGGCGTGAGGCCTCCAGCCAACACGCACTGCTCCAGCCAATACCTTGACTGGAAACTCCTCACAGACCCTGAACTGCCCAGCTAAGCTGCTTCCAGACTCTGGGCCCTCTAGACACCAGGAGATGACTGTTTCAAACTGCTAAGTTTTGAGGTAATTTGTTACACAGCCATAAATAAATAATATAGTACAATTATTATCCCCAGTGGCTTAGAACACGTAAAGAACGTGCCGTCAGTTACGCAGCCAACAGTTACCAGGATTTGAACTCAGTTTGACTCCACAGCTGACCGCTTAACTAGTACACTATACTGTTTTCCAGGAAATAAGAGGAGTTACAACCCAATACTTACTGAGTATCAACTACATGCAAGGCAATACTATGAGAGGTGGGAGCAATATTTTTTGAACTATTTTATTTTATTTCTATTTTATTTAAAGAGAGAGAGAGAATGTGAGGGTAGGGGAAAGGGCAGAGGGAGAATCCCAAGCAGGCTGTATGGTCAGCACGGAGCCCGACATGGGGCTCGATCCCAGGACCCTGAGATCATGAACTGAGCTGAAATCAAGAATCTGACACTTAACCAACTGAGTCACCCAGGTGCCCTGCGATATTTTTTTCACGTAAGGCTGACCTGAATTTTTAAATTCCTTCTCTGTAACTTAGTACCTTAAGCAATTCACTTAACCTGTCTGATCTTCAGTTTTCTTATCATGAAAGAGTCCACAGTACCTACTTTACAAGATCACTATAATTATTACGTATTACCCAGGACAGTTCCTATTACAAGAAGTACACTCAACAGGGGTCCCTGGGTGGCTCAGTTGCTAAGCATCAGACTTCGGCTCAGGTCATGATCTTGGGGTCCTGGGATCAAGGATCCACAATCAGCAGAAGTCTGCTGGTCCCTCTCCCTCGCTATCTGCCACGCATGTGCACGCACACACGTTCTCTCTCTCAAATAAATAAACATACATAAATACATATATACATAAAGTACACTCAATAAATGACAGCTACTGGTATTGCCATCATCGTGACAGTGACAAGGACTGAGGTAAGTAAGCTGATCAAGGCTTACACAGCTAGTGAGCAGCAAAGCCAGGATGGGAACTGCCAAAGGAAATGAATGAAAGGTAGGCAGAGCTCTGATGAGTATGTTCTTCATCAGGGAACCCCAGAAGTCCTTGGTGAGACCAGCACACACTCTTGTCTCTTGCGTCACAGAACACACGAGTGCTCATTAGATCGCCTGCAAGAGCAACCCAGGCCACGGTTTCTCCTGTGTCCTGTGTGCCTCTTGCACCTCCCATCTCCCCTCACCTTCACCTCTTCATCCAGCTTTTGCTGCAGCTCCTCCACTTTTCGGGTGAGCTCGCTCTGCCCAGCCAGGACCTTAGCAGAGCCAGGAGAAGTCATCTGCCAGAGACAGGGCAGGAGGGCATGGGTCCACATCCAGATCCAGGCCCCAAAGGCCCTAACCCTGCCCCGTTCCCACCGGGACGTGGCCACTCACCACCAGAGGCTGCATCTGTTCCAGCACCAAACTGACCTTCCTCCTCACAGACATTTCGCTTTCTGAGCTTCTGGAGGATAAAAGGACAGAAGCAAAGGCTAAGGGAGGGAAGACGTAGCAGAGATGAGAGAAGGAAGAGCTAAGGGCAGGGAAGATGGGGAATGAAGCCAGAAGGAAAAGAGGGGGTGTGTGTGACTGCGCTGTTGGGAGGGCCCCTACTCACCCCTCCCTCAGGATGTTGTAGATGGTGGCCTTCACGTGGTCCACACTGCCTGGTGGGGCTGTCTCCTGCTGGTCTCGGAGAAGGTCTGGAGTTGATTTGAGCTGCAAAACATAAACCCAGAGAAACAGGAAGATGAAGCCAGCAGTGCGTATGGGGTTCAGATGGTGCAGAAGCGGCAGGTGGGAGATGAGGCCCTCCAAGCATGCTCGACAAGCCTTAAGTGGGGAAAAGAGGCAACACCGCTGAGGCCTGAGCAGCAGGCTCAGGAGAGGTCCGAGCAGGGTACACCTCTCACTACTGCTGCAAGCCAGATCCTCCCTGACAAGCAGATTCAACTAGCTGTGAGCTCTGTGGTAAAGTTACTACTACTGACAGTTAATGTACTAGGATTTGTGCATGAACAGGCTTAACGCTGTCTCCGAGACGCCGCTGCCCCGCTTAGTTACACTCCCGGGTGGGAGACAAAGGTGGGAGCTTTGACAAGAGCACCGGAAGCTGCTCGTATTACCAGGCCTGCCTTACTCCTGCTGCAGACCTAGCAAATGCTAGTGACTGAGGCACAGTTCATGGCCGGCAGTAACAAGTAACTCTCATGCTTGTGGAGGCTGATTTCACAGTTAGTTCCATCTCCGTGGAAGCATCTTGTACGTGTGAATATCATCTGTTAGGATGAGTAAAGTGGAGGACAAAAGTAGAAATCTCCTGCCTTAAGTTATTTGAATAGCACGGGGTCCTGGGGCTGTTGGGTTGGGGACCAGAAGCCACAGAGGAATGGGGTCTGACCTGCAGCATGCCAGGGTCCTGCGCTCTCCCCCGTGGCTCCTCAAAACTCTGAAGAACCCAGTCCTGGGTCTGACGGGCACGGCTAAAGCCACCAAGAGAGCTCTGGCTCTGGGCTGACTGTTTGGAGCTGCCCATGTGGCTGTCATGCTTTGTGTTAGGAGTCCAGTGGTTGGGGGACCGACGCTCCCGTTCCTCAAGGGAATCCCGTGGGAGCCGGTTGTCCAGGCTTTGGCTCCGCTTGCGTTGTTCAGGGGGCAGCGTCCGCATGCGCCGGCCAGTCCGGCCCCGGGCCTGCCCCCCATGGTGACTGTCAAACTTGCTGATGAGTGAGTCCACTGAAGACAGGGGAGCAGTGTCAATGGTGCTTCCTGTGGAAGCTCCTTGGGGGGCCAGCTCCAACAGGCTAGTGCTCCTGGGGCTCGGACTCACAGCGGCAGGGCCTGTCAGTGAGGCCTGGGACTGGGATCGGAGTAGCCTTCCATTCCAGTGGGTCCCAGGCTCCTCATCAGACATGCTGCCCTGTGAGCGGACAGGAAATTCCTTGGCATGAGAGTAGGAGCTCTCAGGGAATTCCGAGTCAGAGCTCAGAGCTCCCGGAGCCCCTCTGTTGTTGGCCCCCTTGATCTGGACTCCAAAGGAGTCACCACCTTGCTCCCCACTGTTGAGCACCACAAAGGGCTGTCCAGCGATGCCCTGCACACGCACGGCGACACCATAGGTATTGGCTCTCGCATCCTTAGCTGGACGTCGCCCACCACGACGTAGGGTACCCATCTCTGCATCACCCACTGGCTCTGTAATGAAGCGAATCTGGACTCCATGGTCTACAGGGCCCCGGGGCTCAGCCATGGTGGATGTCTGCTCCATGAATGGGAGGGGTCCTAGAAAATTAAGGAAATAGTTAAAGCTAAGAGACTGGAAGTAGCAACCCAGAAACCTCCACCTGTCCGGCTTTTGTATGGCTTATTACCTTGTCGTTCCTTCTACATAGAATAGTGGTTCTCATATTTTATCTGAACAGAAGTACCTGAGGGGCCTATAAAAACACAGACTATTGGAGCCTGTCCCCGGAGTTTCTGATTCAGTAGGTCTAGATTTGCATTTTAACAAGTTCCCAGGAGATCCCGATGCTCCTGATCCAGATTCCAGATTTTGAGACCCACCGACTTAGAAGAATCCATTTCCTCTAATACAGTCCTAGGGAGCTTGGCTTCGTCAAGAGTTTAACGAGTACGCCTGTAGCACGGTGCGCCTCCTCCAACCCCGATGAAGGCAGAACCCAAACCCCGCCTAATACATACCTCTATCCCAACGGAGGAAATGGGCCCTCTACTCCCAGAGCTCATGTAAAATACAGAAGACCCGCCCACAAGGTATGCCATCCCATTTCTGGGATGATAGCAGTGATGCCTCTGGGTTGGAGGACCTGGGGGCTAAGGACAGGGATGGGAGAGCAACTAGCTTTCTACTGTGTATCTTTGTCCCTTTTAAATTTGGAACCATGTAGATGTACTGCTTATTCAAAAAAAGATTTAAGTAACGTTTAAGAATGTCAGTCCAAAGGGCCCTGGGATAGGCAGACTTGTCCCACCTGAGGGCCAGAGCCAGGACCACCCCTGGGCCAACTTCTCCGGTCTACATCAGCCCAAGATTAGACTCGGCAAATGGAATATATTCCAGGTGTACTCCAGCTCCAGGAACTGGGGAGGGCAGGTTCTCCTTGAAGCAAATAAAAACTCCAGCTTCCCCAGCCCTGCGACTAATCTCCAGCACAGCCTAGCACCAAACCAGAGGAGGAATACCTGAAGAGCCGGACAGACAAACAAACATCCCCAGCTCAATCTCCCAGTGGAAATCTGGGCCAAGGAAGGTTGGCAAGGCCCCCTTCAGGAACTGCAGACATGCTAGGAAGCCCAGGAAACCGGGGTGAGAGGGGAAGGGAGTGGCCTAGCTGCAGGTGAGAAGGGGCTTGGTGGGAAGAACATTCCTAGCATTCCCAGCCCTTCCCGTCCAGAGAAAGGAACAGGGAGCGAGCCGCCCTTATTGGCAATGGTTCTTCTCCTTTTTGGTTCTGAGACTCCATTTGAGAACCAAACCACTCGTCCGGTAAAAAAAGGAACCTGGCCCTGCGCTTCGGTGGATGTATATAACCTTGAGCAAATCACAACTTTTCTGAGCCTCAATTTCCTCATCAGTAAAATAGGTATAATGATAATAACTCATGAGGTAATACTTGTGAGAATTAGACAATAAATACATGTGTATACAGCTGTAAAAATTTTATCATATTCTACACTTCAGATTCTTGCATTTAATTTACTTAGGTTCCATTATTTTTTTTTAATAAAAAGATTGAAAATAGGGGCGCCTGGATGCCTCAGTCAGTTAAGTGCCTGACTCTTGGTTCTGGCTCAGGTCGTGATTTCATGGTTGTGGGGATCAAGCCCCACGTTGGACTCTGTGCTCAGCAAGATGTCTGCTTCAGACTGTCTCTCCCTCCCACTCACTCACTCACTTTCCCTCTCTCTCAAATAAATAAAATCTTAAAAAAAAAAAAAAAAGAGGGAAAATGATAAGACATGAAACATGAAACACAGCAGCACGTACGCCTGTCACAAAGCTGACAATAAATGTCACCCTGGGGGCGCCTGGGTGGCACAGCGGTTAAGCGTCTGCCTTCAGCTCAGGGCGTGATCCCGGCGTTGTGGGATCGAGCCCCACATCAGGCTCCTCCGCTATGAGCCTGCTTCTTCCTCTCCCACTCCCCCTGCTTGTGTTCCCTCTCTCGCTGGCTATCTCTCTCTCTGTTGAATGAATAAATAAAATCTTTAAAAAAATAAATAAATAAATAAATAAATAAATGTCACCCTGCATACACATGTTCCTTCCACAGGACCTTCCCAGCTTCAAGGCTTCACAGAAGGATGTCACTTCCTCAGAGCCTTTCCCTACCACCCCCTCCCACAAACTAGATCAGAACCATGTTGTATGTTCTACAGTTGTCCTTCAATGAATTTACCTCAGTTTATTATTTTTTTTGAAGATTTTATTTTTAAGTAATCTCTACACCCAATGTGGGGCTCAAATTTACAACCCCGAGATCAAGAGTTGTGTGCTGTACCGAGTCAGCCAGACACCCCTGCTTATTTTTATATATTTATCAGAGTGATGATTTGTTTCCTGTCTGTCTCCCCACTAGATTATAAACTCCTGGAGGGCAAAGAACATGGCTCTCAGCTGACTCTGGTGGCCCCAGGGCCTGGTGACATGGTATGCATCAATAAATATTTGTTAAAGGTTGTATCCTGAACCAAGGCAGACTTGTGCAGCAGTGGGGAGATTCACCCAATGATCCCTTACAGCCATTTCTCATTTGCCCTAGTAACAAGACCTCTCCCTGCCCCATGCAGTCATAATTTTGGAACCAGATGTGCCTAGACTGCCAGCTCTCAGAAGTCACATGATTTATTCATAAGGCAGCTCTACTCTGTCAGTACATCTACTGCTCTTCCAGATCCAGGTCAAGGAGCTCCCAGACTAGGCCCAGCAGAGTGCACAGCCCCTCACCCACCCAAGAGCACCACGTTGTTCAGAGGCAGTGCTGAACGCACCCCCAGGTCCCAGGGACTCCCTAACTTCAACAGACCGTTAGTCCCAGGACAGGTGGGTCAGTGGCCAGGAGGGTTGAAGTGATCTTTGGGGTGGGTCAGAAAGCAGAGCTCTAAATGATTCAACATGGAAAACCCGAAACCTATCTGCCTTCAGTTACAGAGGACAGTGGGGCGTGGCCAGGGGAGGCAGGCAGCTCCCAGGTCTTGCGTAAGCCCCAGAGGCAGGTAAACAGCGATCTAGTGCCAGGAAACATGGAGTACAGAGGCTTCGCTCTCACAACCCGCCCCTGCTTTTCCCTCCTCTGGCATGTGCCCAGGGCATTCCTCACCAACTGTACTCTGGGAAGAGCCCAGGCCACAGGTTAATTCGACTTCATCTGTCTGCCTCTGCCATTCCTGCCTGTAAGGAGAGGGAGGACACTCTGCACCTGTACCAGACAGCCACTTCTCCCTGAGTTACTCATTAGCCTGCCCTACCCCAATTCCGTCACCTCTGGCCCAGCCATAAGCGTCTGGCTTCCAACTAGGAGTGACAGTCTCTGGACTTCTGGCAGGAAGTGGGGGTGGGGTGGTTTGGGGTGTACAGAGGAAGGACTGATATATACAGGGCAGGCAACATGCTAGATGCTGCATAACTGGCAGATTTAGAAAATGGAAGAATGAGAGGTACAGAGATTAGACTCCCCTCAGAGGTAACAAGGGAAGTAAATAGTCAAAATAGAAAAGGACAGCTCTATCTTGATCAATTGGTTATTTTCTCAGGAAGAGTTACAAAGACAAGAAGGTTCCCCATGGATCAAAAAGAACCACCCCAAGTGGACTCCTGACCCAGTCCCACTGAAAAAGCAGAAACCTGAGAGCCAGGCTAGAGCAGGTTGGCCAGTGGAGGAAAAAACACAAATGACAAACTGGGCCCTGCAAACTGGCTGGACTGGTTTGAGAGGCAAGGGGAAGGGGAGGGCCACGGAGACTCCACTGGCAGCTCATAAAGCAGACCAGAGAAACTCCACACCACAGAGGAGGCAGGGGGCAGGCAACTCCATGGGCAAGGACTGTCCAGCCCAGATGCCAAGGCTCTGAAGGAGGAGGCAGAAGGTGGAGAGAGAACAGGGAGGAAGAGATACACAAAGAACCTGGTGAGTGACAGGCCACTATGTGACAGGAAGACTTTGTGTCCCCCACCCCTCCCTCTCAAGTTCCCGAAGTTGCATTCCTCATCCCACACTTGCCTTGGCCAACTCCCTGGCCCTTAGCTCTCCCCTCCCCAGCACGAAGCGAAGCAACCCTACCTTCTCCTCACCTCCCACAGGCTGATAGCATGCAGGTCAGCCTGGGGAAAGAAGAAAGGGTTCTAGGAAGCCCGAATCCTCTTAGGGTCAGGCAAATCTCTGGATTAGCAGGCCCCTAGGGCCAGCCCCCCACTCCCAAATATCAAGAATAAAAGAAGAGGTGCAGAGGCACGCGGAGGCAGCCTATGGACAACATAGCGGTTGCTAATTATCTCCCAATTACGACAACTTTCCTCAGGCAGGGCATCAAAGGGGCCAAGCTAAGACTGGCTCTGGTTCCCTCACCTGCCTAAGGCAAGGAAATCTGCCTCAGAAGTCTTGTCTGGGCCCCAATGCGCAGCTCTCATCCAGCCTGGACACCCAGAGGCGCTAATTCCTCTAGTCTTGTGGTCTCCTAAGGACTCCTGCCTATTTCCCACACCACTGGTGCCTACTGCCAGTCTGATAGCCACCATGGTCCCAGAGTCGGGGACGCCTTGTGGGGCTTCAAGGAGTAATGGGGATCTTCTGGGAGGCATCACGGAAATTGGTCAGGCTCCCAAACCGCATCCAATGGCCCTATCTAGAACCACAGAAGAAAGTTTGCGCGCTTGGGCAGAGGGTTTGATACTAGCCCCAGCCAGAGGCCTCGTTAGAAAGTATTTCTACGTATTTTGCAGCGATCTATGCTTCCTCATTTCCCTCTCTTGGAGAGCACTCTCTCAAGAGGAAGAAGGAAAAATTCTCCCAGGAATAAAAGCAAAGGACAGAAACCGAAGGCTTAAATAGTTTCACACCAGGCAAAGAGATGGGGGTGCCTTCTTGTTCTGCCCCTCGGTGTCTGCACTGTAGGTGAATGGTTAGAGCAAGATTCCACACCTCAGAGACATCTCAAAGCCCGAAAGGAGGGGTCAGCGCCAGCTCAGAACGGCAGCCAGGGGAAAACCGCAGGGAAACAGCACCTCTGGATGCCTTCCCCTGACGTCTCTGAAGCCCAGGCGGCAGTTCCCCTTGCCCCACTGAGACTAACTACTTCCCCCTAACACGGCGGTCTCCAAGAGAAATTCTGCCCCTGGGACCGGCGTCTGACCTCCAGAGATAACCTGGCCCTGAAACGCTTTCACGTCCTGAGAGTAACCTTAGCCTCAGGTGCCCCTCACCTGGCACGTTCCCAGGCACCTGCCTCTGGCACCTTAGAGCAGGAGCCAGCTCTTAACCAGTACTCCCACCCTAGCTTCACCTCCCCTCCTCCTCTCTCCAATGCAGCACCTGTACCCCGAGGAGGGTATCTCGGATCGCCTCGCCCCTTGCCCCTCAGACCCGCCTGCCTTTCAGGTGCTCTTGCCCCCTCCGCATTCACTCACCCCAGCCGGGCTCGGCGCTCCCGGGCTCGGGCTCGGGCTCGGGCTCGCGCTCGGGCACGGCTGCACCCGCCGCTCCCGGGCCCTCCCCCTCCGTCCCTCCGCGCGCCCTCCCCCCACCAACCTGTTACTCCCCTCCGGAGCTCCACCCCCATTGGCCGTCACCACCCGCCCCGCCTTACCCTTCCTCTGGTTGGTCCGTTTCCCTCGAGGGGCGGGGCCCCTCGCCGCACGGAATTGGACCGGGGGTCTCGGGCAGGGGTGGGGGCGCGGGTCACGTGGGCCGGCGGGCGGTGGAGAGCCGCGGGTGGGGCGGCAAGGGGCCACGGGAGGCCATTTTGGGGGCGTAATGGTTGGCCTTGTGTGGCCGCCCCCGCCTGGTTCCAGGAGCCGCCCGCCAGGACATCTTCTCGCCCCTGCTGGAAAGCAGCCCTCCGCCTCCGCGGTTCTCGGCGGGAATCTCTGTCTAGCCCGCTTTCTGCCCTTCACCTGTCTCTGCATAAATCAGATCGCTCTGATGTCCTTTTGCAGAGGGTATCTCCCTGGTCCTCAAACGACAGAGCTCCGCGACTTCAGCTCGTGTCGCTTCTCCCCAGCCTGAGCCGCAGCCCCTATCTTGTGGCCTCCACAAATCATTGTCCAGCCTGGTACCTTTTTCTCTGTCGTATTTTATCAATTTCCGAATTACATAATTCAGTTGTTTAAATCGTATTCGTCGTTTGTCTCTCGTCCAACGTTAAGCTCCACCGGGGAAAGGATCTCTCGTTTAGTTCGCTGCTATCCCAAACGCCTGCTACAGGGACCGGCACACATAAGGCGCTTAATTTGTTGAAAATGGGAATTGGGTAATGCCAATATAAGTTTACACTGAAGGGGGTTGTAAGTTTACAATGAATAGGAATGACCCTCACTCTAAACAAAAGGGGACTCAACCCCCGATTGTGAATCCACTTTAATAAGAGTTTAGCCTTTCAAGAGATGGAGGAATTGATCTCAGGCCCCAGAAGAGTAAAGACAGGTCAGGGTTGCTCAGCAAACTACAGGCCCCTGCTAAACGCTAGGGGTGGTTAAACAGCCTTAAAGTTGGCTTCCTAGATTTTAACCGTTGAGATATGTAAAAAGATTAGTTTACGTTGCTGGGCTCTGGATATTGTTCTCAACAAATATTTATTGTATACCTATTTAGGGTTGAAGAGGAATCTTAAATGCAGCTGACCGTCTGGTGTACTCGCCCGAGCTCATTTCCTTCTCCTCCCCTCCCCCCATCCTTCCGAAGCAGGTGTGGGTCCTGGAGGGTAAAGTCCACCTACCAGTTCCTTAGCTAGAATGCAAAGTCTCTGCATTCCAAGGGAAGCATTGTACCAGGATTAGAGTCATCAAACCTGCCAGTGCCTAGGGGAGGGAATAGCAAAAACGTGTGGGGGTGGGGATCCAAAGAGGAAGTATCCCTCCAGGACATATCTCCAGACCAGTGGGAAGATTTAAAAAAAAAATATTTTTTTTTTTGAAATGGGAGATTGTTAATTGACCCAGATATTGGAAAAGGAGACCTAAAGTCTCCTGGGTAACACCTTAATAATTAGGATACTTAGTATATTTGTAGTAAATATAAAGTTAGGGTGGTAAAGAAGACCCCACACCCCAGCACTCTGGACACAGATTACAAGAAAAACCAGGAGGCCTCAGAGTCACCATCAGTGTCATCTGTTCCTCAAGGAAGCACTCAATCTCAGAAGGACACCATCATCAGGCACAGGTAGTAAAGGTGACACCAAGGTCTTTTTCCAGAGTTTGTGGTCCCTTCTTCTTGAGAAATGTTACAATTTGGGGGCTCCTGGGTGGCTCAGTCAGTTAAGTGTCTGCCTTTGGCTCAGGTCATGATCCCAGGGTCCTGGGATCGAGCCCCACATAGGGCTCCTTGCTCAGCAGACAGACTGCTTCTCCTTCTCCTTCTGCAGCTCCCCTGCTTGTGCTCTCTCTCTCAAATAAATAAATAAAATCTTTAAAAAAAAAAAAAAAGAAATGTTGCAATTTGGAAAAATTGGCCAGTTTACAAATATGGCAAAGGTAGGAAAGCGGAGCAAATACAATAGTCAGAAAGAAGGAATAAATTACATTGATACATATTCAAGTGGGTAATTATACTTTTTGTGAAATTGTATAAAAGAGAAAGTTCTAGGTAAATTAGAGACGTTTTCACCAAGAAGTGAATTTGTAACCTGTTCTATAATTCCTGTTCTATAATTCTTTCCTCTGTTCTTTTCCTGAGTTTCCCAGGCCATCACCACTACCACTAACAACTCTACTGAAAGTATTGTCTTAAAGATCACGTGTCAATCTGTGGCCAATTTCTGAGGAGCAGCAGGGAAGACTGCATAGGAAGAGTAACTTAAATAACTGGAAGAAGACACCACTGGCTGAGATTGAAAGGACAGGAGACAGAAGGTTTTTGTGGAGGACCCAGAAGAGGAAGAACATACTAAATTGACTTTGGATTTTGCCATGTTGGAGAAGTAGGTGGGACACACACACACATGCACACACACAGTAGGAAATGAAGCTTAGAAGAGAAGTAGGGCTAGAAAGAGATCTAAGAATCATCCTCAGAGATATGCAAATTTGCAAAGAGGACCAAAGAACAAACCTTGAGAAATATGGGATAGGTGGGAGAAACACAAGTCAGTGATGGAGGATTCAGAGTTGGGTGAAAAAGTCCGTGGAGAGAGGTGTTGACGTAGAAGAAGTGGGAATTTGACGTTTAGAACTGTTGTTGATATTCCAGATGTAGTGTCAGCAGAGGGCAGACCCTCAGCTCAGACCGCAACAACAGAAGTATGTATCCAGAAAAGAGAAGGAAAAAGGTACCTTGACTTTCTTTTCCTTAAGATTTTATTTATTTGTGAGAGAGAGAGAGTGCATAAGCAGTGGGGAGCAGCAGGCAGAGGGAGAAGCAGGCTCCCCGCTGAGCAAGTAGCCCCATGCGGGACTCAATCCCGGGACCCTGGGATCATGACCTGAGCCAAAGACACACGCTTAACCATCTGAGCCACCCAGGCGTCTCAAAAGGTACCTTGACTCAAAGAAAAACAGGGTAAAAGGGGAAGTTTTATGTTTGTTTTATTTTGTTTTTAGGGAGGAGAGACTTGGTTATATTTTGAGAATAAGCCAAAAAGGTGAACAAGATTCAAGAAATAAGAGGGGGAGAGAGAGAGAGAGAGAGAGAGAGAGCAAGCAGACCTAGAGGAAAAGGTAAAGTCTGTGTTCTGGAACTTAAATTGGAAGACCAGGTAAGGAGTGGGGAGTTGAAGTTGAGTCAGATCACTTTAATTCACCACATTGCACAACCTGCCAAAAAGAAGGGTGATTCTGGGGGCTGGAGACTTTGTAAACCAGTTTTGGAACTGCTGGAGTTACCTACAGTTACCTACGGAAGAGTACAGTAAGTGTCAAATAAATGGTTCAAATGACGTGCTACCGGGAAAGCCTCCCCTTTCCACTAAAAGAGAGTGGCATCTAACCTGAGTGTTGAGGGAACCGGTACTTGAAGGGAGAGGAGGAATGAGGGCCAGAAATTGTGCAGAGGTCCTAGGGCAGGAAAGCGTAATGCTTACTGTGGGAATTGGAAGGAGCCCCTACAGGCTAATCAAAGAGACAGGGACAGAGTGGGAAATAAGATGCTGGGATAGATTATACAAGGCCTTGACTATTGGGGTAAGGAATGGGGGCTTTATCTGTGATGGAGAACTGTTGAAGGTTTTTGAGTGAGAAGGTGGCAGTACTCCAGAGGGTGAAGTTGGGTCAGTATGATGATGCAATGGCAAGGCTTGGTCAAGGTGGCACACCCTACACTGGAGTGGTGGCAAAGGCAGAAAGAAAGGGACCACTCACCCTGATGTCCCTTAGCACACTGCTCATCAGTTCTTTCTGGAGCTTTGTTTACAAGTATTTTGCTCTTCAAGAGCAATAATAACTTGTAATTATACTAACACTTGGAGCTTTTCTTGGTCGAGTAAAATTTCTGTTATGGGTATTGTTAGGAAAGACCATAAGAAAGGGTCACTTTATATACTCACTTGATATATTCTTCCAGCCTTTGGGTTCAGGATCTCCAAGAGTTCCCCAAAGATGTTTCATTTTTCCAAACCCTGTGTTCCACTCTTTCCACAGAGATTTTATAAGTGGACATCATTGAGGCAGAGCACTGAGTCAGGAGTCAGAGATCTGTATTCTCATTTTACTTCTGGGAAATCATAATATTAGTCAAGTCTCCTAAATCTGGGAAATCATAATATTAGTCAAGTCTCCTAAATCTCTGGGACTCGCTTTCCTCTGAAAAATTAAGAAAATGATCCCAGATTTCATAATTACATTGTTTCCTTTGAGCTTCTTCGGGAGAAAAAGAGTCATGTTCTATCTTCCAGGCCCTCTCTTATCATGGGCTGGGAACATGAGTATGTGTAACCATATCTGATATATAACAGGGTAACTGTTTGGGACAAAGAATTCCAGGCAACCTTTTCGGTCTAATCAGAGTCACTCCCTAACAAGGGAGAGCCTCATCTCCAAGCTCCGCCTGTCATCCTACACTCACTCACCCATTTGTCCTTCCAGCTGCCCCACCTCTAAGGCTCTGAGCAACCAAATGCCAGTATGTCGAAAGTCTCCAGTAGACATTGAAAATAAGAGTATCATTTAAAAGAAAAAAAAAAAAAGAGCAAGAAGACTACATATTTCCAATTCCATGGGAAATTAAAAGGAACAGATTCCTTCTGCATAATTTTTCTTTCTGAGTTGTTAAGACGCCGTTCGGAGGAGAGAGCCAGCTTGCCTCCACACACCCAAACAACAGCTGATTCCACCCTCCCATCTTGCTTTCCTTTCTCATCAGTGAAGGAGGCAGAAGCTTGGCAGCCTAAATCTGTGCACACATTCCCGAAGCCCCAAGTTCTTCCCAGTCAGTTATGGCAAGAAGTTTCAGTGGGGTCCCACCAATTGCCAGATTTGCTTAGATTCTTTATGTGAATTTTTTTTTTTAATGTATATCTCAAAAGCGGAGAAAGAGAAGATGATATATGGACATAGCACTGAAATCAGAGACAAAATACCTGGTGTGGCAGCCATGGAGATTGTATGGCTCAGATCTTCCTTTGACAAAGAATCTGCCATTCAACTCCCAGCACGAAGTTAGTTGTCAGCCTCCAGCTACATCACTTTTGGGATCTGTTACAGTGTCTGAGGTAAGGCCCAAATCCCCCAGCAGCCCCTAGCCTAGGACTAGGCATGGTGTGGGAATTAGGGCTCGGCCATTTCTGTCCACTACTGCACTCCTCTATCA
This sequence comes from Ursus arctos, assembly GCF_023065955.2. Lineage (NCBI taxonomy): Eukaryota > Metazoa > Chordata > Mammalia > Carnivora > Ursidae > Ursus > Ursus arctos. The sequence goes on from NW_026622786.1 coordinate 1,911,318, forward strand.
GACACTCTGCTCTGAAACTTTCCGTTCGGTTGGCTGGAGCTTGGAAGGATCTGCATCGTGGCTCGAGGTTCTCCTTGCCCAATTTTGCTTCCTACATCCTTTCCTTTCTGGGGTATCAGATCTGTATCCTGTCTGAAAGCTTTTCATACCCTTTCCTGCTTCCTTCCCCTTTTTCATTCACAGGCATTAATACCCACTGAGGCTCTTGCACTCCTAATGTTGCCTCAGCATCTGCTTCCCAGACCGCATGAATTGACTCAAGTTGGTTCCAGGAGTGGTCTGAAAAAGCAGGCAATCAGATCGGGTTTGGGAACTGCATTACTCACTGCTTGGCTGGCAATAAGAACCCCTCCCAGATAGTATGTGGGCTACAGATAGTCTGAGACAAGATGGTGGCCCAGTTGCTTTCGCTGATGGTGAAGTGGGAAAATGTTCCTGTGGTGTAACAATTCAGGCATATGGGGTAGGCAGAGGGGTAGTAGTGTGTACAGAAACAATGGAATTGGCTGGCTGTTATTAAGTTGCATTGAGCCCTGCCAAGAGATAATGAAAAGCTGAGAGCAGTTACCAAACATTGAAAATTAACTGTGAAGGCCAGACAGCCTCTTTGATGGGTTACAAAGAGGCCCTTATCTATAGCAGCTGGAGAGCAAAAAAAGCTGAAGACCAAACTCAGGATTTAATAGAGTTCCAGGAGGCAGATCTATAATCACGGTCAGGGTCCTGGCTGGGAAAACCCAGGACTCTGGTACTTGGAATGGACGTATCTATGTGGGAACCCCAAAATGTTGGCTCTCACACTCCTCTGAACGCTCAGAGCCTTAAGAAGGGGCCCACACCTCCCTATTAAGATCAAGCACTCCCTCCACGTGAAAAGACGCTACAGAGGCCGCCCCCCTGCCGGAGTCTGCCCATACCTCCTCTCCTGACTGCCAAGACCTTATTTAGAGCTAAATTACAGCCTAGTCCAGCAAGAACATGCTGGTCCTAATGAGAGAAGAAAGGGACTACACCCCCCGCACTGCATGTGCTGCATAAGAACTAACCAGCATGTGTACGATTTGAGGACTATCTGTGAAATACAAGACTGGATAAGGGATAGTTTACTCACTGGGGCCTACTCTCCTGGGATAGAATTTAACTCCTGGTAAGGACCTGCCCCAATGGCTCCTAGAAACGTGGAGGAACGTTTGCTAAGTGAAGTGCATCTGCCTGGATCGCCATGGCAATTGGGAGAAGAAAGGATTACATGGCTCAGTGAAGTGGGCACATGCTAGAATCAATTATAAGAGGCCAGAAACTCTCCCAGAAGATGTTCCATAGAACGTCTAGAGGAACCCATTTACCGAGGCCATGAGGAATGTGCTGGTGAGGGCAGTACCAGCATCACTATGAAGCTCGGCGTGGCTTTCTTCTGCAAGCCAGGGCTAATAAGAGGAGATGCTGTCACAGCTTGGCTCTTTTATAGCAAGAGAAGTAAAGGAGTCCCAAAGCAATAGAGGCCAAGCGACAGCACTTAAACTTAACTGCCAGAAGCCTGGGGGTTACAATTATCCTAATGATCGTCAAGGTCAGAGTGACAGCCCAGGGAGCTTGACACAGAGTTGTGGAGATGGTTCATAGAACGTGGCAACCCTAGGGGCAAATAGATGGGCAGTCAAAGCGCGGGTATTACTGAATATATGTCATTGAAAGAAAGCAGAAATAGATAAGCAGGAACCTAAGGATGGAAGTCCCAGTAAAAGAAATCCTGATCCCTTATCTAGTTCCTCAACCTGAGTCCGTTTTCAGACCTAAAGTGCATCGGTTAAAGACGTGGCTGGATCTCCAAGACTGGCAATACCATGGTAAGTATATACTACAATAATTCCCCGGTCTTTCCAAATGGGACCTGTAATTGTTTGTTCGGGTGACTGTAAACAGAGGAGAGGAGAGCAGGCCAGGCATTTTGAGGACTGTTAGACAAGGACCTGAGTTGACATTGATATCTGGAGACCCGAAGCATCATCTCCCCCCCACTGTTGAGTGGAGCTTATGAGGTAATAAATAGAATCCTGACTAAAGTCCAGTTTACAATGGATTCAGCCCATCTAGTCAGAAACACCCTAGCCTGTTGGAACATCCCGCAGAATATCCCTTTGATCTACCGGTGACATCATGCTGATCAGTCAGGAGAAGCTCGCATACTATAAGCTTCAGTGAGCTTATGTGGGGACACACATGCCCCAGAGTGTGAAAGATAATCCCTACGAGGAATCCAGAGCCTACTGCATCAAAACCAGGGAAGGTTTTTAGGAGTCCAGTGTTTAAGAACATGCCAGGACATCCCCTCCAAGTAAAAGAACAATTGCTACATCTTGCATCTCTTAGGACAAAGAAGGAATCACAGTACTTGAGAGGCCTCTTCACATTGTGAAGGCAGCACATTCCACTCTAGAAACACTGGCCCATATACCAGGTGATATAAAAGAGGGCCAGTTCTGGAGCAGGAAAGGAGAAGTCGCACTGTCTTGCTCAGCTCATGCTACTATGACAAAATACCACCAACCGGGTGGCTTATGAACACTTATTTCTCACAGTTCTAGAAACTGGGAAGTCCAGGGTCGTGGTGCCAGCAAGCTCAGTGTTTGGTAAGGGCTTCCTGGTACATAGATGGCTGTCTTTTCTTTTTTCTTTTTTCTTTTCTTTTCTTTTCTTTTCTTTTCTTTCTTTTCTTTTTTTTTTTCTTTTGTATATATTTTTTAAAGATTTTATGTACTTGACAGAGAGAGAGAAAGCACAAGCAGGGGGAGCTGCAGGCAGAGGCAGAGGGAGAAACCGGCTCCCCAAGGAGCAGGGAACCTGATGTGGGGCTTGATCCCAGAACCCTGGGATCATGATCGAGCCTAAGGCAGTCACTTAACCAACTGAGCCACCCAGGAGCCCGATGGCTGTCTTTTCACTGTGTTCTCACATGGCAGAAGGAAGAGAGGATTTTACTTGGTCTTCTTCTTATAAGGACATTAATTGCAATCATGAAGGCTCTGCCCTCATGACCTAAATACCTCCCAAAGTCACCACCTCCTAAAAACCATTACATCGGGCATTAAGATTTCAGCATATGAATTTTGGAGAGACACAAACATTCAGACCAGAGCACCCACTTACCATCACTCTCAGTGACCTCTTGGGTGACTTTGTGCTTCCTGTCCCTGCAACTCTGGGCTCTGCAGGATTAGACTTTCTAGTCCACAAAGGGGCATGCTCTTTCCATGGGGATCACATAAATTACATACTACAGCTGCCACGTGGGCATTCTGAGCTCCTTATATATGTACAGGGAGCAGCAGGCAGGATGAGAAACTACTGTGGTGTCAGGGGTAATTGACCCTGATCAGGGAAGAGATAGGACTGCTCTTACAAAGCTGGGGCAGGATGGAGGTCCCAGTAACTTACCAGCATCCCAGTAAAAAGGTGTGGGGTGACCTATCTGGGCACCTCGTGGTCCTTCCTTGCGTAGTTGTGACCATGAATGAAAAAGTACAGCAACCCTGACCTGAGAAGGGACCTCACACTTCTCAGGAATCAGGGTTTGGGCCACACCACTGGGTACAGCATTGAGAAGAGGAGAGAGACTGGCTGAGGGCAAGGAGATTTGCAGCGGGGAGGAAGGAAACAATGAGTACTGGTTGCAGCCCTGAGACGAATGGCAGCAACAGGGCCAGTAGTTTATCCCATTTACCTCCCTCTGAGTTCCTCCTCAGGAAGAGAGGCCCATGGAACACTTACCAAATGTGTAGGAGAAGTGAAGCCACAGGACACAAGTGGGGGGGCTGTAGCAGCCATGGAGGTGCCCAGTTAGATTCCATTCAAGAAAGTACTTTCTGTCTCTCTCTTTCTCTCTGTCTCTCTCTCAAAATAAATAAATGAAAGCTTAAAAAAAAAAAACGGGGGGTGGGGTGACGCCTGGGTAGCTCAGTCAGTTGAGCAGACTTAGGCTCAGGTCATGATCTCAGGATCTTGAGTTTAAGCCCCGAGTCAGACTGTGCTCAGCATGGAATCTGCTTTAAGATTCTATCTGTCTGGGCGCCTGGGTGGCGCAGTCATTAAGCGTCTGCCTTCAGCTCAGGGCGTGATCCTGGCGTTTATGGGATCGAGCCCCACATCAGGTTCCTCCGCTGGGAGCCTGCTTCTTCCTCTCCCACTCCCCTGCTTGTGTTCCCTCTCTCGCTGGCTGTCTCTATCTCTGTCGAATAAATAAATAAATAAATAAATAAATAAATAAATAAATAAATCTTTAAAAAAAAAAAAAGATTCTATCTGTCCCTCTACCTCTGTCCCTACCCCCCACCCCCGCTCTCGAGCACACATGCTGTCTCTCTCAAAATAAATAAATGAAATCTTAAAAAAAAAGAATGGGATGCCTGGGTGGCTCAGTCGGGTAAGCATCTGCCTTCAGCTCAGGTCATGATCCCAGGGTCCTAGGATTGAGTCCCATACCGGGCTCCCTGCAGAGAGAGCCTGCTTCTCCCTCTGCTGCCGGCTCGCTCTCTGTCAAATAAATAAAATCTTAAAAATATATATATAAATACACTCTGTTCAGCCACCAGAAGTGCAGCCGTCTCCCCCCTCTTCCAGCTGCAGCACCTTCAGGATTCACTATTATGTTCAAGTTGAGAGCGCGCTCTTGCCCGGCAACCCCAGCTGATGACTGAGCACGATTGCGCATTAGGACCTGGCCATTTCTGCTCAACATGAGACTCCTACAAGGCAGTCTTTGCCCCAGGCCTCTGCCCTGAGCGGCCTGAGACTCTGTCAGATGTGCATGGTGCTGGAGGCTCTCCTTTGTCTTGTCCTGCATCCTCCCTCTTTCACAGGTGTTACCCTTAATGAACTCCTTACATTCCTAACTTTGTCTCAGCATCTCTTTTCCCAAAGGACTCAAACTGACACACTCAGACAATAAAACAATGTTAAACAGAAAAACGAAAACTACGTATACCTGTGTGTACACACACACATATTACAATCACGAAGACTCTTCTTTATTACTTTATTTATTTATTTATTTATTTATTTGGGGGGGGGCGCACAGCAGAGGGAGAGGGAGAAAGAATGTAAAGTAGGCTCCACGCCCAGCGCAGAGCCCAATGCAGAGCTCAGTCTCATGACCCTGAGATCATGACCTGAGCCCAAATCAAAAGTCAGATGCTTAACCAACCAAGCCACCCAGGCACCCCACAAAGATTTCTAAAATATGTATTTATGTAGATGAGATCTGGAAAAAGACATAGAAAAAGTTTATTTATTTTTAAGTAATCTCTACACCCAATGTGGGGCTGGAACTCACAACCCTAAGATCAAGAGTCAAATGTTCCCTGCAACTGAGCCAACCAGGTGTCCCAGTATTATTTTTATTATAGGCTGGGGTCCCAGATATAGGGAAGCTGGTCAATAAACATATGTTTATGCATCAGGTACCATATGTTCTCTATGGCTGCTATAACCAATTACCACAAATTTAGTGGCTTTAAACAATTAAATATATCATCTTATAGTTCTGGAGATCAGCAATCCTAAAATCAAGCGGTTGGCAGGGCTGCATTCCTTCTGGAAGCTCTCAGAGAGAATCCATGTCCTTGTCTTTTCCAGCTTCTAGAAGCTGCCTGCATTCTTTAGTTCATGGTCCCTTCCTCCCTCTTCAAAGGCAGCAATGCATCATCTTCAAGTCTCTCTCCCACTTTCTGACCACCTCTTCTGTTGTCACATCTCCTTCACTGACGCTGATTCTCCTTCCTCCATCTTAGAAGGACACTTGAGATTACATGGGGCCTACCAGGACCAGGATACTTTCCCCATCTTTGAGTCCCCATCCCTAACTTAATCACATCTGCAAAGTCCCTTTTGCCCTGTGAAGTAACATATTTAGGGGTTCCTAGGATAAGGATGTGGCCACCTTTGGGAAGCCATTATTCTGCATTATTGCAGTGATACAGGGGTGAACACAGGAGGTGACATCCCTGCTCCTGTGGAGAGTCTCTTCCAGTGTAGGAGAGACAGAAACTAAACAGGTAAATTAATTGATAAGATACTGAAATGTACAATAAAGAAAATTTTGGAAGGGCATCCTGATGGCAACTAGGTATGGAGAATGGTTGCAGAAGTCTCTCTGAAGAGGTGGCTTTTGAGCCAAAGCCTAAAGGATTAGAAGCCAATTACTGGCAATGTTGCCTCCATGGTCCCCCTAGAATCATTTGGAGATTTGTAGTAAATTTGGGACCTGTTAGTTCAGGAAATGAGTTGACTTTTACCCTGCCTACTTATGAATGCGCTCTATTAAGCAGACCAGTTCCAACTCACAACTATTGATTTGTCACCCCTGCCCCAGGGATTTTCGTCTCTAGCCTTTCTGAATTTCAAGTCAAGATCAAGAAACAGCCCTGCCTCTTTAGGATTAAGAACAGCACCTGGCACTGTTTTATGCATATTGTTTGGCATAAAAGCCCTAAGACTGCAATGCAATGGCAGAGACCAATTGGGAATAATTTCTTTTAAGATTTTATTTATTTATTTGAGAGAGAGAGAGCACAGAGGGAGGGGCAGAGGGAGAGGGAGAAGGAGAAGCAGAGTCCCCACTGATTCAAGGATCCTGACCCGAGCCTAAGTCTTAACCCACTGAGCCACCCAGGTGCCTCCAGTTGGGAGTAATTTAAATCCTTAGCCACTTAAATTTGATTCCTGTGGACATGATTTCCAAAACCTTTCCAAAGAAGTTTAAAGTGGATGGGCCTCAGCAAGAGTTCCATTGATCACTGAGTCCTGGGGCCCAGGAAAGCAGGTCCTTGATCCATCCATTCAGTGAATTGTACTCGTGTCTCTCAAGTTCTGTAGTGCCTCAGGAGGACTATGAAATGAGACCCGGGGACCAGCAGAATGGCAGAGCAACTAGCTTCTCTAGGGAAGAAAACATCTTTCTCTCTAGGTTGTAAAAGGGAGGGCTTTGTGTATATTGGTGGGGACAAGGAAAGCATGGTCTCAAGGAGTCAGCCAGCTAAATAAGGAATTACAAAAAGAACACAACATTCTCACCCCAGCTAATGGAAGACTTTCTCCTCTTTAGTTCTTCGCCTCCCCACCCCGCACCCGAGAAAATGGTTAGTTTATACTAGTGTGTGGCTGGGATTCCTGCAAGGGCACTCTTTGTATCTTGTCTCCTTGGTTGTCCTTTGTTTTCTCCAAAATAATATCTTATTTCAAAATGATTTTCTCTTTGATTGCAGAGATAAATTAGATAAATTGATACATGCAAGTAAGCATGCACAAATTAAATACCCTAACTCTGTGATTATAAAAATATTTTATATGAGATTCTAATTTTCCTTTTGAGGTATAATTGATATACAGTAGATGTACAATTTGATCGTTTTGAGATACATATAAATAGATATCTATGTCTATATCCATGTCTATGTCTACATCTATAGCCATGAAATCCTCACTACAATCAACATAGGAAACATACGCATCCACCCGAAATTGGGGGGAGGTGGGGAGGTGGGAGGGAATATGTTCTCCCTGGGTTTTAATCTCTTGTTATTAGCTCACAAATTTGTACTCTGGGTAATGAGATAGATGAATCATTCATAAAACTTTTTTTCTACAAAAGTGGGCAGAAAGAAAAACAACTTCCCACCCACTTGGCAGGTGACCAGTGGTTCATTAACCTAAATCATGTCACTGCACTGTCAGTTCCCTTTCTTCATTGTGCACAGGACTCAGCTGGATCGCAAAAGGCTGGGAAAAGAGCCCAGCTGGTGTCCCAGGCCAGCTCTTGGCTGTCCTGGATGGAAGGAGGGGGAGATTTTTGCCCTCAGTTCCCTGACAAGCCTGCAGTCTGTCTTCATTGGGTACTGTGTCCTTCCGCCCAGGGCTTCAGGCATGGGTTCCATATCTACCCCCAGCTTCTCAATCTTCCCTATGGTCTAAGAGGAAGAGATACATCTGTTCATTTATCCTTCGTTCTAAAGCCAGTCTCTCTTCCTAGTATCTAGACTTATTAATTCCTGTTCTTCTCAATTCTTCAACAATGTTTATTGAAGACCTACCAGGTGCCAGGCACTGTTCTAGGCTTCTGGAATATTGCAGAAGTCAAAACAGACAGAAATCCTTGCCTTCGCAAGCTTACATCCTAGCAAAGCAGGGGAACTACAAGAACCTAAGTAGAACCTAACTTCCACCACTTTCCCTTTCCCCTCTATCATCTTTGCTAATTCACTCTCAGAGTTACTTTCCTTCTGACCTCAAAGATGTATAGGAGAACCATATCCCCTTCCTTTTGCAGCTTGTAGCTGCTGCCCTATGTCTTTCTTTTCTATTCACCATTGCCTGTGTCAGTTTATACCCAGTGGTTCCCAGTCCCCTTGTCCCTCCTCTACAGTTGAGCTCGAAACTGAAGACCTCTTTTCAGTGCTCCTTCTACTGGTTGTCTCTTGCTCCTCTGCTTCCTAGTCTTCCACACTCTTTCCTCTGTGGGCTCCAGCCCCTCCCCTGTCTCCATCATGGGCCCTCCCTCCCAGTTCCCTAATTGTGAACGAGGCTCTCTCCTCTGCCCTCAGCTCTTCTCCCTCATTCCCATGCTTTCTACTGCCACCTTCAGAAGCAGATAACTCTCCCATCTCCATTCGAAATGCTGACCTCTCATCAGTATGCAAAATCTGCATTTCTAGCTTTCTCTAGGGCTTCTGCGCTTGCACATCTCACCTTTACTTTGGAAACATACAAACCAGGGACGTTAACTTCCCTGGTTCACCAACTCTTCTTCTGAACCTCCCTGTATCTGCTGTGGTAGTTCTCAGTCTCTCCAGGATCTGAAGGAGGGACTCCTTGCTTAGAACGGTACCTGAAACTAGCTACCAAGAAAACCAGCCAGCTACCCTGACCAAGGGGATAAACACACACAAAAATAAAGCAAGCTCACGGGAAAATGTGGGGGTGATCCCAACCTCTGACAAAGAAGGCTAGAAAGCAGCCTTTTACTCCAAAGGAAGACTTACCTTCAATATGCTGAAGTCAGAGGGCAAAGGAGGAATGCACAGGGCACTGGAGTGAATGTACAGGGAGGTGGGAATGCCTGAGAGCCTCGGGGTAAGAGGGTTGGAAGCAGGAGGGAGAGCAGAGATAGGGATCTAGAGTCAGCTATTTGCTGATTCTGTAGCCTGGGCATGGCTCGTTCCAAGAGAGTTTTGCTCCCATTAGCCATGAACTGATGTGGGGTGACAATGACAAAAAGCAGGAAACAACTGTCATGGCCAAGAGGAGCCTAAGTAGACATTATGAAGAAATATTAAGTGGTAGCCTGGATGGGGTCCTGGAACTGAAACAGAATATGAGACTAAACACTAAGGAAATCTGAGTAAAGCATGAAATTTAGTTAAAGTAGCACTATTGGCTCATTAATTGTGATAAATGTACCATACTAATATAAGACGTTAATAATAGGGACAAGCGGGTGTAGAGTAGACGAAAACACTTACTCTTATGGCGCTTACTAGTTTTGCAACTTTTCTGTAAATCTGAAATAATTCTTAAGTTGCTTATTAAAATTAAAAGCAGGGCACCTGGCTGGCTTAGTCAGGAGAGCATGTGACTCTTGATCTCAGGGTCATGAGTTCAAGCCCCATGTTGGGGGTAGAGTTTACTTAAAAAATAATAATAATAAGTAAACCGAAAGCAGTAAACTCTTTTTTTAAAAAGATTTCATTTATTTATCTGAGAGAGAGAGACAGAGATAGCAAGAGAGAGCAAGAGCAGGGAGGAAAGGGAGAAGCAGGCTCCCTGCCGAGCAGGGAGCCCAAAGCGGGGCTTGATCCCAGGACCCTGGGATCATGACCGGAGCTGAGGGCAGACGTTTAACCAACTGAGCCACACAGGAGTGTCTCTCATAAATTTTTGATTTTGAAATGTTGGCTCCCTGAGTTTATGGGGAAGGACCTATCGCTCAGAGGATCCCCATGAGAAGAGCCTGGAAAGGACACTATTACTAGTGTCCAAACCTGGAAACACCCATGTTACCTTGATGTCTTCCTCTCCCAGCCTCTCCACATTGAAACTGTCATCAAGTGCTGTCGACTGAAATTTAAAATATCTCATTCATGGGCGCCTGGGTAGCTCAGTCAGATGAGCATCTGCTTTCGGCTCAGGTCATGATCCCGGGGTCCTGGGATTGAGTCCCGTGTCAGGCTCCCAGCTCCTAAGGAGTCTGCTTCTCCTTCTGCCCCTCTTCCCACTTGTTCTCTCAATCTGACTCCCTCTTTCTCCCCCCCCAATAATAAATAAATAAAATCTTTAAAAAATATCTCTCAATCACAAGGTTCTCAATCTATGTGTCCATTGAGAGGTGAATGGGTAAGGAAGATGTGGTGTGTGTATATAGCAGAATATTACACAGCCATAAAAAAGGATGGGCTCTTGCCGTTTGGGACAACATGAAGGGACCTAGAGGATATTGTGCTGAGTGAAATAAGTCAAAGAGAAGCCTGGCTGGCTCAGTCAGTGGAGCATGTGACTCTTGATCTCAGGGTTGTAAGTTCAAGCGCCATGTTGGGTGTAGAGATTACTTAAAATCTTTTTAAATATTAAAAAAAAAGAAAGAAGTCAGAGAAAGATGAATATCACGATTTCACTTACATGCGGAATCTGAAAAACAAATGGGGGTGCCTGGCTAGCTTCGTCAGTGGAGCGTGCAGCTCTTGATCTCAGGGTTGGGAGTTCAAGCCCCATGCTGGGTGTAGAGATTATTAAAAATAAAATCGTAAAAAAATTAAAATAAAAAGCAAATGAACAAACAAAACAGAAACAGGCTCATAAATACAGAGAAAAACTGGTGGTTGCCAAGAGAAATTGGTGAAGGGGGTTAAGAAGTATCCCCCCCCCCAAAAATGCTGCAAATAAAATCAAAAGACTCGTAAGTCAGGGATAATATATTTATAACCCATAAAATAAGCAAAGAGCTAATTAATTTATATAAAGAAATACTAAAGGCAAACAACCTTTAGTATTAGAACAAAGGATAGCAATAGGCAATTAGCAAAAAAGAAAAATGACCGATACATAAGCATGTTCAACTTCACGCATGGTCACATGAGTGCAAATTAAAACACCTGCAATGATCAGATTGGCAAATGTTTTAAAGTTTGGAAATTCACAGAGTTAGCAAGCTGTGAGAAAATAGACATTCTCAAATATTCTCGCTAGGAATGAAAATCAGTACAAACTTTTTGGAGAGCAACAGGGCAATCATGATCATTATTTGAAATACAAATCTTCCTTGGCTTAGCAGCAATGCTACTGCAGGTACAGTGTCCGAATGTAATGCCAAGATATGCTGAAGCGAGGGGCGCCTGGGTGCCTCAGCCGTTCAGCGTCTGCCTTCGGCTCAGGACGTGATCCCAGGGTCCTGGGATCAAGCCCCGCGTCGGGCTCCCTGCTTAGTGGGGAGTCTGCTTCTTCCTCTCCCACTCCCCCTGCTTGTGTTCCCTCTCTTGCTGTCTCTCTCTCTGTGTCAAATAAATAAGTAAAATCTTAAAAAAAAAAAAAAAAGATATGCCGAAGTGGGTGTGTTTATATAGATACATACTGAATGCAGCTGTGTGTGACCGCACAGGTTGTACGGCCATGAAGTTGGTCCCCTCTCTAAACACAGTTCATTCTCATTATCTGTGGGTTCTATATTTGTCAATTTGCCTACTTGCTAAAAGTTACCTGTAGCCCCGCAACCAATACTCCAACATTTTCGTGGTCATCCACAGACATGTACAGAGCAGCAAACAATTTGAGGTACAGGACAGGTTCGTTTCCAGCTGAGGTCCAACAAAGCAACGCTCCTCGCCTTCTTTTTTTTAGCTCCGATCCTACAAACAAGTGTCCTACTCAGGGTCTATGTAGTGTCGTGTTTTTCACATTTTTTGGTGTTGGTGGTGATTTCACTGTTTAAAATGCCCCCCAGCTATTGCGCTGAAGGGCTGTCCAGTGTGCCCAAGCTTAAGAAAACTTCAGTGTGTCTTACTGAGAAAACACGCATTAGATAAGCTCCCTTCAGGCATGACTCCTAGTGCTATTGGTCTAAGCTCAATGTTCATGAATCAACCATACATATTAAATAAGGTGTCTTTAAACAGAAATACACAAAACCAAAGTTATGTTTGATCAGTTGAAAATGTTATGATCAGAGACTTGCAAGAGCCTAACCCTGTGTTTCCCCGAGAGCAATGGCTCTGTATTTGCTAATTTAGTGTTGGATACAACTTTGTAGAACATAACTACCAGGAAAAATGGACTCAACCATTTATATACAGGTACATGTGTAAAACTTACTTGAAGCACACAAGAAATCTTTAAGAGTGCTTACCTTTGTAAAGCCAGACTAGAGGTGGCAAAGACAAGGGAGACTTTTATTTTTCATTTTATACCTTTATGTACTATTCAATTTTTTTTAACTCTAAGCATATCTTACTTTTTTTCTTTCTGAAAATAAATTTAAAACCAAACATCTCACAAATTCCCCTCATCTCACATCTAGCGCAACATTAAATCAGGTCCTCACCACCTCAAGCCACAATTATTATAACTACCGCCTAACTGTCCTTCCCTCTCCTGATCTTTTCTCTTCTCCAGTCTTTCCAGAAAACCACTGCCAGATGAATCTTCCCAAAACACCAATTTCATCATGTCATTTCCCTTCGAAAGATGTTGCCTCCCACACAGTCTTTCAGAGTCCTAAGCAATCAGGTGTCAACCTTAGCTCTCTCTGTTCCCCAACTGCAATTCTACTGCCCTGCCATCTCTTCTCATTCTGCACCACCTGCCCCCATACCATGCCAGTTTCTACCTCCACGCCTTCAGGATCTGGCCACACCTCTGTCTTCCCAAATCTGCCCACTCTTAAGTTTCACTACCTTATTGAAACCCTCCTTAATTTCTTTTTCCCTGTAATTTTCCCCATTTCTGTTTTCGTTCTGGTTTTGTTTTGTTTTGTTTTGTTTTTAACTAGGTTCCACGCCCAGCGTGGAGCCCAGCATGGGGCTTGAATTCACAACCCCGAGATCAAGACCTGAGCCGAGATCAAGAGTCGGATGCTTAAGCAACGGAGGCACCCCCCATTTCTGAATTCTTATGGAACTAAGCCACACAATGAGTGTTGTTACATGTTATCTAGAAATCTCTAATTACACACGTTTATTTATTTTAAAAGCACTGAACCACTTATTATATGCCTGACACTATTCGAATTGCTTTACAAATGTTACCTCATTTAATCTTCATGATGATCTTACGAGGTAGGGAGCATTATCACTTCTACTTAACGTGTAGAAACTGAAGCACAGGGGCGCCTGGGTGGCGCAGTTGTTAAGCATCTGCCCTCAGCTCAGGGCGTGATCCCAGGGTCCTGGGATCGAGCCCTGCATTAGGCTCCCTGCTCAGCCGGAGGCCTGCTTCTTCCTCTCCCACTCCCCCTGCTTGTGTTCCCTCTCTCGCTGGCTGTCTCTCTGTCAAATAAATTAAAAAATCTTTAAAAAAGAAAGAAAGAAAGAAAGAAAGAAAGAAAGAAAGAAAGAAAGAAAGAAAGAAAGAAAAGAAAGAAAAAGAAAGAAAGGAAAGAAAGAAAGAAACTGAAGCACAGGAAAGTTAAATAAGTTACCCAAGGTCACACAGTAAGTAGCAGAGGCAGCATTCACACCCAGACAGCCTGTCTCTAGAGTCATGCTCTTAACCACATAAAATTCTGCCTGCTGATTGCTCCAATGGACGTATTATATGACAAGTTTCTTGAGGGAGGGGACTATGTCTTCCACTTCTTCTCTTGAGACACCCTTATCCTACTTAAGAAAGTCTTATCAGGGGCACCTGGGTGGCTCAGATGGTTGGACGCCTGCGTTTGGTTTGGATCATGATCCCGGGGTCCTGGGGTCATGATCCTGGGGTTCTGGGATCAAGCCTCACATCAGGCTCTCCACTCAGCGGGAAGCCTGCTTCTCCCTCTCCCTCTGCCTGCTGCTCCCCTTGCTTGTGCTCTCTTTCTCTCTCTCTGTCAAATAAATAAACAAAGTAATAAAAATTTTAAAGAAAGAAAGTTTTACCAAGCCCCTGGAGTTTTCTGGATCTCATTTTTATGGGAGGCTGACACACCTAGGTCTGGGGTGGACTTGGGACTTAGGAATTGAACTAAGTATAATTCCCTTGAACCGCTAACTGCCTTCCTTCTTCTTGAATACCCCATATTTTCCCCACAGTTGGGCTAAGCTAAGCCCTCTGCTGACTTTAGCCCTCCCCTCTGGCTTCCTCCTCACTCCTTGCCAAAGCTCAGAGTGAGTCTTGTGGCCACAAGAGGGCGAGATGAATGTTGGTTCCTCCGGGAAGTCTCAATGAGTCACACAAGAGCAAAAGGCAGGATTTCATTAATCCATCTGGCCATGAGATGAGGCCTAACAGGTAGGAAGGGACTGGAATGTGAATGACCTTATGGGATTTTTATGACAAAAGTCTAACTCAAGCCTTTAAGTGATGGGGAATCATGGAAGAGTGACACTGCGAGGCTCACATTAGATGGAGATGAGAGATAGCGGGCTGGAGGTAGGGACTAATGTTAGGAGGCTATTTTGATAGTTCAGAAAATGAACTAAGGCATGGCCAGGAGAATGGAAAGAAACATTAGAATGTGAGAGAAATGAGCACAGAAAGTAAAGAAAACATTTCCCCTTCCGGCCTTCACAGCCAAACCCTTCTGGATTGTAGGTAATTCCAATGGCCGGCAATGGACAAAGTAGGACAATATACCTCCCGTGGCCCGGCCTCACCCAGAGGACTTCATTCTCTCCCTTCTACTTCACACCGTAGGCTGCGTTTCTGGGTGTGCAAGCTAAGTGTGCCAGAGACTTCCAGTGCTCACCAACACCTCTGTTCTCCCCTTTTCTCTTCGCACACAGCTAGACCACAGTTCTAACCTCCACTATGGTTAGACATGAACATGAGCCTAGGTTCTAGCTGAAGATATACGAAGGGAAGTAATGCACACTCGTGCTTCTAGATCATATTTTTTTTTCCTTTTCATTCATTCTGAACCAAAAGTTTTGTAAAATACACTACTGGAGTTACTGGAAAAAATGAAATTTTAACACAAAGACATAAATTAAGCCCCAGTTTTTAAATTAAATTCAACACACATAAAACGGTAGCAAAACGGTTATAAAACTTTCTAAAGGCTTAGTTTCCATTTCTGTACTTATCTTGTCACACCCCAGTAACTGCACCAAGCTGATACTAGTCCATAAAGCCCATTTTGAGGGGCGTTTCCTACTTCTAGGCCCACGAAGACTTCCCACCTCTGCTCCTCCACGCCTTTCGTGGGCCTTCCTTAATTTGGGTTCCTCAGTGTCTGCATGGAGGAGGGCTGCTCTGCAGCCTAAGAAGCAAGAACTAAACAACTGAGGGCATCCGGGGGGCTCAGCCGGTAGAGCACGTGACTCTTGCTGACCTCAGGGTTGTGGGTTTGAGCCCCGCCTTGAGTGTAGAGTTTACTTAAAGATAAAAATCTTTAGGGGCACCTGGGTGGCTCAGTCAGTTAAGCATCTGTCTTTGGCTCAGGTCATGATTCCCGGGGCCTGGGAGCCCCGTATTGGGCCCCCTGCTCAGCGGGGAGCCTGCTTCTCCCTCTTCCTCTTCCCCTCCCCCCTGTTTGTGCTCACTTGCCCTCTCTTTCATTCTTTGTCAAATAAATAAATAAAATCTTTTAAAAAAATATATAAAAATCTTCAGAAAGAAAGGAAGACTTGTATTTGAGCCATTTTCCTTATTTGGATCTATGTGTTATAGCAATTACCCTAACTAATACCACATGCTTCCAGTCTTTCACGAGAGTAATTCTGTTCAGAAAGACATTCTCAGTACATTGGTAATGAGAGGGTCAGAACAACACGCCAGGATGGAATGTGGGACACGGTGTCTATATGTTCATGGAGCAATGGTCAAAGGTAGGAAAAATGTTTCAGGTTACAGAGGTACCTTAATACTAAAGTTTTTTGAGTGGTTTTTTTTTTTAAGATTTTTAAATTTTATTTTAAGCACCATCTACCCCCCAGCGCGGGGCTCAAACTCACGACCCCAAGATCAAGAGTCACATGTTCCACCAACAGAGCCAGCCAGGTGCCCCAGTCTGGGGTTTTTTAAATTTGCCTGTAGTTGACACATAAAGAATACTAAAGTATTCTGTAGTTGGTCCTCACTCTGCAGGGTATCATTTCAGGATGAAATTCCATTTGCGAAAAAGTTGAAGAGTCTCTCTTAGATTCAAATGTTAAAATGGTAGAGCAGAAAGACCTGCCTTGTATACAGTATCTATTCAACAACTGTTTCCTGATTCTGATCTGAATTCCCAAGCCTTTCAGGGGGGTCTTTATTGCACAGAAACACCTTGTCTAGGATGAGATCCTCCCTCATTTTTGTGTTGGTGTCTACTATGGCTTGGCGGCAGGGAGTCCTTCTTGAATTATAACTTCCTTTCTTCCTTCTGTTTGTTTGTTTTTTTTAAGATTGTATTTATTTACTTGACAGAGATAGACAGCCAGCGAGAGGGGGAACAGAAGCAGGGGGAGTGGGAGAGGAAGAAGCAGGTTCATAGCAGAGGAGCCTGATGTGGGGCTCGATCCCATAACGCTGGGATCACGCCCTGAGCCAAAGGCAGATGCTTAACCGCTGTGCCACCCAGGCGCCCCTCCTTTCTTCCTTCTGTAATTACAGGATCTCTTCTTGCTCTCACTGGAGGTAGAAAGAGTGTTGGCACCTCACAGAGTTGTCTATATTGGAGACATAAATCCACTCTCCCAGAAGTAAAAGGGAACAGCCCATATGTTTGGGGAGGCTGTTCCTGCCAACAGAACTGGTGCTCCACAGAAAGTGCAAAGTTAAGGGAACTGCAAGCTCTCAGAACCCCGTTTATTTAATTAGGGATTTCATTTATTTATTGACCTCTGCAGACACTGAATAATTAATTCGCCTCACTGCCCTACTATCAGGAGGCCCCAGGAATCTACCTAAAAGAGGTACAATTGTGGGCAAGCACCTGGGTTCTTCTGACTTGTTTCAAATCACTGGCTGATCCTGTGTAAGCAGCCACACTACTTTCTCTTCTACAAAATGTGAAAGGGGATCAGTTTCCTCTCAGGAGGAGAAGGTGATGGGTATTTCTCTATAGAAGTCTCTAATCTACAATAAGAATTAACTGAAGACCATGTTGAAAAAAAAAAAAAGCACCTGAAGCACCTGGATGGCTCAGTCAGTTAAGCCTCTGCCTTTGGCTCTGGTCCTGATTCCAGGGCCTGGGATCGAGCCCTGTGTCCGGCCCCCTGGGAAAGCCTGCTTCTCCCTCTCCCTCTGCCCCTCCCCTTGCTCGTGCACGCGCTCTCTCTCTCTGTCAAGTAAATAAATAAAGCATATTTAAAAAAAGAAGAAGAAGAAAAGCACCTGAATTTAATCCTGATATAGGGTCAAGCTCTCCTGATTTTTAAGTGAAGAACTTGAACCACAGAAGTAAATCACTATAGCACAAAATTTTGACCCCTTTAAAATTCTATTCAAACCCATTTAAATTCCACTAGAGCAGGAAGAAGAGGGGCGCCCGACTGACTCAATCTGTAGAGCGGGTGAGTGCTGATCTCAGGGCGGTGGATTGAAGCCCCATGTTCAGCATTGAGCCTACAGGAAGGAAGGAAGGAAGGAAGGAAGGAAGGAAGGAAGGAAGGAAGGAAAGAAGGAAAGAAGGAAAGAAGGAAAGAAGGAAAAGAAAGAAAGGAAAGGAAAGAAAGGAAGGAAAAGAAAGAAAAGAAAAGAGAAAAGAGAGAAGAAAATGGAAAGAAAGTGGAAGGCAAGAAAGAAAAAGAAATTCAGATGATAAGAGACTGTTGGATGATAAAAGGAGGAGGAAGGGCTGGGCTGAGAGGCAGACCAAGAAAAGCAACCTGAGAGGGAGGAAAGAGGCAGAAACAGTGAAAGGGAGAAGTAGTGAACTTAGTGAGCAGGACTTGTGCGCCCGGTGCTTTACGTCCATCATTGCACATTTGTTCACCGTGCATGCATGTATTTAAGGTTTTAAGCAGGGGGGTGACATGATCACATACGCACGTTTAAAAGGTCACTCAGAGAGGCACATGGGTGGATGCAAGTGGACAATTTTGGAGGCTGTGGTGCAAGTCTGAGAAAGAGAGGATGCTGGCTTGGCTTAAGAGCGGCTGCGAGAAGGATGCAGAGACGTACAGAGAATTGTGAAATCTGGGGATGAACTGAAGGGACTAAGTCCTTTGTATATGTTCATTGTACCTTATACTTGTCTCATCGTAGCTTCCGTTACGTTTCACTGAAATTACCTGTTTACTCGTCTGTATTTCCCTCTAGACCTGGGCTGCCCCATGTGGTAACCACTGGTCACGTGTGGCTTTGAGTAGCTGAAGTGTGGCGAGCACAATGTGAGATGTGCCGAAAGCGTAAAATGCCAAATTAGAAAAGCTGGATTCCAAAGAATGTAAACTATTTTATTAATAATTTCTAAATAGGTCATGGGGCGTGAGTTCTACACGTTGGGTGTAGATATTACTAAAAAAAATAATAAACTTTTTTTGGTGGAGGGGTAGAGGGAGAGGGAGAGAGAATCCCAAGCAGGTTCCACGCCCAGCACAGGGCTCCATCTTACAATCCTGAGATCATGACCTGAGCCCAATCAACAGTCAAGGCTTAACTGAGCCACCCAGATGCCCCCAAAATCATAAACCATTAGAAAATAATAATTTGTCACGTGCCTGGGTGGCTCAGGTCATGATCCCAGCATCCTGGGCTCGAGCTCCGCATCAGGCTCCCTGCTCAGTGGGGAGTCTGCTTCTCCCTCTGCTTCTCCCCCTGGCTTGTGCTTTCTCTCTCGCTCACTCTCTCTCTCAAATAAATATAATCTTTAAAAAAAAATAAGAATAAGAATAATTTCTATATTGGTCACATATCAAAATAATATTTTAGATATATTTGGTGAGATAAAATATAGTATTAAAACTAATTGTATTGGTTTCTTTTAAATTTCTTAATGTGGCTACTAGAAAGTCTTAAATTACATAGGTGATTCAAATTACATTCTTATTCAACTGTTGGAGTATAAGAACTGAGGCATCTCCAAGGTCTAGCACTTAGTAAATATGTGTTGAATGAATAGGTTCTATTCAGCCCCAGCGTTCTCAATTTCTGACTACGGGTATACGTTAACGTTGATGGCTTGCGGCTTCAGTGTTGGCTGACACTTTTGACAAGGTTGACCTCACTGTTGCCTGAAAAAGAACGTACTTTCTATACCAGCCAGGCCCAAACATTGCTCAAAAATTTTAGAATACTTCTGCAAATTCATCTACTTGTCTGGAACATTCCGGGGATATTTGTCTCCTTACAGACATAGTTCATTTTCAGTTCGGTCAGTCACTCTGGAAACCGAGTGGCACAGATCTGGCTTGATAACTGAGGGCCAGCTTCAGGGGTGCATTCCAAAAGCAACAACTAAAACATGAAACATAATACCTACTCATCGAAACCTGTCAAGCTCTTCTGAAGCTGTGACGTCATTTGCACCAAAGAGTCTAGCACCTTGCTAACATCTATGCTTCTGTCGAGCTCAGGTGCTTGAGCTGAAGAAAACGAGCATGGGGCCCAGCTGACTCCATTGTCACGGCCACATGGGGTTGAACGTTTGCATGTCTTTGAACACATCAGCACCGCCCTTATTTTATTCCCCTGCAGCTTTACATGAACGGTGCTCAGCTGTCATGTCACATCCATAGAAAAGAACAATTTTATGAGCCAGTAGGGGTCTGGCATGTTTTATCTCTCAGAACCTTTTTAATTAATTCAGTAAGCTCTTTAATCTAAGGAATCAGCTCAGTAAATCTCTTCAACAAGTTTCCTCCACTTAGCAGTCTAACAGCATTAAAGTAACTCGATCTCCATGTTCTGTTTTCACCTTTTCCAAGTATACTAAAAACTGAATATGGCTAAGGGCAGAAACACAAAGAAAATTCAGTCAATTCCTTCACTGAATCACGTGACTTGCAGAACTCCCGGCTCTCACTCTCCTAAGGAGTGATGTAATAACGGAAACCAGGGCCCACTAATCACTTTTGACATGAATAACTTGAATAATGCATAGAAACCTCCCCCCCCACACACACATCTGTGTCAAGTGCGCTTAGCTTTTCCATATTTAAACAAACTCCTTAAGTTCCATCCTGACAAGAGGTTAGGCCCTGCTAGTTAATGAGGCACGCTTTTTTCCCCCTGGAAATTTGAAGTGGTCCACATTCCACAGTCAAGAGAGCCTGCATCTGGTAAGAGGGCTGCAGGATGGATACCTTCACACTAAGCTTCAGTGATGAAGTAAAGTCACCGAGCTAGAGGGCTCCTATCCTAGTGTTTCCCTGTGTATAGTACAGGACATGGCATGTTAATTCATTCAACCAATACTTACTGATTGCCACGTGCAAAGCACTTTGGAGGATATCAGGATAAACAATACTAACAGCTGTCATTAATTTAATGAGTCCCTATTATATCCTAGACGCTTTAAAATGCACAATGCTACAAGGAGATGAACTCCATTTCACTGAAGAATAAAACAGGGCCCCTACATTTTAGGCGTTTACATTTCACAAATATTTCTGATACATAGCAACATATAGACTATATGTAAATGAAATCCTAAATGCTATTTTTTTAAAGATTTATTTATTTGAGAGAGAGAGAGAAAGAGAGAGCGCACGTATGTGAGAGGAGGGGCAGAGGGAGAGGGAGAGAGAGAATTTGCCCCAGACTCCCTATCCAGCATGGAGCCCTCACCGGGCTTGATCTCATGACCCTGAGATCATGACCCTGAGAGATCATGACCTGAGCCCAAATCGGGAGTCGGACGCTTAATCAACTGAGCCACGCAGGCGGCCTTAAATGCTATTTTTTTTGGCATTTTTTTTAAGATTTATTTATTTATTTATTTGTTTATTTATTTGACAGAGAGAGACAGCCAGCAAGAGAGGGAATACAGGCAGGGGGAGTGGGAGAGGAGGAAGCAGGCTCCTAGCGGAGAAGCCTGATATGGGGCTCGATCCCAGAACTCTGGGATCACGCCCTGAGCCTAAGGCAGACGCCTAACGACTGCGCCACCCAGGCACCCCAATTTTTTTTAGCTTTTAAATTTTATTTATTTATTTATTTGAGAGAGAGAGAGCAAGAGAGAACAAGACAGAGAGAGAGAGAGAGAATGAGAACAAGTAGGGGGAGGAGCAGAGGGAGAGGGAGAAGAAGACTCCCCACTTAGCAGGGAGCTAGACGCAGGGCTCAATGCCAGGACCCCAGGATCATGACTGGAACAGAAGGGAGATCCTTAACCTCTGAGCCACCCACGCGCCCCCCAAATGAAATTGACAGGTATGTCAGATTGTTTAATCTGCAGTACCCAGCAGCATCCTGAACTAAGTACTCCCCGAATGTTTGTTGACAGTGCCTACCAGGAGAGAGAGGGAAAGAGACAGGCTGTTTTCTGTCTATACTAAGAATAGCATGACAAAAGAGACTTAAAATGTAGCAATAAAGCAAAATTCCCTAAATCTGAGTAAGAAACTAGGTAAATTACCTACCATAGAGATTTAAAAAAAAATAATCTGAATTAACCAGGGCTGACCTAGGTATAATCTTACCCACTCAAAGAAGAGACATGTATTAGAAAGAACTAAAACAAAAACTAAGTCTTCACCCACGGAAATGTTCATTACTTACCGGGGTGACGTTTTGGGGAGTCGACCTCCATTTGGCAAAATTACTATCACACCAAAATCTTATTTTAAGTGTCAGGTGAGGGCAGAAGACAGAGCTTTGGAAAGCCTGACCTTGGGGCTTTTCCAAATGTAACTTCCATCTAAAGTAATTTGAGAGAGGAAAAGGAAGTAGGAAAAACTCTATTTTTTAAATCACATTTTAATTTTTTCTCCAGGTCACCTCATTTTCTGCAGTCTCAATATGGCTCCCTTAATGCAGTCTGAGGCCAAGAGATGACGATGACAAAAAGAAATTATCAATAAGAAAAGGCGGCTCTAAACGACGGGGGACTAAACCTCCCCTGGGGGGCGGGGCGGGGGCGGGGCGGGGGCGGGGCGGGGAGACCTCGGCCCCGTCGTCAGCTCTCCGACCGCCAGCGCCCCCTCCCGGGGGGCGGGCGCTCTACAGAGGCGCGCAGGCCGAAGCGGCCCTGCTCGGGACTTCAGGTTTTCTTTTCCCCTCCCCGCCGGCCCGCCCCCGCCGCCCGCCGCCACCGCCCCGCCCCGCCCCGCCCCGCCGGCCGGTCCCGGCCCCGCTGCTCCTGCCCGCTCAGACCACCCACTTGCACGTCCAACGCCCTCTTTCCCCCTGAAAAGTTTTTAGACGGTAGGGACTATTTTCTTCTAAGGTAACCTTCCACCAAACTGGAGGGAAAAGTTAACCCGAGGCCGGAGAAGGGCTGCGGCGCCGGCGGGACCCGCGGGAGCTTGGTGTTGGGAGAGAGGTTTCTCTTGCGTGGAAATGAGCAGCAGGGCTCCCAAACCAGAGTTGTGTGTTGGGTTAGTTGTAAAAGGTGCGCGGTGGTGCTAAATATTTAAGATGGAGATTTTTAAAAAATTAATAATAAATAACATAAAATAGATTCCACTAAACAAATGGTTTTTGTCTTCAGACCTTGCAGTTCGTTCTATTGACTCTCATATTGTCTGTCCAATAGGGTAAACAAGGACCCCTGGGAATGACTTCTAAATCCTAAAGACAAAAGTCAAACCTTGGAACTGCCCTTTGGGGCAGTTTGCTGAATTCTGGAGAGTAAACAACCTACAGAAATATTTAATGAGGACTCTGAGAAACAAACTGAGGGCCTCAGAGGGGAGGGGGGTGGGGGAATGGGTTAGACCGGTGATGGGTAGTAAGGAGGGCACGTATTGCATGGTGCACTGGGTGTTAATACGCAACTAATGAATCATCGAACTTTACATCAGAAACCAGGGATGTAGTGTATGGTGACTAACATAATATAAGAAAAAATATTTTAAAAAAAGATATTTAATGATTAGGAAAACCCACTAGACCTGTATTTTTCAAACTGAGTGGCAAATCGGTTTGACAAGAATATTCGGGAGGGAGAGAGGAAGGAGGGAGGGAAGAAAGGAAGGGAAGAAGGCAGGGAGGAGGAGGGAGGGAAGGAGAAACGTATTACATAGTAAGGATCAATATTCTTTCATGAAACCTGTATCGTGAGAATATTGTGTGTGTGTTTGCATTACCAGGTCGAAATGTAGAATAATTTCCTAGGGGGTTGCTGTCAAAAAACGTTTGAAAACCTCTGCACTAGACAGAATTATTTTAGTATGATTAGATTGAAAGGTTTGAAAAGTCATCCAATTTATGCCTCTATACTTCATTTTAAAGAACACAAGTTTTAATTATCTTTCTTGCTTATTCCCATCTCAGCATCTGCTATTAATGATTTGTGAATAATTTATCTCCTTTAAGCTATTATTTCAGTAAAGAAAGCTGTAACTTAAAATATGAAGGCAGTTCTGCCACACTCCCCTTTTTCTATGGCCCCTCTTCTATCCTGTGACCCAGGCTTATGGCCACATTCCAAATGTGTCTGAAGACCCTGTCTCCAGAAATCCTGGGTTGCTGTGATATTATGTAATCAAATACTCCCCTTATCTAGTTTAATTTATATTATTTTAAAATATGTATTTTGCTTTTTTCCCTTATTGCTTATTTTAAAAGTTTTATATCCTGTATAGATAATATGAAAGGCAGTAAGCTTGAATTTGACTTTGTTCCTTCTCAGTATAGGGGAAGCTCTCTTTTATACTAACCAGGGTCATGGTCTGTGACTGAGTTTTCTATCTTTACTACCCTGTTGCTGGCGTTTCACACGCTTCATTCATTCATTCATTCATTCATTCATTCCTGCCATTTTCTTTAATTTGATATTTGTATCAGAAGTCCCACAGGTATGTGTGGCTAAGGGTGCTGATGGCAGGGAAATACTCCTCATAGTCAATAGTGAGACACTGGCCCAGTAACAACAACAACAACAATAAAATAGTTATAATAAGAAACATTACGTTTACATTAACAGCTGACATTGATAACACTTTTTTTTTTAAGATTTTATTTATTTATTTGACAGAGAGACAGCCAGCGAGAGAGGGAACACAAGCAGGGGGAGTAGGAGAGGAAGAAGCAGGCTCCCAGCGGAGGAGCCTGATGTGGGGCTGGATCCCAGCCCTGAGCTGGAAGTAGACGCTTAACGACTGAGCCACGCTGGTGCCCCCGACTCAACACTTTTCTGTGCTGAGCATCTTACATGCATTAGGTCACCGAATTCTCTTTAGTCTTGTCTCACAGTTGAAGACACTATGCTTAGACAAGTTTAAGTGAGGTGCTACCTAGTACTTAGCATGATTCCTCAACCACTGCCAGGCTCTCCTTTCACTTTTTTTCACTGACTTCCTGAATATTGGGCCTGAACATTTTCCCCTTGAGGCCTCCTGCCTAAAAGGCAGTTGTGACGTCAATGAGATATTTATGTTCCTTGACGTCACGCCTTGTTAACCGGCACCTGAGTGCACCAGGCACACTCCACAGATCTTGCCTACCAGGCAGGAGGGGATCATTCCAAACCCAGGCTGAGGAAGAAGAGCCTCTGGGTAAAACATTCTCCAAGCTATACACAGATGTGTCTGGGGAGAGAGGAAAAGCAAACACTGGCAACTTACTTAACTGGTTCTAGTTCCTCTGTGTCCATCATGGGTCAGGAACACTATTCAGCCAGTTGGTCAAGATTTTGAGCATCACCCCTGGCAATAAATTTGACCTGTCATGGGGCAATGGTCGGAGATCTGTGAAGGAGAGAAACGGGATGGGGAGAATTTAATGCAATTAGAAACGTTGGGGTGCCTGGGTGGCTCAGTTGTTAGGCGTTTGCCTTTGGCTCAGGTCCTGATCCCAGAGTCCTGGGATCAAGCCCTGCGTGGGGCTCCCTGCTAAGCGGGAGGCCTGCTTCTCCCTCTCCCACTCTCCCTGCTTGTGTTCCCTCTCTTGCTATCTCTCTTTCTGTCAAGTAAATTTTTTTTTAAAGATTTTATTTATTTATTTGACAGAGAGAGAGACAGCCAGCGAGAGAGGGAACACAGCAGGGGGAGTGGGAGAGGAAGAAGCAGGCTCATAGCGGAGGAGCCTGATGTGGGGCTTGATCCCAGAACGCGGGGATCACGCCCTGAGCCGAAGGCAGACGCTTAACGACTGCGCCACCCAGGCGCCCCAACTTTCAAGTAAATAAATAAAATCTTAAAAAAAAAAAGAAAAAGAAAAGAAAGAAAAGTAGTATTTTGAAAAACAGTGTGCTTTCCTTGTTCCTTGATGAATAAATGACTTTATCCTTAGTTGGCTTTTGGCATCCATCTGCTTGAGGAAGATAAGGATTTGTTAGAGAAGAAAGAGGGGAAATACTGAGATATTCAGCTTCTGACATTCAAAATAGAATTTTATAGCAAGACAAGAAGTTTCTAAGCCAGGTTAGTGGCTTGAAAGAAGACTTCCTAAATTCCTTTCAAGATTTAAAAAAAAAAAAAAGTCGGTTTGACTCCCTGAAGACACCAGCTTGGAGGACTTAACTCAGGAAGTTCTCCCAAAGGGTCTGACTGCCAGGCCGTGATGTCTGCTGCTCAGAGGTAGAAGGACACGGAGTGGAGGAAGGCAGGGAAGCCTATGTTTGTTGGTCCTGGGGGATAATGGGAAGAAAGAGTGGGAGAGAGAATAAAGGGGAAAGGGAAAACTGTCAGATGTCCCAATTTCTCCTTTCCAGACTTCAATCTAGAGACGATGAGGTGGGCGCCTGGGTGGCTCAGTCGGTTAAGCGTCTGCCTTCAGCTCAGGTCATCATCCCAGGGTCCTGGGATGGAGCCCCGCATCGGGCTCCCTGCTCAGCAGGGGAGTCTGTTTCCCCCTCCCCCCACCTTGCTCAAGCTCTCTCTCTCTCTCTCTCTCTCAAATAGAGATGACGAGGTACAT
This sequence comes from Ursus arctos, assembly GCF_023065955.2. Classification (NCBI taxonomy): domain Eukaryota; kingdom Metazoa; phylum Chordata; class Mammalia; order Carnivora; family Ursidae; genus Ursus; species Ursus arctos. The sequence continues at coordinate 1,937,442 of NW_026622786.1, forward strand.
CGTGTGATTGGAGGGAATAGCAGGGACTTGCTCCCACTCGGGCCCTTGAGAGGATGCTCTGTATTTTCCTCTGGCATAGCACATCAGGTGCAAGTGTACTCAGACCAAAGGCGCTGGGGTCTGGCTTTCTTGGGATGCCGTCAGTGAGAGCCACAGCATCTGGCTGAGGAGCTTGGTGGAGGGGTGACCTTAGCAAGCTAGGGCAAGTTGGCACAGTAGTGAAGTCTGCAAAGTGAATCACCTGCCTCCACCTACCGGGGCCGAGGCTAATGGACCTCAGAGACAAACTGTAGTTTGTAGGATCTGTGGAGCCAGAGAGCTGACGGGAGGCTGAGAGACAGTCATGAGGCCTGAGCAACCAAAGGCCAGCTCGCAAGTTACATCCCCATGGTCTGGAACCGTATCTTTCAGCTGGAAATACCAGCAGGACTAGCAGTGCCTGGGTGGGGAAGGGACAATGTCCCAAAGGCCGAAATAGTCAGCGAGCATTGCACTTAGGGGTCTCTTGGATTCTCTCCTTTGTCATATAATTGCATAAGCTGTGCTTGCCCCCTAAACCATTTGGGGGAAAACTGGAGAAAAGAATGAAGGTCTGAAATACTGAGATAACCAAGTGTTCTTTTCTCTCTTTTTTTAAGATTTTATTTATTTATTTGCCAGAGAGAGAGCGTGAGAGAGCGCGAGAGAGCAAGTGAGAGTACAAGCAGGGCGAGCAGCAGGCAGATGGAGAAGCAGACTCCCCGCTGAGCAAGAAGCCCATGGGACTCCATCCCAGGACTCTGGGATCATGACCTGAGCCAAGGGAGACGTTTAACCAACCGAGCCACCCAGATGTCTCCCAAGTGTTATTTTCCTGAAGAGAATGAGTATTACCTAAAGGGATTGCTTAAATTATTTGATAAGACCTGACTTTCTTTTTTGCTCTTCTTTAAATTATTTTATTTTTCTCTAAATTATTTTAATGAGATAATTGTAAAATATTTAAGAACCACAAGAAAGAAGAAGTAATATAAGGAACTTATGTACCTACCACTCAATGTAAAAAAGAAAACATTGCTGGGCGCCTGTGTGACTCAGTCAGTTGGAGTGTCTGACACTTGGTTTTGGCTCAGGTCATGATCTCAGGGTTGGAAGACTCCAAAGTGGAGTTGGCTTGAGAGATTCTCTCTCTCCCTCTCCCTCCTCCTCTTCCCTCCCCCCACTTGTTCTCTCTCTCTCTCTCTCTAAATTAAATAAGTAAATGACATCTTTAAATAGAAAGAAAACATTACCAATACAGTTGAAACTTAGAGTATACCACTCCACAAATGCCACTTTTATTAATTCGAAAACAGAAAATTGCCGCTATTAGATTGCTTTTTTGCCTACAAAAACACCTCCAGAGATTTTCTATTAATCAACCTAATATTTTATTTGGCCTTCACAGGTTTGATCAGTACCTTGCTCGTTCTGTTGTCCACTTGGAATGCCTTCTTCCTTTCCCTCATTTATCCATATTCTAATCAGGCTTCAGGGCGAGATCTGAGCCCTGCTCCTTTCAAGAAGGTTTCTCCGGACTTGAGCCTGCACAGAGCTTTCCTTTCTCTTTCCAGAACGTACTGTCTGTCTCGTACAGTTAGCATTGGTTTATATGTTCTATTCTGTAATCATCTGGACCAAACACATTTGCACCTGGTGATATTGTTACTGCCTATGCTGTTTTGTTCATTAATATGTGGAAGAAATAATAGGCTTTTACTAAACATTTGGCTGGTTAAAGATAATAAACTACTTATTTCTTGCAAGTTATTGCTTCTAGCAATTTTATAAAAGATACTTTTGCTCAAGATCCAAACTATTTCAAAGAGATACTTTAAGGTGAGAAATCTGGGAAAGAATCAGCATAGGAGCCTGTTATCCATGAATGTAGTCAAATTTTATCACATTCCATAAAATACTTACATTATGGTTTGGGTATCTTAACAACTAATAATAAGGGGAGCCTGGGTGGCTCAGTCAGTTAAGTGTCTGCCTTTGGCTCAGACTGATCGAGCCCCACACTGGGCTCCTTGCTCAGCAGGGAGTCTGCTTCTCCCTCTCCCTCTGCCCCTCCCCCTGCTCATGTTCACTCACTCGCTCGTGCGCCCCCCCCATCAAATATATAAATAAAATATTTTTTAAAAAAAGAACTAATAATAAAAGCTACCACTTATGGAGTAATATAAGCCAGGTGCCATCCTAGGCATTTTATTTTATTTTATTTTTTATTTTTATTTTTTTTAAGATTTTATTTATTTATTTGACAGAGAGAGAAAGTGCCCACAGCAGGGGGAGTGGCAGGCAGAGGGAGAGGGACAAGCAAGTTCCCCTATGAGCAGGGAGCCCAACTGGGTCTCAATCCCAGGACCCCAGGATCATGACCTGAACCAAAGGCATATGCTTAACTGACTGAGCCACTCAGGCACCCCCATCCTACATATTTTATATATGATACCTCTCATACAATAACCCTACAAGGCGGATAGTATCAAGTTCTATACAGTTAACCATACTGACTCCCATTCTTATCCATAAAAGTGTTCTGGGGCAATTGCTTCTTTTAAAATCCAATCTTACATCAATGTATCAGTCAGTATAATCAGGCTGTGCTGAATTAACAAATTTATCCTGGAATCTCAGTGGCTTTAGCACAATAAAGGTTTGTTGTCATTGTTCTGGTGAAATCCAAGGTATATTGGGCAATTCATGAGTTCAGCTCTCCTCCCTGGGGTTACTCAGGGATCTAGGCTGCTCCCATATTGTTCTACCATCTCACTAAAAGGGAAGAGAGGAGCCACACCAAACTTTAAGTGCTCTGGACCAAGAATAACCCGTCACTTACACTCCAGTTCCCATGTGCCAGGACTCGACGTTGAGGCCCTACCTAATACAGCCGCAAGGGGAGCTAGGAAATGTAGAGGGCATGAATATTCAATGAACGACAGCCAACGAATCAGGTGAGATAGGGCCAGGCATCCCAGGAGGGCCAGTGTATTTGTACACTTGGAGAACTGGGGATAACCTCCTCAGTTCCAGTGGTATTAACTCAACTGGCTGAGGTAGCTAGACCATCTGGTCAGCTTCCAAGTCTCACAGGTTGCTGGACTTTCCCAGATATTGAAGCGTATCTTGGGCAAAGATAAAGGAAAAAAAATAATAGCAATGATTAGTAATAATAAGTGCTTGATAATAGTAGTAGTAGTAATAATAATAATAATAATGATAATAATAATAATAAGCCTCCTGTCAGAGTGAGAAGAAGCTCCAGTTTGGGGGCACACATGTTCATATGATTGCTGAGAAATATATCATTTCTCTGGAAAGACAGAGAGTGAAGGATCTTGTCCAATGAACCCAGGTCCTGAGATTCTTTCCCTGGGGTTCATGCAAAAGCACACAAATGGGCTTCAAGCCTGAAAGTATTTGCAAAATTTTGCATACGTGCACCAATGTGCATTTTTCCTAGGGAGATAACCCATGGCTTTCATAGAGATTTTCAAGGGGTTCACAGTGCAGTAAAGGGTAAGATCCACTTTTCTAGATTAGGAATAAGATCTCTGAATAGGAGAAGCAAAGACCAGAGACTCTCAGGAAGCAGGGTGGATAGGAAAGAAGAAACTCATATCTCACTTGACTCACAAGGACCTACACGCCAATGCAATTACACACAAACATAGAAATGAGAACTATTTCCTGGATGAATGAAGGCTAAATCATTTTCCTCATATAAAATTGTTTTAAATTGGTGAATCTTGGCACTTTCACATTTTCAGGTCTTACTAACTTTATGTCTCAGGCAATACAAAAGACATTAAAAATGAATCTCTGGTTGTCTTAGGAGATGGCCCCCCTGTTACCTCTAACTCCTGCACATAATCAACAATAAGAAGAGACCCCAAAGGATGTGATCACCTATCTACACCAGAAACCTTTAAAACTAAATTCTGGAGGCTATCTTAGTCTCCTCATCTGTAAAACAATGATGTTAATCCTCTTGTCCTTCAGAAGAATGAATCAAGTTGTTTAACCTGCTATTGTGTTCTGGAAATTATTCATGACTATAATAAAATACAAACACTGCTAAATTAGAAAAGAATGTATCCTAGAGAAAAAAAAGGAAATTTTAATTAAATTTTACTTTGCAATCTGTTACAGTGAACAAACCACATAACAAATGTGTCTATAAAGTAATCCAATTAATTTTTCCATGAAGCTTTATGGAATCAATTTAATTACTTGATAATCATACCTGCTCAACTCCGTAGCAACAACCTAGATGAAACAAATGTAGCTTTGCTTCTGGGTGTCTCTTAAATAACATTAATCTAATTAAAAGTTTAACTAAATTATTACCTTCCATGAAATCATACAGCAACTCACAGAGAGGTCTTGATGACTGATGAAATTGCTGCTCATACATTTCTTGCAAAATATATTTGGAAGACAGAGACCTTCAATTGCTTTTTACTAAAAGCTAATGAGCAATGTTCATTTTAGAAACCCAGTCTGAAAACTTCCTCCAGTCATTTCTCACCCCTTGAGAATTTTCTGAGCCCCTAGGAAAGTCCTCAGCTCCTCTAAACATGAGGAGGTAGCACATAGTATTTTTAAATAAAACCTAGCAGCAGCCTCTGGCTTCCCCATTTTTTATCTGCCACTGGTCAAAGACAGATCACTTGCGCTTTATGTCACGATGATTTCCCCATCAAGTCAGGCACATCCCATCACGTTACGCATATATTCCCACCCATACGTGTGGACTTCTCTTGACTCCCAAGTTCAGTGTAATCAGCTGTCAATCTTTTGGGGCTGGGAGATGCTCTGCTGGTGAAAATTTCTCCGCTGTTTTTCTAGCCCTCACGTCTTCCAAAATGAGTAGCTTCCTTTGAGCTCCTGGTCTTGACCACCCTGAGTGTGAGTTGCAGAGAGCAAGATGCTCATTTTAATGAAACCCGGCATTGTCCCCCACGAAGCTGCTTTCTGCCTGGATTGACCTCACAATCTCCTCCACTCCCCACCCTGACAAGTATGGGTCAGCTTCATACTGAACCTGAGCAGTGGGTGATTGGGTCTGGATATCAGCAAAACAACGGCGGAGGGGCACCCGTGGATCACTGCTTTTGAAAACATGTTGAAATCATTTGTCTCTCTGCCTTGACACTCTCCAAGCTACAGGTGGTTCTAATTTTCAGCTTGTGGCAGAAACCATAAGCCGAGGAAGCAAATAAGTGTTTCCATAAACTGTAGAAAAGAAACAGTCCCCAGCTCCCTAACTGTGAAATGCCCAACTTGGGACTTCCATTAACTTTTGACCTTTCTTAGAAACCCACATGGAGAAGATTCAACTTTTCTAAGTTGGCTACTGAAGACTGGGGTCGATTTTAGCAGCAGTAGTAGGGTACAATTTCTTCAATACATCAAACTGTGTTGGCTTTCAGACCCCTCCCTAATAAGTTGTAGAGGCACATGTGAATGGCATTGTAAGGTTTCAATCCAGGTTATTTGCTCTGCTGCTTTGGTTTCCCATCATTATCAAGAGGGGTCAAATATAAGAGACCACAGCTATGAGTTCTATTCACTCTAGAAACTTGTGTGTCAGCTGAGGACAGCAAAACGTTCCAGTAGTGTCCAAATTAATATGAGCATTCTCTCTTTAGCACCGGGAATACATTTCTGGAAATGGGAGAGCACTAGCTGGATGTAGAGTCCTTTTGCAGATGTTGCTGCAAGTTGAAGTTATAAAATGTCTCTACTACTGATTTCTTCCAGTAATGAGTCATTCAACAGTTGATCAATCCTCCTGGCTGTGGCATAGTTAGGACAGCTCTTATAATGTCAGACAGCTTGCTCCATTCCCTGATTGTTGATTCTTTTCTTCTTTTTTTAAGATTTTTATTTATTTATTTGACAGAAAGAGACAGCCAGTGAGAGAGAGAACACAAGCAGGGGGAGTGGGAGAGGAAGAAGCAGGCTCCCAGCAGAGCAGGGAGCCTGATGTGGGGCTTGATCCCAGGACCCTGGGATCACACCCTGAGCCAAAGGCAGACGCTTAACGACTGAGCCACTCAGGCGCCCCCCCCCCCCCACGATTGTTGATCCTTACCCTTGTTTCCTGAAGTCTTTCCTCAAATGTGCGTCCGGTACCCAAAAAATGCCCATTTTAACAGTTGGCATGATACTTTTCCTTTATTTCTTTGTGGCAGGCAGGACACCATCACTCACACATTTTGTTAGCCATTATGGGTCAAAAGGGTCTCCCAGCAGGATGCCTGGGTGGCCCAGTCCATTGTGGAGCCAAGTCTTGATTTCAGCTCTGGTCATGATCTTGGGGTCCTGGGATGGAGGCCCCCCCTCAGTAGAGTCAAGTGGGGCTCCATGCTCAGCGGGGAGTCCCTGCTGCAGGATTCTTTCTCTCCCTCTGCCTCTCCCCCCTGAAGAAATAAATAAATCTTTAAAAAAACTGTCTTCCAGGACACAAAATCACAGAAAAATAGGTCACAGAGAACTAAACAACACACTGCAGAACTCAGTTGAAGCAGTGGCTCCATGATTGTCACCTGGTCCAGGCTGCCATCACCTCACCTGGATTATGGCAAAAGCCTCATATGTCATCTTCCTGAACATACACACTCCTCGCCCCTACCAGTTATTCTCTAAAAGCAACCAGAGTGTTAGTCAGGTCATGTCACTCCTGGGCTCAAAATTCTTCATTGACTTCACTCTCGCCAAGAGTAAAATTTGAACTTGGCTTCACTTTCTTCAGGTCTGCCCTCAAATGTCGCCTTAATAATGAAGCCTTTTCCAACCACCCACATACAAAAATGACTTTCCCATCCCCACCTCTGCACTATATTCCCAATTCCCCCCCTCCTGCCCTTTTCCTCATCCATAGCACCTATCATGTTATCACCTACGATATATTTACTTATATGATATGTGGTGGATTATAGTTTCCAAGATGGTCACAACAAGATTTCCCATGCCACAGACTCTTCTTACAATGTGGTATTTCTACTACTTCGAGAGATGTTTTCCACTGGCCTCAAAGCGAGGGCAGCCTGTAGGTATGGTGGAAGTGATGCGTGTGACCTCTGAGGCTAGGTCACAAAAAGCCATGCAACCTCTGCCTGGTCCTCTTGAGGCACTCAATCTTGGAATTCAGCCACTATGATATGAGGAAGCCCAGGCCACATGGAGAGGCCAACAGTCAGCTGTTCTGGCCAACAGCCATCATCAACTTCCAGATATTTGAGGAAGCTTTTGAGATGATTTCAGCCCCAACCACTGCATGAGACTTCAAGTGAAAACTGCTTAGCTTAGCTTAATCACCTCCCAGAACCATGAAAGATAATAATAAAATTGTTGTTGTTTTAAGCCACTAAGTCTTGGGGCTATTTGTTATTCAACAATAGATATTGGAACAATTTGTTTATGTATACACTGTATGTCTTTTCCCACTAGAGTGCAAGTTCCATGAATTCAGGAATTTTGTTTGCTTTCTTTGTTGCCGTACTCCCAGCACCTAGACCAGTGCTTGCATATAGCAAAGTACTCGATAAAAATGTGTTGAATCAGTGAATGGAGGCATGACCCATTTTCAGTATAGTATGCTAATGGTTATTGGTCAAAGTGCACGGTACAGTCCGCTGCACTAGACCTCACTGGCAGAGAGGATAAGCTGGCACTTTCAGTATGGCAAAATGCATTTCAACAAGAGTATTTCAGAGGCAAATAACATTATAATGAATTATAATTATTGCAGGAAAGCATAAAATAGGATTTGAGCTTCGTGTAGAATTTGTCTTCTGGTGGTTGATTCCATAATCCCATCATGGGCTTTTCCAGATCAGGTCTGGAAAGGCTTCAGAAGTACTTTCAGAAGGATTAGGGATTTTTTTTCAATCCAAGTAATAAAGTTCTTGCTAAAAATGACAAGTTGAAATCATTCACATGTTCTTGTTATAAAATGAGACGAAGTGGAATGAAAATGGATGACATCGTGTACACACATGTGCATGGGTGCACAATTTGTAATGCCTACTTCCATGGCCTATTTTCAGTCTGGTGGTTTGAATGAATGAATGAATATGGTTCTGAATCTCCCCAGTCTTGCACTTAGTACTTTGATTTACATTTGGTGTGGAACAAATATTTGTGTATTGCTTAGAGAGCAACAATATACTCACATATCCAAGGAAAATATTACAATATTAATATCATCAACTCTAAAACTAAAAAAGGACAAAATTTCTTAGCTACCTGGAAAAGAGGTTACTTTTTGTTCAGGGAAAAATTACAGGTGGATGGTCTTGAATGGACTCATCGACTTCTTTGGGCCAATCCATCTCAGCCTTGATTGGAACAAAACACACAGATGTAGAATCTACAGTTTTTTAGAATTGAGGATCTCTGCTGAGTCTATTGACAATGGCTTCAAAGCAGTTCCCATACATGAATCACTTCGATAAGCAATATATGTGATTTCTTTCCAGAATCCAGAAAGGTTCAGAGTAAAAATGGCTTTTAAAAGTTCTTCACTTAAGGCTACTGCCTTAAGGCTACTTGGCTGAATGTCTCCTGAGGAAGAGTGTGTGCCATTTTGCTGCCCTTGTTCCAATGACAGTTGTTGGTGCCATTGGGCCTCCCCATCTGGCCTGTGGCATGAGGTTCCCCTCTTGGTTAGGTACAAGCCTTGAGTGGAAAGTGGGGAGGCTCCCAAAATTTTCTTGGAAAGTCCAGGCAAGTGAATTGGGCAATATTTTCTTTGGAAATCCCATTTTTCTCACCAAATTTTGGATGTT